>NW_026974141.1:14442998-14775498 GCF_037042905.1 Lytechinus pictus | reverse complement strand
AATCACATTTTCAATACATTTACTGTGTCCTTGATTTTTTTTACGTCACGGTTGCCAAAGTTCCCTTATCCGATTATTTTGATTATTGCTACAACCTAAATATGTTCATCTTCTAACTTTTTTTACTACAAAGGTTTGCTCCGCCAATCCTAAAATGATAATTTCCCCTGAACTTTAATACCGTTCTTACTTTTTATCAAAGAAATGTTCTCTTAATTTACAACACATATTAAAGAAACCAGGTTTCCGATTAAAAAAAAAACATTTTTCTTCTTATTTCTTTGTCTCAGTTAACAATGCTGGTTATGGTTTCTTCGGACCTCTGGAGACGATGGGTATGGATAAAGCTAAGATCATGTTTGAAACCAACTATTTTGGTACAGTTAGATTGATTAAAGGAGCTCTACCAGTCATGAAGAAACAGAAATCTGGTAGTATCGTCAATATCAGCAGCATTGTCGGACATCTTGGTAGGTCATAAATTACAATTATTTTTGCTTCATTTAGACAGTAAGGATGCTATGTTATTATATATATATATATATATATATATATATATTTATATATAAGCACCTTGGTTTTCCACGTATTGGCAATAATAAGACATCAGAAATGCGAAACAAATGATACAATAATAACGCTGTTTACTATATAAACTTTGTAGCAGTTGTTTAGCAGTTACAACAAACGTTTTAAATTGAAAACAACAAAGTTTGTAAGGTTGCTTAGAATTTCAAGAACTTTTTAACTCTACCACTTTAACGACAATATTCTTCGCTGAAGAGTATAGGAACTATATAGTCACCTGACAAAAACTTTATTTTTTTGTCGTTTAAAAAAAAAAACATACCGAATTGAAAGCAATCGCCAATCAGTCTACATCAAATTCCGTCAAACTGTCAAATAAGCATATGGACAAATAACATAGGGTACGACATGGTGATATTACGTAATTTGGACGTTATATGAGTAAAGGGGTTATCGCACCAAGTCGTTGTGGCAATTGATCCATTTTTCATCATTCTATTCTCGATATAAAATATTGCATCTAGTTAAAGGCACAAATCACGAAATCAAATTCTTTGTCATGTATATTATAAATATATTTTTTTTCACTATTTCTCTCACCCCCCCCCCCCTCTTCCGGATACCTCTCTACATCTTAAGGTATTCCGTTTATGGACATGTACAACGCTAGTAAGTTTGCAATGGAAGGACTAACCGAATCATTACGGCCACAACTCAAAGAATTTGGAATAGGGTAAGTAGTATAAACCAACGAACGTAGAGGGTGTCAAAACTGTGCAATGCCGGTTGGCGCGCTGCCGGTTGGTTGCAAACAAAACGCCCTCTGCATTCGTTGGTTTAAATGTATGAAATATGAATTACAATTTATATATATATTAACTACCCCTCTGATATTGTACATATATATATATATATGTTATATATATATATATATATATCCAGGCTACGTCTCTAGCTTCAATGCTTTTTGAGCTTCTTCGCCAATATATATATATATATATATATATATATATATATATATATTTAATATGTAATTGAATGTTTTAGGGTTATATAGCAGCAGTACAGAATCAAACAAGCGGGGTTGAACATCTTTAATTTTGAAAAAAAAATTAGGCCTAATTAGTTTGTGGTATTGTCTTTTTTATTTTTCATCGGTAGTTAAAGTAGAATCATTAATTTTATTTTGTCTGATATTTTTACATCGTTGTTAAAGATAAATGAATAGAAATGCAGACAATGATTTCATGAGAAAGTTTCTGAATCCAATGTTATAATTCTCACGATCTCACTATGTAGATCAATATAGATCTGGAATAGTTACATACATGTAAACTGAGCTTTCGATGTCATGAAATCTAAGCAGAAAGAAGATCACACTGAAATGCTGAAGATCACCAACAAAGAATTCTAAGCACATGTGGAATAATATCTTATTGCTTGGAAAAATATAACATCTGGCAGGATTACGATGCCAATTTTGAGAATTCCTCAGCAATAACACAATTTCTCCCATGCAGAGTAAGTAATTTTGGCAAACTCATTTATTCATAAGAAAAGACACTTGAGTGGTTGATGTATTTTTTAAGTACCACATTTGGTGGGTGTTTCATAAAGCTGTTCATAAGTCAAGCGCGAGTTTATGAACGACTGGTGATTCTGTCTAGATGGTATACACCAAAATGTTAATTGGCGATGGTTAAGCGCCTAAGAAAGGTTCACCAGTCGTTCTTAAAAATCGCTCTTAACTTGCGAACAGCACTATGAAACGCACCCCTGGCATTTCTCGTTAAAGGACAAGTCCACCCATATAAAAACTTGGTTTGAATAAAAGGAGAAAATTCCAACAAACACAACACTGAAAATTTCATCAAAATCGGTTGTAAAATAAGAAAGTTATGACATTTTAAAGTCTTGCTTACTTTCACAAAACAGTTATATGCACATCCTGGTCGGTATGCAAATGAGCAGACAGATGACGTCACCCACTCACTATTTCTCTTGTATTTCATTATATGAAATATGAAAAATTCTAATTTTCTCCTCGTCATCGTGTGGAACAAAATTTTATTCCTCCCCGAACATGTGCAATTACCATGACTTTAACAGTTTGTGATTATATCAAGTTGGTCGCAATTGCCAATTCTGTAAGAATTGAAATATTGTATAATTCAAACAATAAAAAACAAAAGAAATAGTGAGTGAGTGACATCATCGACTTTCTCATTTGCGCATCAATGAGTTGTGCATATAACTGTTTTGTGAAAAATAAGCAAAATTTAAAAATGTCATAACTGCCTTATTTTACATCCGATTTTGATGAAATTTTCAGTGTTATGTTCGTTTGATTTTTCTCTATCCATTCAATTCAACAATTTTCTGGGGGGACTTGACCTTCAATGTTTAATACTCGATGTTTATTTTCAATCATACATGAATTTATGATTGATGTATAATACATACCGTAGATTCATCAATTAATTTAAAACAAATATTTTAGTTTCCCAACTCCTCCATTTCGATTAATTTATTTCGCAGTATTAGCACCGTGCAGCCTGGGCCCGTATTGACTAAATTTGGAGAAAATATGATGGCGATCTCTGATTTCGATGAGAACAGTGTATCCGAAGATACAAAGAAGGTAAATTTCCATCTAACGAACGCAGAGGGAGGGTGTCAACGCCCTTCAGCCACAGTAGTGTTAACGCCCTCTACGTTGCTCATCCGTTTTCCTATATTCTAATGATAATAATTAAGATTACCACAAATGAACACACATTGCTAATTACGTTTGTCTCGCCTGCATAGCAGATATTGAAATTACATATATGTTTATATATATTTACATGATTTGATTTGATTTGATTTATATATTTCGACATTCCAATAACAAGAGTATATTTGCTTGTTTGTTTGTTTTATTTTTATTTCTGCGTTCACAATACAATATCAAAAATATTTACATTGTTTGTAATATACAAAATAATCCATAATGTATAAAATATAAACATAATACATAATTAGAAAAAAATGATGTAAACATAATACATAATTAGAAAAAAATGGTGTGGGCTTATACTTCACATTTTAATGATAAAAAAGGAACACTAACAAATGAACGCAGGAGACCGCCACCATCGTGAGCGGTTAAGCTTGTAATTGATGGCGGCCTCATAAAAAAGGGTTTGTGACTAAGATTGGTAATTACTGAACAAGTGGGTGCAAGTGTAATCATTTTTTCTTAACATAACATAACAGTAAACAAATTACATAATGAATAACATATGCATATACACATTCTAACAATCTAATTGAAATATATTTCAACCTGATAATTTTTTTTTAAATAATTATTAAAACAAATAGCAGAAAAAAAAATAAATATATACATATATCATGTCTATCGACATAATACATTTTGAAAAGTGGGAGACCTTCATCTTAAGCTTAGAGTTTGAATTTGATAAAGGCCTCAAAAGGAAAGGGGAAAGAATACCAGACAAATATTGCAATATATATATATATATATATATATATATATATATATATATATATATATATATATATATAATTATTTATACATAATAATTTATATTTAATAAATTAAATTGAATTAGCTTGTTTTAAATCAAAACTACGTTTACCAGTCTTATCATCATTATAATTATTGTTCTCCTGCAGCAATTTATGGAGTTTCGGAAGATTATTAGCAATCCCGACATCCTCAGTCCTCAGACAGCCGAGCCGGTCATTGATGTCATCGTTAAAGCCATTGAGGCCGAGAAACCACGACTACGCTACCCAACCAGTCCGAATGTAGGTGATTGGTTAGCCAAGAGATACGTCACAGAAGATGTAACAGGCACGGAGAGTTGGTTCTAAGATCGGCACGTGTCCCGTCCGGGGCGATTTTTTTATTCTTACGGAAATTTCGGACTTTTATCTTTCTGTATACCACAGATAAGCCGTTTCGGAGTCTTTGAATTAGGCTACATGGCATTGACTTCTGTTTAGTCCAAAGCCTCCCCTTATCTTTTTTTTTCAAGCAAAAAACGGAGAAATTGTTAATTTTAAGTACTTGCCTTTACATTGGGATTCGAACCTGCACAAAGCCATTGTGCAAGGATTATCCCATCGCGCTACGCTGACCGGTTCTACTCGAATCATTGCCAATTAATTTAAATCTTTCCGGTGATGTCGGGAAGAAAATGTTCGTAGGAAAAAATAATCGCGTCCAGGGCAAAAGGACGTTTTTCCTACAAGTCCCGTTTCATCTGTCAGTTACCATATATAATAGCAGTGTTTCTCAGCCAATCATAATCAATGAAAGTTGTCAAATCTGACAACTTTTCGGACAAAAAAGGTGATGGTGAAACGTTCTCCTTCGCGGTTTCCTTTTCACAAATATTTACAACTATGTAACTTTGTCATTATTATACCTGTCATGGTAACCTTAATTGTGATAGGCTGCTGAGACCTGCGACCATTGTATTGGTCATGATTACAAAGTAACCATATTCGTAATACTTTTTATGCCAAATAATATGTATATTATGTTTCAAGTAATGTGTTTCATAAAGCTTTTGGTAAAGTCACGCACAACTTTAGCATCTTATTAGGTGCAAAGTTTAACACAAGAAAGTCTTTCAAGCCACGGGTAACCTACACGAGCAACTTTATATACGCCCCCCCCCAAAAAAAAAAAAAAAAAGTAGAAAACAATCACAACCCAAATCCCCCCCCCCCAAAAAAGAAGAAGATAATAATAATGATAATAATACATAAAGTAAATAAATGAATAAATTAGTAAATAGATTAATTAATAAAGTATAATGATAAATAAAAATGAATTAATAGTAACAATAACATTGATAATGATAATTATAATAATATTAAATGAATAAATAAATATATAAATGAATGACCCAGGACCAAAATCCAATTGAAACCAGTTGGATTTCCAACTGGTTTCAATTGGTTTTAACTGGTTTCAATTGGTTTCAACTGGTTTCAATTGGTTTTAACTGGAATATAACAATTTCCCGTTGGGAAACTGGAAATCCTAACTGGAACCAGTTGGGTAACTGGAAATGACTTCCAACTGGAAATGATTTCTAACTGGAACCAGTTGGGTAACTGGAAATCCTAACTGGAACCAGTTGGGTAACTGGAAATGACTTCCAACTGGAAATGATTTCTAACTGGAACCAGTTGGGTAACTGGAAATCCTAACTGGAACCAGTTGGGTAACTGGAAATGGCTTCCAACTGGAAATGATTTCTAACTGGAACCAGTTGGGTAACTGGAAATCCTCACTGGAACCAGTTGGGTAACTGGAAATTACTTCCAACTGGAAATGATTTCTAACTGGAACCAGTTGGGTAACTGGAAATCCTAACTGGAACCAGTTGGGTAACTGGAAATCCTAACTGGAACCAGTTGGGTAACTGGAAATCCTAACTGGATCCAGTTGGGTAACTGGAAATGACTTCCAATTGGTTTCCAATTGGAAATTTTCCAGTTACCCAACTGGTTCCAATTGAAACCAGTTAATTTGCATATTATCTGCCAGTGTGCACAGATTAATGTTTTATGTGATTTATCATCATTTAAAATGTATCTATTTAATTATTTTCTATTTCAAGTACCATACTTGTTTCAGATAAGTGTTTAGAATGCTTAGCAGTGAAAACCATGTTCATAAATGTCATAGATTATAATTAAAACAGATTATAAGATAATTAGTACACCACTAACTGTTACCAAATTACATCAAATACAAATACATATATTTGAAGATCTTTCATGTAATATATGAATATTATGAAAGTCTATTTATCAATGCCCTTTACATTGGTATTATAGACATATAGCACTGCCTCTGTGTTGGCATGAGCAATAGTTAGTGCAAAATCTAATTAATTTGTAACTAATTAAGTCATTCCAACTGGATCAAGTTCCATTTGGATCCAGTTGGAAACCAATTAGTTTCAACTGGTTCCAGTTGAAACCAGTTGCATCCAATTGGTTTCAACTGGAACCAATTGAAACCAGTTACCTCCAATTGGATTCAACTGGTTTTAATAGGGAAATTGGAACAACTGGAACCAATTGAAACCAGTTGCCAACTGGTTGCTTAATTGTTTTCAACTGGAACCAATTGGTTTTAACTGGAACCAGTTGGCAACTGGTTTCAATTGGTTCCAGTTGTTCCAATTTCCCTATTGAAACCAGTTGGCCAACTGGTTTCAATTGGTTTTGCTCTAATTGGTTTCAACTGGATTTTGGTCCTGGGGAATGAATAGTGATGATAATAACATTATTAATAAATAAAATAATTATATTGATAATAATAAATAAGTGAATAAACATAAAAAAATGCCCTTATTTTGTTGTGTTTGTTCTGTTTCATCGTCAAACTGAGAATATTTCGTTATTGTTTGGACCGAAATAAATAAACGATTTTGAATTTACTTATGAATCTGTGACGTACATGTGTGTCATTCCGTGTTTGCAGCCCCAAACCCAAACCTTTGTAACTACTATATAACGATCATAGCCCCTTAACTGTCCCCCTAACCTCCATCTTCCTTGTGATTTGATAAGAGAAATTGAAGAAATAGGAATAGTTTTTTATTATCCTTCTCTTATGCCCCCACCTCCCGACCATTTTGTGTGTATTCTTCAATCTTTACTTACCTCCCTTTTAGTCCGGGTTATAATTGAGCAAGGTGCCGATTGGAGAAGGAGAAATTTTCATATAGTGCATCTAGACCAGTTTTTGACGCTGAATATGAATATATGAGGTAAACAGGCTGTATCCTGAAAATTAACCTGGCGCTTTTTTTCAAAATGGCCGCCGAATTTTCATAAAATTTGAATATTCGTACATAGATTTTGACATAAGCATTCAATTTCCATAAAATTAGTGTCATATGAAAGCCAAATAAATTTCCTACAATTTGGTACTATTTAAAGGGGATAAGTAGGTCATTTTGCTGAGTTTATAAGTAGAAAACTGCATTTTTTGTAATTTTTCCCCAAAAATTTGGAATTTTGCAAATACATGATTTTACATAATTCTAAGAAAAATGAATAAATTACCTTGAAATGTTTCAGAAAACTTTATCAGAAAGTCAAAAAGGGGCCTAAGCTTTCGATCCTAGAAAACTTTATCAATATACTATTATCATGTGGATGAAATTCCAACTCTGTATCATTCTTTTTAGCAAATTTATAAGGTATCAAACTTGATTTCTTCAATATCAGAAATGTCGCTTTTTGTATGCATTTCCATAGATTAATACGTATAACATGTATAATACATGATTATGTATAATGTATAGTAAAAAATTAAATTCAATTATCTCCGCTAGTTTAATAATCACTTGCAGAGTTAAGAGTAGGCTTTTCTCTATCAGCTACATAAAACAAAATGTTGGTACATCAAAGCCTAACATTCTCAGGGGGTGGCTATATCATGTTGATGTGTATTGCCTATTTAATGGAAAATCACTATTTTTTTAAGCACCCATTGACTCGGAGGCAAAAGGCAATTACTTTAAAACCACTTGGAGAGGAAAAGAGTAGGCTTTGTTCTACCAGCTACATCAAAAGAAGTGGCACATCGAAGCCTACCCCTCTCGGGGGGGGGGGGGGGGGGGCTGTGGAAGTCACCCCTCCCCCTTTTGCATATTGCTAATTTATTTGTAAATTCACCATTTTGGACCCAGCATTGAGGCAAAAAAGCGTTTAGTGTGCTTTATAGTACACCCGATTTTATTGATTTGAAAGAGTAGAGTTCGTTCTACCAGCTACATAAATAAGCGCAAGCACATCGAACACTATTGTAGGAAATTTATTTGGATTTCATATGACATTAATTTTATGGCAATTGAATGCTTACGTCAAAATCTATGTAGGAAAATTCAAATTTTCTGAAAATATGGCGGACATTTTTAAAAAAGCGCCCTCACATGTTAATTTTCATGATACAGCCTGTTTACCTCATATATTCATATTTAGCGTCAAAAACTGGTCTAGAGGCACTATATGAAAATTTCTCCTTCTCCGAGTGGCACCTTGCTCAATTATAACCCGGACTATTTTTCGTACTGAGGCCTACATAAATCGTTTGGTTTTAGTTTAAAGACTTGTGCTAACTTTGAGAGTAATTTAAGAAATCACATTGTGTTTTTTTTAATAGTTTGAAATGTTGGTCTAAAAGATTTAGGAAAATATTCATTTTATAAATTAAAATAGGCATATTTACATGACAAGACCCCCCTTAAAAAGCCGTTAGCGGCATCAGGGGTCTATAGCACAGTTGCGTACAGATCGGGAGGGGGCTTGGGGCGATTCCCCCCCCCCAAAAAAAAAAAAAAAAAAAAAAAAATTCCTCGCTCGCTCGATCGCAACTTCCACAGTTATGTTTGTGCGCATCATGATCTGCGCATACTCTTCACTCTGCGCGCTGACGTCACAATGTATGAACTTGTGATTTAATCAGCTGTAGGTAATGTGAGCTGATTTTTATCCTTATCTACATTAACTGCAGATCTGGGGAGTGTTTCATCAACATTTTCATCCGACAAGTTGACAGATCTGACATCTTTCTCTGATGTTGATTGGCTGAGAGGTACTGTTACTATGGTAACTGTCGGATAAAATGGGACTTGTCTGATAAAACGTCCGACAAGTCCTTTCATGAAACGCCCTCCTGATGTGTTATTTTATGAAGCTAATAAACTGGAATTATTCCATGGACCATTTTTTTTAAATTCCTCTACAATTTCAAAATAGTTTCTCTGTAGTGCTGCAAAGTATGATGAATATGACCCCGAGTATGAATAAATGGAAAAGTGGTTCGGAATTTTCCTCACATAGATACTGCTTTTGGCGCGTTTTCTGGTGTTTTAAGAAGCAAATTTGCTCTAATAAGAGTGCTGATAGTTTGAAAACAAGCACATGAACCCATATTTTTTAATGTTGCACCTCTTAGGTATACCTTCCTGTACAACTTTGCAAAGTTTGGTGAAAATGACAAGGGTTTTAAATAAAGTGCAGCATTTCTTATACTTCTCAAGTTTGTTATTGAAATTTGACATTTTTATAGGTTGAGTATCTTTCCCGCAATTTCTAAGAACTGAGAGTGTTGTTAGACTTAAATGAACAAACAATTGACAGCAATCGATAGATTATCCATCTTACGGATACAATTATTAATCATATTGCAAAATTTGATGAAATTTTCATGGATTTTGACTGATTAATAGGGCTTTAATCTCAATGTTGTGATCTCGTGAGGTCTAAAAATGCCGAATTCTTTTGGATGCGCAATTCTTAAGAACATCATCCATTTTGGGTTAATTTTTAAGCTCTATAGAAAAAAATCAAGCACATGGACCCATGTTAATTTTTGCATATTTGGAATATTCAGGTGCTAAAGTATCTATGTGCAAAGTATGATGAAAACGACATGGATTTTCAATGTTTGGGAGCAAGACTACGGAACCACTCGCATTTTAGACGGTATTAACAGACTTTTGCTTGTTTTCGGTGCATTTTGGGCTGTTTCAAGCCAACGCGCAATACTTTGGACACTGATAATTTGAAAACAAGCACATGGACCCCATAGTTTAAATATCTTAACTTCTTCAGAATATATTCCTCTACAAATCTAGAGAGCATGATGAAAATGACATGGATTTTGAATGTTTTGGAGCGTAATATGGAACCATTCGCATTTTAGAGGGTTTAAAGAGACTTTTGCATGTTTTCGGCGCTTTTTAGGCGATTTTCAAGCCAACTCGCAACGGTTTAGACGCTGATAGTTTAAAAACAAGCACATGGACCCCATAGTTTAAATATCTTAACTTCTTCAGAATATATTCCTCTACAAATCTAGAGAGCATGATGAAAATGACATGGATTTTGAATGTTTGGGAGCAGGACTAAGAAACCATTCGTGTTTTAGACATTCGACGGTATTAGACTTTTGCCCGTTTTAGGCGCATTATAGACTGTTTAAAGCCAACTCGCAACACTTTGGACACTGATAATTTGAAAACGAGCAAATGAACCTCATAGTTTAAACATCTTAACTTCTTCAGAATATATTCCTCTACAAATATAGAAAGTATGACGAAAATGACATGGATTTTGAATGTTTGGGAGCAGGACTAAGGAACCATCCGTGTTTTAGACATTCGACGGTATTAGACTTTTGCCCGTTTTAGGCGCATTATAGACTGTTTAAAGCCAACTCGCAACACTTTGGACACTGATAATTTGAAAACGAGCAAATGAACCTCATAGTTTAAACATCTTAACTTCTTCAGAATATATTCCTCTACAAATATAGAAAGTATGACGAAAATGACATGGATTTTGAATGTTTGGGAGCAGGACTAAGGAACCATCCGTGTTTTAGACATTTTGGACGGTATTAGACTTTTGCCCGTTTTAGGCGCATTATAGACTGTTTTAAGCCAACTCGCAACATTTTGGACACTGATAATTTGAAAACGAGCACATGAACCCCATAGTTTAAACATCTTACCTTCTTCAACATATATTCCTCTACAAATATAGAAAGTATGACGAAAATGACATGGATTTTGAATGTTTGGGAGCAGGACTAAGAAATCGTTGGTATTTCAGACATTTTTGGACGGTATAATCAAACTTTTACCTGTTAAGGCGCATTTTGGGCTGTTTCAAGCCAACTCGCAACAGTTCAGACACTGATAGCTTAAAAACGAGCACACGGACCCCATGTTTTTTAATATTTCAACGTCATCAGAATATATTCCTCTGTAAATCTAGAGAATATGATGAAATTGACATGGATTTTGAATGTTTGGGAGCAAAACTACGGAACTATTCGCATTTTAGACGGTATTATTAGACTTTTGCACGTTTTCGGCGCATTTTAGGTGGATTTCAATATTTTCAAGCAAACTCGCAACACTTTGGACACTGATAGTTTAAAAACGAGCACATGGACCCCATATTTTTAATATTTTAATGTCTTTAGAATATATTCCTCTACAAATGTAGAGAGTATGATGAAAATGACATGGATTTTGAATGTTTTGGAGCGTAATATGGAACCATTCGCATTTTAGAGGGTTTAAAGAGACTTTTGCATGTTTTCGGCGCTTTTTAGGCGATTTTCAAGCCAACTCGCAACGGTTTAGACGCTGATAGTTTAAAAACGAGCACATGGACCCCATATTTTTAATATTTTAATGTCTTCAGAATATATTCTTCTACAAATCTGGAGAGTATGATGAAAATGACATGGATTTTGAATGTTTGGGGGCAAAACTACGGAACCATTCGCATTTTAGACGGCATTATTAGACTTTTGCACGTTTTGGGCGCATTTGGGCGATTTTCATGCCAACTCGCATCACTTTGAACACTCATAGTTAAAAAACGAGCACATGGACCCCATATTTTTAACTTCCCTACACCTTTGATATGCATTCCTCTACAATTTATCCGAATTTGATGAAAATGACATGGATTTTAAAAAAAGTGCAGCTCACAAAATAATTTTTTTAATTTTTGAGTAGATTCACGTCTTTGAAGATTTGTTTTTTTCCGAGTTTTTGTACCATTCTTGCCAAATGAGGGCGCTGCTGACTCCAAATAGATACAGTTCTACCAATTAAAAGAATTTCTCTTTCTTTCGTATACAATTTCTTATATATCTTGAAAATTTGTTGAAGTTTGATGCGGTATCTACTGGGTAAAGATGATTTGCACTCATTTGGTGAATTCGTGAGGTCTAAGAGAGGCATAATTCTCTTGATTACGCAAGATTGCATATCATTGAAATACGGCGACTTTGAAGACCCGTAGAAAAAAAATAAGCACATAAACCTATATTATATTTTGCATTTTCATAATGCATAGATACCAAAGTAACTCTCTGCAAAATTTGGTGAAAATGACATGGACTTCATTTTAACTGTAGAACGTCCTTGATATTCCAAAATGAGGTAAAATTTCAAAATCATGATTATTTAAGGTAAAATATTTTCTTCAAAAATAATAGTAATATTTTAAATGTTATTACGCAGAATAACCGATCTAAAAGTTTTTCATAAAAAAATATTAAAATTAACAAATTAAAAAAAAATCAACTCTACAAAGTTCCCCCAAACCCACCTTGTTTTTTAAAGTGGTCACAAAATTCGAGCGGAGTTGACCTTCCTTAGAGCAACACGCTTGTGTGTTGCTGCCCTCTACGTTCGTTGATTAAGGCCTAACAAATTTTATGAAATGGGAACCCTTATTCTTCTATGTCTTAATTAGCTTTTGATTGGTGGAAACATTCGACCAATCAATTTCAACACTCTACGTGTATTACGTCATATCACACTATGCGCCTTGCGCAATTCGCGCGCGCGCATCATAAATTTTGGCATGCGCTGCGCCAATTATAATTTTAATTGAGTCGACAAAATTATCAAATTCCATTCAAATTGCGTTGACTTTGTGCTAGGACATGGCAATGTTTTTCGTTCATTTATTTTTCTTCAAAATTGTTCAAACAGGATTCGTCCTTTAACAAAAATCGTTAGTAGTTTAAGGTGAACTTAACCTCATCTCTCGGCCGTGTAACCATGACCGATGAAAGAGCACTTGATTCAAGTTTTGATCGAAATGGAAGAGTCGTCCAACTCCAAGAAAAGATTCTGAACAAAAATGCCAGCAATACCCAAGTCTACATCGACGACCGGCAGCATGGGCGGTTTGATGTCGCAAAGTTATCTGCTGCAGGGGACCAAGCCAAAGTCGAGACTGTAGTCGATGCTGGTCTTGACAAATTTTACGAGAACGATGCCAAGTTTAATGAAATATCTGGGTATGAGGACATGAGAGAACTGCTCAGCAGTGAAGATGCCCTCTCGGGTGGCTATTCAGGAGGGGAAGAAATATTTCTTGAAGGTGAGTAAAAAGGGAAGTGAAGTGATTCATATGAATCCCACTCATGCCCGAAAGGATGATAATATCATCGTTGTTGTTGTTGGTGGTGACGATGGTGATGATGATATCTGATATTAGTGTCTCTAGATCTAGTGATAATGATGAGGATGATGATATTAATGGTGGTGATGATGACGATGATGATGATTATGATTAATAAAGATGGCGATGGTTATGATGAGCTTACTATGGTGGTGGTGTCGGCGGCGATATAATGAGGATTTATGAAAAGTAAGGGCTTTGGTCATGACGATGGTGATGGTATTGGTGCATGTTATGGTGATATTTATCGGGAATGAGTGTGGTGATGGTTGTGACGAGGAGGATGACGTTAATGGTGATGTCGAGGATCATTACGGAGATGAAAATGATGAAAATCAGGGGGAGGAAGGAGAAAGAGAAGAAGAATAATAATAAGACGACGACGAATAGAAGAAGACAAAGAAGAATAAGAAGGAAGAAAGAAGAAAAAGGAAAAAGAAGAAGAAAGTAGGAGGAGAAGAGGAAGAAGAAGAGGTAAAAGAAGAGGATGGGGAGGAAGAAAAAGGGGTGGAAGGAAGTAAAAAATAACACATAAAACAGTAGCAAACTCATAAGAATAATCTTGACCTACCAAGCCTCAATACCATGTCCGTTACTTGTAGATCATTCCCCGATGGACGAATCTGAGTCGACAGAGGATGAAGTCGATGATGATGTCGGCATTGATGTTACTTACAAAAACCGTCGTCAATGTAATGATCCATCATCTCTCGTGGTCATTGGTCGTGGAATTTGTCTCCACACTCCTCCTCGTGACGGACCAATAGAGAAAGAAAAAGGAAGTCAACGACCACAGCCGGAAGGAGAAGGTGATTTTTCTTTAAAGGCCTATTGGTTTCGTTTTTTGTTTTCATCCTCCTCCTCCCCTCCCTCCCCCCCCCCCACCTTCTTTCTAAGACTATTGATCGGTTATATTCGGGTTATCTATAAAACATTGCGATTGCGTTAGAATAATTTCCATCATTATTTTCTTGGGGTATCTTTCATTGATTGTTTATGCATAACGTCAAGAATATATATAAAAAAAAAACTATTAATGACCCTACCTTCTATCAGTGAATCCGAACTGCACAATATCGTCACTTCATTACACTGTCAGATGCAACACTTCCATATTACGCGGGAATTATATGTCAAAGCCCCGCCAACAGATCTATATTTCTCTCTTGTCACAACACTTAGCAGAATCTGACGCTTCCTCGCCTACAACAGACGATATCCAGATAGATCCTGAGATCTTCCTACCGACCCCATCGACACCCCCGGAGTCCAAGCGAGCGGGATCGTCTCGACGTCCGACACTCAGTCCCGTCATCGAAGAAGACGTCCGTGAATACATGCAAACATGGCGTTACGAAGACGAGGACGATGAGCGCGAGGGTGATGTCGATTCTGGGGCTGGAGACTCGACGTCGAACGTGGTAGAATCCGTCATCAACCTTGGTTCCGATGAGGATTACGCAAACGAGATTTCGAGGGTTCTATCATCGGCAGCTGTAGATGCCGCACTCGCTGAGATTGATAATGGTAAATGTGGATTATGAGAAAACATAATTTTTTTTATCCTGTCTCGTTTAGATTCATATTAACCCATTTCCAATTACCACCTTAGATAATTAAATGAAGGATAATGAAGCGAAATAGATAAAACAATTTTTCAATGATGTCAACTACTTTAATTCCGGGGCGGCACAACATGGCGAGGGGGGTCGACCACCCTAAGATTTTTCAAGTCCTAAAAAAAGTATATAAGAGTGAGAGAGAGAGAGAGAGAGAGAGAGAGAGAGAGAGAGAGAGAGAGAAGACAGAACAAATAAGCTTTTGAAAAGGGAAGATAGAAGAAGGATGAATGACAACAAGACAAGTGTGGGTCTTTAATACTCTGTTATATTATTTAATGGGGAAAATTATATCATTTTCATGGTTCCTAATTGCCTACCCCATCCCTCCCCCATCTAAGCCCTCCGAGGATTGATGAATTAATAACTTTAGATTAACGTAACTATTAGACTTTCGAATACCCGAGTACTCGAGGAGTGAATAAAGGAATAAACAGATGTTTTCTATAGATAAACGAAACAAATTATTATCAAGTAATTAAATAATTAGACAAAGAATCAACCGAATCACTATTTATGCATTTTAAAATGGTTTATTTCATAAACAAGTATTTACAATAATAGAACTACAGAGACACAAATGACAACTATTAATTTTGATGAAATTTATCAAATATTTTAAAAATAATTTCTTATGATTTTTTCAGAAGAAGAAAAGATACGGCCACCAAAAAATCCGCCGACCGGATGCAACGATGACTTGGATGATAGCTGTGATGGTAACCAATTCATGTATTTCATATATCTTTTCAAATTATGAAATAAACCGATGATAACAAAAAGCAAAAATAAAAAATAAATTCATCATATGGCTCTGTGCAATTGCGTAAATCGAGGTCTTCTATGTTGAAATATTATAATCAATAATAGATATTGATTGAAAATATTTATAGGCACACAAGATATACCTTTTTCCCAAGAACTTTTCTCATATTTTTGGTGGTTCTCATTATCCTCCCGTTTCCCACCTCCACCCCTCACTCTTTTTCTCTTGGCTCATCTCGTCTAAAGACATGATTTTTAGTCAGATATTTTTTCGCTATTCTTAATAAATGTTCATTAAAAAGGGGCTTAGTTCCCAGCGATGATTCGAATGTCCTTTTTTTCTGAGGTTTGTTAAATAGTTTATTATTGTTATTTTGGGTTTTTGATAATTTGATATAATAAAACAAATCATTAGAATGACTTTCACGACGTTTATTTGTGTTAGTTAATAAATAAGTAGAGGGTGTAGAGGTGTATATTAATTTAATAAAAATCTTTATAAAATATTGTTGTATTCGCTATTTGGTGAATGTTTTATTTATCTGTATTTTTCAGATATTGTCATCATCCTCCCAGAGGCACAGGAATTAAACTACTACAACGTTCCAGTCGGGTGTAGTCTTGACGACAGCCTTCAGGATGCGGCAAACGCACGGGCTCAATTGGACGCACAAGCAGATTTCTTAGAGAATAGTCTTAATTGCCTGGAGGTCACTCTAGATCGAATGTCACTCAATGAGGCCGTGATGCCGGACGGAAGTGTGGTGAGTATCATCGTCCATCTCATCATCGGTTTCATCCAGGGGCGGTACTACATAGGGGCAGGGGCGACCCCCTATGATTTTTGCTTAAAATAGTAATTTAATAAAGGGGAAGAAGAGAAAATGGGCAAAAGGTAAAAAAGGACAAAGAATATGCACAAGGAAAGGTCTGGTCCGTTTAACTTGTTCATAACCCTGTAATTAAGTTGGAAACAAAACCTGACGCCAAGTTATCTTGGCCCCCTCTCTACAGCCCGGCACCGCCATGGTATATCACACTATCCCCTTACTTAAATTCATTATCTCATATCATTTCATAAATTATTCCATTTCATATAATTCCATATAGCCTTTTTTATCTCCTACTCACGATCGTTGTCATTAACATCATCGCCATCACCATCATTATCACCACCACCGCCGTTGTCGTCATCATCACCAACATGTCAATAATTATCCTCTTCATCGCCATTATCAGTCATCATCACCAACATCATCATCATCATCATCATCATCACAAACATCCACTCTAGTTTGTAACCGTTTAAGAAACAAAGTCTACTTTCAAACTAAATCAGATGCTCGAGCAATGACTTCATAATTTTGAATCTGTTTTACGTCTTTCTCTTGTGTGGCACTCACACCAACGAAACCGACTCCAAACCCATCAAAGCTAATACATTACTTCCAATGTCGAATTATAATCGATTTGAGGTCCGTTTTGTTGAAGTGACTTGGTCATTAAATCAAAATTTGGAACTGTGTTAAAGTTTTCTGCTTACTTTTCTTCTCTTCCCTTTCTTCTCCTTTCGTCCCTTTCTCTCTCTTCTTTCTTTTTATTTGGAAATTGTGTTTAATAAAAACTTGCTCCTCTTGTCTCTTTTCTTCTCTCTTCTATTTCGAATGAAGGTGTTCCTGAGAGATCAGCTGAGAAAGGCAAAGACCGGTCACCTCTTGAGAGCTTGGGAAAGGACAAAAGATCAACCAGCCGACGAGTATCTGTCATGTGGTAAATGCATTTTATGATGATGTATGTGTATGATACTGGTGACGATAATGATGTGATGATGATGAAGATGATGAGGATGATGATGATGATGATAATGATGATGATGATGTTGGTGGTGATGGTGATGATGATGATGATGGTGGTGGTGATGATGATGATTATGATGATGATGATGTTGGTGGTGATGGTGATGATGATGATGATGTTGGTGGTGATGGTGATGATGATGATGATGGTGGTGGTGGTGACGACGACGACGATGATGAGGATGATGATGACTCCTAGTACTGTAGCCAATAAACTGTAACTTCTCGTTTTGTCCTTCGTAAATTAAATCAGCTGAATTAGAGACTCCTCTAGCCCAGATACAGAGGGAGCTATACCAGGAACAGATCAAGAGTTATAACACAGCCAACGAGGAGATGAGGACTGCAGTCACACAGGCAACACTGCAGGTAAATCAAAATGATTTCAGTCATCAGCACTGGCGTACAAAACATAAGCTGCAGAGGGGGTTGGGAGCCATGCCCCCCCCCAAAAAAAAAAAAAAATATATATATATATATTCACGACCTTGAAAAAAGGAAAGGGAATGATACAGGGTGGAATGCGATACTTTTTTCTGAATATTACGTCAATATCTACCAACAAATTACATTTTGTGTTTAAGAAAAAAAATTGTTGCTTGCATCCAAAAATTCCACGACTTAAAAAAAAACAGAAAAACGATTGAAAAAGACAGAAAATATGTTAGATATGATATTGATTTATTGATCAAGTCAAAATACAGATCACAAAATCAAGGTCACATTTTAGCTCGCTCGCTTTGCTCCCTCGGGACTTAAACAAAGTTGCCACTCACACTTTACGCCGATGTCTTTAATTGATTTTTGAAGTAAATAAAATATAGCGTTTTGATATGATATCAGAACATTGTCGCTGATTGTTCTCAACATATTCTTTTTTTTTGCGGGGGGGGGGGGGGGAGGATGGAATTTTTCCCGCGCTCATTCCTGTAATGGAACACATACATTTTTTTAACATATCGGGTGTTTTTTTTTATCCAGGAACAAGCTCTCCGTGGTCAGGCTCGCCAGGTCCAGCAGACGTACAACGGCCTGGAGCAGAACATCGCTAACCTATCCAATGAACTTGTTGGGCTCCAGGACAGACAGCACCACTTGCAGAATGCTATGATGGAAGAACGGGTTGCAAAAGAGGCTGCACAGCGTGAACATGAGAGGATCTATCGCAGAAGTAAGCTTTTTTCTTCGGAATAGAATTTAAATAGAATAGAAAAAATATGAACATTTAAACGTGGAACGCATGTGATTTTAACCAAACTGTTGTCTAATTTGAACATGTTATTGATGCTTGTTATTTTAATCATTTGCATATCGCGCTTCTGGTTCTGATTTTCCGAGTAAAACACGCCCAAGATGTCATAGCTATTTCTGAAATATTTAGGAATAAGTTTTTAATGAGTTTTGCACAAAGATTGATATTTACCATTTAAACGTTTGTGCCTAACAGGTAGTAGTGACGTTATCGACGCCAACAACGACATTCTGAGGGAGAGCCACATTCGACGACCAAGACAGCCCGAATGGACATCAGATCAATCTGCCTCGACGTCATCAAGCGAAGATATCCCAACATCGAGTCTCTACCAACACGAAGGTGGGCAGCGATGGTGGTCGCAAAGGGGGAGTAGGCAGCAGGAATGTGATTACATCCAGCCTCCCCCATGGCGGAGAGGCTACAGACCATCAGGTGGGCGGCGCTTCGGGTTTGGCCAACGACCAAATTGGAGGAGCAACCACGGTAACTGGAGATGGAGCGAGACACGAGATGGAACACGCCCATGGGAGCGTCGAAGACCACCACCACCGCCACACGTGCACCGCCCATTTGTTGACCGACCACGCCCACCTCCCCCGGCGCCGTTCACGCCTCCGTTTAAAAGAGAGACGGAGGTTATGCTGACGCAGTACTTCCATGAGATGGGACGAGTGGAGAATCTCCTGCGGGAACGCGGTTTCGCCAAGGGTCCTGCGGCTACCGCGCCGGTCACGCCCTACCGCCCTCATCCGACGCGGTACCAGCGTTACTCCGGTTATCACCGAGGAGGATGGGATCAAAGGATGGGATCCAGGTCGTTGCCGTCAATGAGAGGATATGGGTTTCCATACCGTGAACGATCTCAACGAAGCGCCGATTGGTTTGACACAAGCCGATCGCAAACCAATAACCAGATGAGTCAAAGGCACTCTGAGGAAGAGATGCCAGCCACTACTGTTGTACATGCTGCTGCTTCGGCATAGGTCATTCTACTGGTTACACTTCGTAATTCCGAAGGTTCGTAACTCCGAAGGTTCTTTATTCCGAAGGTTCGTAACTCCGAAACACGTAAATTGCCTATACCTCGATGTTCGTTAATCCGAAAACGTAAAAGGGTTCGTTAATCCGAACATTTGTGGCGTTATTCCGAAGGTTCGTTATTCCGAAGGTTCGATAATCCGAAAACAAAATTAGGTTCGATGTTCCGAAGGTTCGTTAATCCGAAAACGAAATAATAGGTTCGTTGTTCCGAAGGTTCGTTAGTCCGAAAACGAAATAAGGTTCGTTAATCATTTAGTTTTCGGACTAACGAACCTTCGGAATTACGAACCTCATTTCGTTTTCGGATTAACGAACCTTCGGAACTACGAACCTCACTTCGTTTTCGGACTAGCGAACCTTCGGAATTACGAACCTTCGGAAATACGAACCTTCGGAATTACGAATGTATGCGATTCTACTTACCTGACGATTTCATGAAAGATTAAAAATACACTGAGATGAAAGGGGAAGGGAAAATAAGTCATAAAGGCGGGAGGCCTCATTACTGGAAGACTTGTAACAGTTATATGTGAGGTTCAGAAATTCAAGCACAACTCGCAAATATTCGCTTCAGCCATCAGGGAGACGGGACTTGTCGGACGCTTTATCCGACAAATCCTGTTCTATCCGAACGTTACAGTTACAATGCCTTTTTTAGCCAATCAAGGTCTGGGTTCCGTAACACAAAGATTAGCGATGAATAGCAAATATGAGAGAACGCTTCTGATTCGTTCCTGGTCAGTATTTCGCGCCAAATGCACGTGTGATATTAATTTTAATTGGTCATTTGATTTAGCGATTGATCGCTAATCCTTGTGTTACGGAGCCCAGAAGAGTTGTCAGATCCGACAACTTGTAGGACAAATAATGTTGATGAAACGCTTCCCTGATTTGTTGAATCTATTGTGATTGAATTTTGAAGTTGAGTTTGATCGTTACCATTTGTTTAACGGATCCCGGGGTTCTTGTGAAGTTACTTACAGCTTTATAGCAAAGGCAAACGTGGCAAAATGATGACAATAGAATATCCCGAACCCCTCGAAGTAAACTTTATGGGGGTATTTGACACCTCGTGAGCAGGTGGGCTATGAGACATGAACAAGATCCGGAATTCTAGTCCTTTCCAACTGATCCAGCGTGTGAGTTATAATCATTTTTTTTACAGTTAAACGTATGAATGTATTTTCATCATTAGGTGTATAAAATCAATAACAGATTTACAAAGGAATGAACAATGAGCAATGAAATGTATACTTCCTTATACTAGGATGAGTTTATTGCACAGTGATTAATGCAAAAATAGAAGAAAAAAATGAAAAGATAGGGCCTATATAATCTACTTTTTTAAGAAAGGTAAATTTCATCAAATTTGTATATTGGTAGATATGTTTATTTTTTAGATAAGTGACAGATTTACAGATAATTATGTTTATACATATATGGATAGAAACATATAAATATAAAATGATAAATACAGATAAAAATAAAAGTTATGAAATTATATTTATTTTAAATTTGTTTATTAAAATGATTACTGATGAAAAAGATGATAGCAACATTCCTCTAGAGTAATCGTTGGTGTTGATTAATGATAAATGAAATATATTATATTTGTTTACTTTTTTCCTGAATACATATCTTCATGTTTGTAAAAACGGCATTTTGCTAAACTAGCTTCAGACAAATATTCACTCTGTTTACTCGTGGGTAACCCTCCGACTGTCCTTTGTCGATATTTCGGTGACAAAAAGGGTCAACGTTTTCCAGTGACTTTTCACATTTTATAGTAGATATCTTTCGGAGTATTGACACCTATTTTATACCTTCCGCCTCTTCCAGCTTATCTCCAATCCCTCATTTGGAACAAATGATCACTATACTTTCCATAAATAATTCCATAGTGTACAACGAATTAAATGAAGATTGATGTGTTTGTGTTGCCAGTATGTGTATCTATAATCTATGTCAACTTAATTATATTCGAATATCTTATTTTATCGTCATTTTAGAGTTTAATTTTGTTTTGATATTATTTAATCGCTTCAACTTGTATGATAAGTGAGCATGAAATGAATTACAGTCTATTGTAATTCCATGCAGAGCTAACTTAATGTCAAATCTGCATAGAATAGAACTTTTGCATGGTTTACATAAAAAGTATTTAAAAAAAAATTAAGTAATGAGTGTGTGACATCATCGACTCTTTCATTTGCATGCCACTCGTGTGAGTCGTGTTGTAAAAATAAATACTTTAAAATGTCATTATACATCCGATTTGATGGTTTGTTTTTTTCAGCATTGTGCTTATTTTACTTTCGTCTATTTATTCAAATCAAATTTCATTTGTGGTGGACTTCACAGATCGTTAAAACTTATCAACTGGTGCTGCGTGCTCGCATTTTGATTGATTCTTTGTTTCCATGCAAAAATTGATCATACAACATAAAATATATTGACAATATTTCACGGTAAAATAACAATAAACAATCATTGCATGGGAGGGGACAGCCATAAGCTCAAAAGCTTGAAAAAGTCGCCCCTCAAGAAAGATTACGGCCCTGAATATACACCAATAAGTCCCTATTTGAAAATTACAGTAAAAGCAGGGCCAAAAGGAAAACACATAAAGCATGTCAAGAATTATCGATGATAATAACACACCAGCCAGGGGCCGCAGAAGCGGGGGGGGGGGGGGGGGGGGGGGCTTCAGCCCCCCACTTTTTTCCAAAACTTTTTTCCAAAGCCCCTCCCCCCCACTTTGAAAACCGTTCCGCGGCCCCTGATTTGTTTAGTACAAGAGAAGGCAAGGGCTTAAGCTCCTATGATTCTCAAGTTTGTTGAAAAAAAAATTAACAACTGATATTTCCCCTCTTCATTTCATTTTCCCTTCCACTTTGATTTCGCTTCTCTTTCCTGTCCCATTTTTCCTTCTCTCTATCTCTCTTACTTCTATTTTTTCTGTTTCTTTCATTATGTTCTTTTATCACTCTCTTTCCTTTATCATTTTTTCTTTTCTGTTTCTGTATTTTCCTTCCCCTTTCAATTTCCCTCTTCCGCCCCCCCCTCTTTCTCTCTCTCCCTCTTCCTATTTCGTTTTCTCCTTTCATTTTGTTCACCCATTCTTCATTTTTTAAACTCTTATCTCTCTATCGCTTTCACTCGCTCTATCTGCTACCTTAATTTACTCAACTGCAAGATAAATCATAATTTAAATACTTCTTGAGGTTAATTTACAATTTATTTACAATTATTTACAATTTCTTCTATGAAATGTTTTCAAGAGTGTCTCCTACGCCTTCGCCAACCAAAACAGCAAAGTCTTTTCCACCACTTCAGTCTCCTTCCATTAACGATTCTCTGGTCCGTGATATCCCCGATACTTTCCTTCTTGATATTGCCATCCTTTCTGCTCATCTTTATCTCCTCTTTAAAGTCTTGCAACTCTGGAACCTCCTGTTCTATTTCCTTCTTCTGCTTGTCCTCCTCCTCTAGCTTCACTTTCTCCATCCACATCTCATTCCAAAATGATTCGGCAAACTTTGTTGATTCCTCAAGCATTTCGGGCAGCTTCTGTTCATCGTCCACCTCTTCCTTCTCCTTGGTGAGGTTGTTCAAGGAAGTGATCACCCATGCATCCTCCCCTGCCATCATCTTCTCCTCGTCGTTCTTCATTTCTTCCTTTCCTTTCAGCATCTCATCTGCCGTCATGTCTCCTTCCTCGACACCAATCTCTCCCTCATCCTCGATCTTCACCTCCTCCTTAAGTTCCTCCTCCCCTGCTTCTATCTTCTCATCTTTCTTCATCTCCTGTGTTGTCGACTCCTCTGCCTCCACATTCTCCATAAATACCTGATGCTCCTCCTCCTCTGCCACCATTGCCCCCTGTACTGCATGCCTTAAGTGCCTCTTCTGCCTCCACTTTCTCCTCATCTGCCTCAAGCTTAGCTGTCTTCACATTGCCTTCATCTGCGTCCACCTTCTCCTCTTCTTGCAGCTCCTCTTCCACCCTCATCTCCGCCACCAGTTCTGTTCCCAGCCCTTCCACTGAAGCCATCTCTGCAACCTTTAGCCCCATCTCATCTTTAGCTATCAGCTCTACCTTTCCTGTCTGAGCCATCTCCTCCCCTTCCATTAGCTCCAGCTCCTCCACCGGCTCTGTTCCCAGCCCTTCCACTGCAGTCATCTCTGCCATCTTCAGCCCCTCCTCCTCCATAGCCATCAGCTCTACATTCCCTGTCTCTACCTCCTCATCTTCCATTAGCTCTAGCTCCTCCACCAGCTGTTTCCAGCCCTTCCACTGCAGTCATCCCTGCAATCTTCAGCTCCTCCTTCTCCTCCTTAGCCATCAGCTCTACCTTTCCTGTCTCAACCTCTTCATCTTTCATTAGCTCCAGCTCCTCCACCGGCTCTGTTCCCTGCCCTTCCACTGCAGTCATCCCTGCAATCTTCAGCTCCTCCTTCTCCTCCTTAGCCATCAGCTCTACCTTTCCTGTCTCAACCTCTTCATCTTTCATTAGCTCCAGCTCCTCCACCGGCTCTGTTCCCTGCACTTCCACTGCAGTCATCCCTACAATCTTCAGCTCCTCCTCCGCCTCCTTAGCTGTCAGCTCTGCCTTTCCTGTCTGAGCCATCTCCTCCCCTTCCATTAGCTCCAGCTCCTCCACCGGCTATGCTCCAAGCCCTTCTACTGCAGTCATCTCTGCCATCTTCAGCTCCTCCTCCTCCATAGCCATCAGCTCTACCTTCCCTGTCTCCACCTTCTCCCCTTCCATTAGCTCCAGATCCTCCACCAGCTGTGTTTCCAGCTCTTCCACTGCAGTCATCTCTGCAATCTTCAGCTCCTCCTCCTTAGCCATCAGCTCTATCTTTCCTGTCTCAACCTCGTCATCTTCCATTAGCTCCAGATCCTCCACAGGCTCTGTTCCATGCCCTTCCACTGCAGTCATCCCTGCAATCTTCAGCTCCTCCTCCTCCTCCTTAGCCATCAGCTCTATCTTTCCTGTCTCAACCTCCTCATCTTCCATTAGCTCCAGCTCCTCCACCGGCTCTGTTCCCTGCCCTTCCACTGCAGTCATCCCTGCAATCTTCAGCTCCACCTTCTCCTCCTTAGCTGTCAGCTCTGCATTTCCTGTCTGAGCCATCTCCTCCCCTTCCATTAGCTCCAGCTCCTCCACCGGCTCTGTTCCCAGCCTTTCTACTGCAGTCATCTCTGCCATCTTCAGCTGCTCCTCCTCCATAGCCATCAACTCTACCTTCCCTGTCTCCACCTTCTCCCCTTCCATTAGCTCCAGCTCCTCCACCAGCTCTATTTTTCCAGCCCTTCCACTGCAGTCATCCCTGCAATCTTCAGCTCCTCCTCCTTAGCCATCAGCTCTATCTTTCCTGTCTCAACCTCCTCATCTTCCATTAGCTCCAGCTCCTCCATCGGCTCTGTTCCCTGCCCTTCCACTGCAGTAATCCCTGCAATCTTCAGCTCCTCCTTCTCATCCTTAGCCATCAGCTCTACCTTCCCTGTCTCAA
The DNA here is from genome assembly GCF_037042905.1 of Lytechinus pictus. Taxonomy (NCBI): domain Eukaryota; kingdom Metazoa; phylum Echinodermata; class Echinoidea; order Temnopleuroida; family Toxopneustidae; genus Lytechinus; species Lytechinus pictus. Next base: position 14,749,870 of record NW_026974141.1, on the reverse strand, counting down.
CCTCTTCATCTTTCATTAGCTCCAGCTCCTCCACAGGCTCTGTTCCATGCCCTTCCACTGCAGTCATCCCTGCAATCTTCAGCTCCTCCTCCTTAGCCATCAGCTCTATCTTTCCTGTCTCAACCTCCTCATCTTCCATTAGCTCCAGCTCCTCCACCAGCTCTATTTTTCCAGCCCTTCCACTGCAGTCATCCCTGCAATCTTCAGCTCCTCCTCCTTAGCCATCAGCTCTATCTTTCCTGTCTCAACCTCCTCATCTTCCATTAGCTCCAGCTCCTCCATCGGCTCTGTTCCCTGCCCTTCCACTGCAGTCATCCCTGCAATCTTCAGATCCTCCTCCTCCTCCTGCTTAGCCATCAGCTCTATCTTTCCTGTCTCAACCTCCTCATCTTCCATTAGCTCCAGCTCCTCCACCGGCTCTGTTCCCTGCCCTTCCACTGCAGTCATCCCTGCAATCTTCAGCTCCTCCTTCTCCTCCTTAGCTGTCAGCTCTGCATTTCCTGTCTGAGCCATCTCCTCCCCTTCCATTAGCTCCAGCTCCTCCACCGGCTCTGTTCCCGGCCCTTCTACTGCAGTCATCTCTGCCATCTTCAGCTCCTCCTCCTCCATAGCCATCAGCTCTACCTTCCCTGTCTCCACCTTCTCCCCTTCCATTAGCTCCAGCTCCTCCACCAGCTCTATTTTTCCAGCCCTTCCACTGCAGTCATCCCTGCAATATTCAGCTCCTCCTCCTTAGCCATCAGCTCTATCTTTCCTGTCTCAACCTCCTCATCTTCCATTAGCTCCAGCTCCTCCAAAGGCTCTGTTCCATGCCCTTCCGCTGCAGTCATCCCTGCAATCTTCAGCTCCTCCTCCTCCTCCTTAGCCATCAGCTCTATCTTTCCTGTCTCAACCTCCTCATCTTCCATTAGCTCCAGCTCCTCCACCGGCTCTGTTCCCTGCCCTTCCACTGCAGTCATCCCTGCAATCTTCAGCTCCTCCTCCGCCTCCTTAGCTGTCAGCTCTGCCTTTCCTGTCTGAGCCATCTCCTCCCCTTCCATAAGCTCCAGCTCCTCCACCGGCTCTGTTCCCAGCCCTTCTACTGCAGTCATCTCTGCCATCTTCAGCTCCTCCTCCTCCATAACCATCAGCTCTACATTCCCTGTCTCCACCTCCTCATCTTCCATTAGCTCTAGCTCCTCCAACAGCTCTGTTTCCAGCCCTTCCACTGCAGTCATCCCTGCAATCTTCAGCTCCTCCTCCTCCTCCTTAGCTGTCAGCTCTGCCTTTCCTGTCTGAGCCATCTCCTCCCCTTCCATTAGCCCCAGCTCCTCCACCGGCTCTGTTCCCAGCCCTTCTACTGCAGTCATCTCTGCAATCTTCAGCTCCTCCTCCTCCTTAGCCATTAGCTCTATCTTTCCTGTCTCAACCTCCTCATCTTCCATTAGCTCCAGCTCCTCCATCGGTTCTGTTACCTGCCCTTTCACTGCAGTCATCCCTGCAATCTTCAGCTCCTCCTCCGTCTCCTTAGCTGTCAGCTCTGCCTTTCCTGTCCGAGCCATCTCCTCCCCTTCCATTAGCTCCAGCTCCTCCACCGGCTCTGTTCCCAGCCCTTCTACTGCAATCATCTCTGCCATCTTCAGCTCCTCCTCCTCCATAGCCATCAGCCCTACCTTCCCTGTCTCCACCTTCTCCCCTTCCATTAGCTCCAGCTCCTCCACCAGCTCTGTTTCCAGCCCTTCCACTGCAGTCATCCCTGAAATCTTCAGCTCCTTAGCCATCAGCTCTATCTTTCCTGTCTCAACCTCCTCATCTTCCATTAGCTCCAGCTCCTCCACCGGCTCTGTTCCCTGCCCTTCCACTGCAGTCTTCCCTGCAATCTTCAGCTCCTCCTTCTCCTCCTTAGCTGTCAGCTCTGCATTTCCTGTCTCAACCTCTTCGTCTTTCATTAGCTCCAGCTCCTTCACCGGCTCTGTTCCCTGCCCTTCCACTGCAGTCATCCCTACAATCTTCAGCTCCTCCTCCGCCTCCTTAGCTGTCAGCTCTGCCTTTCCTGTCTGAGCCATCTCCTCCCCTTCCATTAGCTCAAGCTCCTCCACCGGCTCTGTTCCCAGCCCTTCTACTGCAGTCATCTCTGCCATCTTCAGCTCCTCCTCCTCCATAGCCATCAGCCCTACCTTTCCTGTCTCAACCTCTTCATCCTTCATTAGCTACAGCTCCTCCACCGGCTCTGTTCCCTGCCCTTCCACTGCAGTCATCCCTGCAATCTTCAGCTCCTCCTTAGCCGTCAGCTCTATATTTCCTTTATCAACCTCTTCATCTTGAATAAGCTCCAGCTCCTCCATCGGCTCTGTTCCCTGCCCTTCCACTGCAGTCATCTCTGTAATCTTCAGCTCCTCCTCTGCCTCCTTAGCCGTCAGCTCTGCCTTTCATGTCTCCACGGCCTCCTCATCTTCCATTAGCTCTAGCTCCTCCACCAGCTCTGTTTCCAGCCCTTCCCCTGCAGTCATCCCTGCAATCTTCAGCTCCTCCTTCTCCTCCTTAGCCATCAGCTCTACCTTTCCTGTCTCAACCTCTTCATCTTTCATTAGCGCCAGCTCCTCCACCGGCTCTGTTCCCTGCCCTTCCACTGCAGTCATCCCTACAATCTTCAGCTCCTCCTCCGCCTCCTTAGCTGTCAGCTCTGCCTTTCCTGTCTGAGCCATCTCCTCCCCTTCCATTAGCTCCAGCTCCTCCACCGGCTCTGCTCCCAGCCCTTCTACTGCAGTCATCTCTGCCATCTTCAGCTCCTCCTCCTCCATAGCCATTAGCTCTACCTTCCCTGTCTCCACCTTCTCCCCTTCCATTAGCTCCAGATCCTCCACAAGCTCTGTTTCCAGCCCTTCCACTGCAGTAATCCCTGCAATCTTCAGCTCCTCCTCCTCCTCCTTAGCCATCAGCTCTATCTTTCCTGTCTCAACCTCCTCATCTTCCATTAGCTCCAGCTCCTCCACCGGCTCTGTTCCCTGCCCTTCCACTGCAGTCATCCCTGCAATCTTCAGCTCCTCCTCCGCCTCCTTAGCTGTCAGCTCTGCCTTTCCTGTCTGAGCCATCTCCTCCCCTTCCATAAGCTCCAGCTCCTCAACCGGCTCTGTTCCCAGCCCTTCTACTGCAGTCATCTCTGCCATCTTCAGCTCCTCCTCCTCCATAACCATCAGCTCTACATTCCCTGTCTCCACCTCCTCATCTTCCATTAGCTCTAGCTCCTCCAACAGCTCTGTTTCCAGCTCTTCCACTGCAGTCATCCCTGCAATCTTCAGCTCCTCCTCCTCCTCCTTAGCTGTCAGCTCTGCCTTTCCTGTCTGAGCCATCTCCTCCCCTTCCATTAGCCCCAGCTCCTCCACCGGCTCTGTTCCCAGCCCTTCTACTGCAGTCATCTCTGCAATCTTCATCTCCTCCTCCTCCTTAGCCATTAGCTCTATCTTTCCTGTCTCAACCTCCTCATCTTCCATTAGCTCCAGCTCCTCCATCGGTTCTGTTACCTGCCCTTTCACTGCAGTCATCCCTGCAATCTTCAGCTCCTCCTCCGTCTCCTTAGCTGTCAGCTCTGCCTTTCCTGTCCGAGCCATCTCCTCCCCTTCCATTAGCTCCAGCTCCTCCACCGGCTCTGTTCCCAGCCCTTCTACTGCAGTCATCTCTGCCATCTTCAGCTCCTCCTCCTCCATAGCCATCAGCCCTACCTTCCCTGTCTCCACCTTCTCCCCTTCCATTAGCTCCAGCTCCTCCACCAGCTCTGTTTCCAGCCCTTCCACTGCAGTCATCCCTGCAATATTCAGCTCCTCCTCCTCATCCTTAGCCATCAGCTCTATCTTTCATGTCTCAACCTCCTCATCTGCCATTAGCTCTAGCTCCTCCACCAGCTCTGTTTCCAGCCCTTCCACTGCAGTCATCCCTGCAATCTTCAGCTCCTCCTTCTCCTCCTTAGCCATCAGCTCTACCTTTCCTGTCTCAACCTCTTCATCTTTCATTAGCGCCAGCTCCTCCACCAGCTCTGTTCCCTGCCCTTCCACTGCAGTCATCCCTACAATCTTCAGCTCCTCCTCCGCCTCCTTAGCTGTCAGCTCTGCCTTTCCTGTCTGAGCCATCTCCTCCCCTTCCATTAGCTCAAGCTCCTCCACCGGCTCTGTTCCCAGCCCTTCTACTGCAGTCATCTCTGCCATCTTCAGCTCCTCCTCCTCCATAGCCATCAGCCCTACCTTTCCTGTCTCAACCTCTTCATCCTTCATTAGCTCCAGCTCCTCCACCGGCTCTGTTCCCTGCCCTTCCACTGCAGTCATCCCTGCAATCTTCAGCTCCTCCTTAGCCGTCAGCTCTATATTTCCTTTATCAACCTCTTCATCTTGAATAAGCTCCAGCTCCTCCATCGGCTCTGTTCCCTGCCCTTCCACTGCAGTCATCTCTGTAATCTTCAGCTCCTCCTCCGCCTCCTTAGCCGTCAGCTCTGCCTTTCATGTCTCCACGGCCTCCTCATCTTCCATTAGCTCTAGCTCCTCCACCAGCTCTGTTTCCAGCCCTTCCACTGCAGTCATCCCTGCAATCTTCAGCTCCTCCTTCTCCTCCTTAGCCATCAGCTCTACCTTTCCTGTCTCAACCTCTTCATCTTTCATTAGCGCCAGCTCCTCCACCGGCTCTGTTCCCTGCCCTTCCACTGCAGTCATCCCTACAATCTTCAGCTCCTCCTCCGCCTCCTTAGCTGTCAGCTCTGCCTTTCCTGTCTGAGCCATCTCCTCCCCTTCCATTAGCTCCAGCTCCTCCACCGGCTCTGCTCCCAGCCCTTCTACTGCAGTCATCTCTGCCATCTTCAGCTCCTCCTCCTCCATAGCCATCAGCTCTACCTTCCCTGTCTCCACCTTCTCCCCTTCCATTAGCTCCAGATCCTCCACCAGCTCTGCTTCCAGCCCTTCCACTGCAGTCATCCCTGAAATCTTCAGCTCCTTAGCCATCAGCTCTATCTTTCCTGTCTCAACCTCCTCATCTTCCATTAGCTCCAGCTCCTCCACCGGCTCTGTTCCCTGCCCTTCCACTGCAGTCTTCCCTGCAATCTTCAGCTCCTCCTTCTCCTCCTTAGCTGTCAGCTCTGCATTTCCTGTCTCAACCTCTTCGTCTTTCATTAGCTCCAGCTCCTTCACCGGCTCTGTTCCCTGCCCTTCCACTGCAGTCATCCCTACAATCTTCAGCTCCTCCTCCGCCTCCTTAGCTGTCAGCTCTGCCTTTCCTGTCTGAGCCATCTCCTCCCCTTCCATTAGCTCCAGCTCCTCCACCGGCTCTGCTCCCAGCCCTTCTACTGCAGTCATCTCTGCCATCTTCAGCTCCTCCTCCTCCATAGCCATTAGCTCTACCTTCCCTGTCTCCACCTTCTCCCCTTCCATTAGCTCCAGATCCTCCACAAGCTCTGTTTCCAGCCCTTCCACTGCAGTAATCCCTGCAATCTTCAGCTCCTCCTTCTCATCCTTAGCCATCAGCTGTACCTTCCCTGTCTCAACCTCTTCATCTTTCATTAGCTCCAGCTCCTCCACAGGCTCTGTTCCATGCCCTTCCACTGCAGTCATCCCTGCAATCTTCAGCTCCTCCTCCGCCTCCTTAGCTGTCAGCTCTGCATTTCCTGTCTGAGCCATCTCCTCCCCTTCCATTAGCCCCAGCTCTGTTCCCAGCCCTTTTACTGCAGTCATCTCTGCCATCTTCAGCTCCTCCTCCTCCATAGCCATCAGCTCTACATTCCCTGTCTCCACCTCATCATCTTCCATTAGCCCTTCCACTGCAGTCATCCCTGCAATCTTCAGCTCCTCCTTCTCCTCCTTAGCCATCAGCTCTACCTTTCCTGTCTCAACCTCTTCATCCTTCATTAGCTCCAGCTCCTCCACCGGCTCTGTTCCCTGCCCTTCCACTGCAGTCATCCCTGCAATCTTCAGCTCCTCCTTAGCCATCAGCTCTATATTTCCTGTATCAACCTCTTCATCTTGAATTAGCTCCAGCTCCTCCATCGGCTCTGTTCTCTGCCCTTCCACTGCAGTCATCTCTGTAATCTTCAGCTCCTCCTCCGCCTCCTTAGCCGTCAGCTCTGCCTTTCCTGTCTCCACGGCCTCCCCATCTTCCATTAGCTCTAGCTCCTCCACCAGCTCTGTTTCCAGCCCTTCCACTGCAGTCATCCCTGCAATCTTCAGCTCCTCCTCCTTAGCCATCAGCTCTATCTTTCCTGTCTCAACCTCCTCATCTTCCATTAGCTCCAGCTCCTTCATCTGCTCTGTTACCTGCCCTTCCACTGCAGTCATCCCTGCAATCTTCAGCTCCTCCTCCGCCTCCTTAGCTGTAAGCTCTGCCTTTCCTGTCTGAGCCATCTCCTCCCCTTCCATTAGCTCCAGCTCCTCCACCAGCTCTGTTTCCAGCCCTTCCACTGCAGTCATCCCTGCAATCTTCAGCTCCTCCTCCTTAGCCATCAGCTCTATCTTTCCTGTCTCAACCTCCTCATCTTCCATTAGCTCCAGCTCCTCCATCGGCTCTGTTCCCTGCCCTTCCACTGCAGTCATCCCTGTAATCTTCAGCTCCTTCTTCTCATCCATAGCCATCAGCTCTACCTTCCCTGTCTTCACCTTCTCCCCTTCTATTAGCTCTAGCTCCTCCACCAGCTCTGTTTCCATCCCTTCCACTGCAATCATCTCTGTAATCTCCAGCTCATCCTCCGCTTCCTTAGCCGTCAGCTCTGTCTTTCCTGTCTCCACCTCCTCATCTTCCATTAGCTCCTCCACCACTGCCTCTGTTTCCAGCAATTCCTCTGTATTAATATCTGCAGCCTTCAGTTCCTCCTTTAGCTCTTCCTTCATGTCCTTCTCTATCTCCACCTTCGCCTCCTCGGTTTCCATCTCTTCCTTCTCATTTGAGTCCTCTACTGTCATCACTACCTGCTCTTCTGCCAGCTCCTCCTCCTTCTCCGCTTCCAACTTCTCCACCATCTCCTCCTCTGTATCCACCTTCTGCTCGGCCTTCATCTCCCGCTGTGTCCCCTCCCCCTTTGTCTCCAGTCCCCTATTTCCTCTTCCTCCGATTCTTTCCTGCATCTGATTTCTTGTCCCATTCGTCACCTCTTCTCCTTGCTCTATCAGACACTGGACAAAGCCGTTATTCAGATTTGTCGGAATGTCATACAAAATATATACGCATTCCAGGCAAGAACCTTCTCACGCTCCTGACGAAATCTCGGCACCACACGATTTGCTAATAACAAAAAGACATAGATGATAAAAACAATGTTTGTTATTTCTCATCAAATGTAAAACTTACAGCTACAAGAACACCGTTACTTTAGGTTATTGTACACATGTACATGGTTTAACATTTATTGACTTTTTGCTTTATTAAAATATCTTGAATAGGTTTCAATCATTAATATAAACAATATTGGAACGTAATAAAAATCATTTTAAGTATTATAGTAACTTAATATAAAATAATTAATGAAGTAAGTCAACCCTGATGTAGACTCTGTTGAATAATTGATTTCTGAAATGAAAAATTTATCCAGGTTATATTACTCTGCCTTTGATGCAGAGTTGATAATGTGATTAAAGGGTTGATGAAAAAGTGAAAGGATATAAAAAATGTTTTGGAGAATAATACTCAATATAAAATCATAAATCGGTGGGCGTGGAAGAGAAATATTTTATATGACTTACGTTCGTCACTCATGATGAAAGTTTGATTCAAGACCAAAATACTCTGAAATTATGAAAGATATCCCCGATCTCGCTATCAATAGCTCAGGTATGCGATCAAAAAATTATAGTGAATAATGATGAAATTGTAAAGTAAACTTTGTTACCATGCGCAGATCATGATGCGTGTGCGTCAATGAAGCAGTTACGTCACAATGTCTTGAGTGTCAAATCAAGATGTACGCGCGAATGCGTTTCATTATTTCTTTTATTACGTTGGTGATTTATAATAAAAAACCTAAATATGGAAACTGTATGCGCGATTGCGATGAGGTAAAACAGAATAATTCATCGCTTTTGTCGATATTTCTATAACGATGATATCAAATAAATGTTTTGTTGAGTTGAATGTATTTCAGGATGTAAGAGTTGAGAAAACGCAACTTTTCATATATATTTCGACCTCAAACTGGGCATTCTAATTTTTTTTTTCTCACCATGGCATAGTGTGATTTATCTACACAATTGATGTGAGTGCAATGAGCGAGCTTAAAACTTTGATAATTTTCCGACATGAAAACTGAACAGTTTGAGCACAAGTTTTCAATAAAAGAACAATATTTTTTATGTATCTGATATAAACAATTAAATGCGAGTCCGAAGCGCGAGCTGAATTTCTATAATTGAATGATTTACTGTCCCGGAAGGGAACCTGTTAAAAGATGTTTAACATTAAAAAATTTGCTCATTCTTCTTATTTACGTCTACTCGATAACTATTCTCATTTTCGTCTTCCCTCCCCCTTTTGTTTATTTCTTTTGATCTTTTTTTTTTTTGCTTTGCAAATAGGGGTTGAAGCCGCTCCGGCCAGGTAGATCCGGCTACATCTTCACATTATCTTTAATTTTAATTTTGTCAGGGGCCGCGGAAGCGGGGGGGGGGGGGCTTGGGGGCTTCAGTCCCCCACTTTTTTTTCCAAAACCGTGTACAAAAAAGTAAAAATGACCATATTATTGTGATTTTTGCATGGTCAGCCCCCCCCCCCCCCCCACTTTAAAAATCGTTCCGCGGCCCCTGGCAGCCGTGTATCGATTAATATTACTTTGTTTTACATAGATACGTATAAATACAAAAAAAACCTGTGCAAGTAGGCTTACATAATACAACAATATCTTAAATCAAATAAGTGCTAATAATGATGATAATCATTCCAGGATCTGGACCAGTATATCTTATTGACCTATATAATGGGCTAAGGTAGTTAGCGGGTTTGATAAATGTACTAATTTGTTGAAATTCTCGTAGGATAATTATGAATAAATGAATTCAAAAGGAACATTATTATGATCAAATATTATTGGGAATTGGCGATAGTGAAACCTAAACATAAACAAACAATTTGAAATATATGTACAGTATATCATCAATTTTTAAAGTTTTGAAACGGTTAAAGTTTGTATAGGCCTACTTCAATATGAGTCCTAACAATTCCTCTTTATGACAGTTTATCCAAAATTAAGAATAAGAATATAGCTAAGAAGTCTGACTGTTCGGATAACCCCTTAAAAAAACAGCTTGGAGCAGCCGATTGGGGAAAATGTGCATGACCCCCCGGCCCCCTTATTGGCGAAAGCTCGATCCACATCTGTAAAATAAAATGTGTATATTAAAATGTATAGACATATGAATTTAATGTGAATAAAAGTGTGCCCCCCATTCCCAAAAGCTGACTACGATGGCTGCGGATGAGGTTTTGCCCCGCCCTAGTAAAAAAGGGGTTTGAGGTCCAAACAATCACCCCCCGCAGAGCGATTTTTGTGTGTATAGGTTTATAAGTGGTAAACATCAAGAATGGATCTGTTAGGACATTTTGAACTCGAAAAGCATTAACCAGCCCCTAGCGATATTTGATTTGATAACTTCTATGATAATATACTCTGCTCTTATATTTCGTTATAGTAGATTGTTGAATGCATTTATATTTTCTTTGTTCGATGTTCAGTAGTTTATTTTGTTAAGTTGTAATTATTGTAAACATGCTAAGTTTGGTCCTGGACCTTTGTAACATGTACATGTGTCTATGTTTAAACCGGATGAATAAAATGAATTATTTGCAGGACTAGCGCAATGAGAGACAATTATGAACATGATGAGCTAGCTTCGCTTCGCACTTGCATTATTCGATGTATCCTATTCATGAGTCACTAAATGCAGTCCTAACATGTTCCTTTTCTGGTCAGTATTTATTTCAGCTCGCACTCCGCGCTCGTGTTCTTCAGTTAGATGCAGATCTTTTTAATGATTGCAAAATTAACTGCTCAGAATGTTTTATTTTCATTTCTTATTGAAATTTCTAAAAGTCTGAGCTTGCTATCCACGCTCGCAACACCTCCCAAGGATGCCCTTTTAACAGTAATTGACCAAAAAACGAGTTTTACAACTTCGAACAGCTTTGATTTTTTTTTTCCAATTATATAACCGCTCGCTCGTTACACTCCCTCGCGAAACATGAAACTCGAATAGCTATCTTACCATAATCAGAAATCACTTCGAAAATGCTTTGCTCTATTTAATTACTATGAAACTCACAATGACTTCACGCAGATGATAATCTCGTGGTGAAAGATCACCAAAATGCCAATTTTTATATATGCCATTTTTGGATTTGCCTTGCCGATATATATATATATATATGATCCAAACAAAAATTCGGGTAAGATTCGATCATTGCGCAAGACACTTGCGTACGTACCTACCGGAGCGGTACACGTTGGATCATGCATGCTGCGCTGCGCTGCGCTGCGCTGCGCTGCATGCGCTTTAATCTTGCATCACATCAATATTTCACATCCATCGCACACTGTCGAAAAAAAAAATGGCGAAGAGCATTGCGATCATCGACTTTGATTGCTTTCGTTTAGATACAGAAGTAACTGACCAGAAGAAATTCGAAAAGCTTGTTGATGAAGTCCATGATGCGTTGACAAAGGTGGGGTTTATGTACCTCATAAACCATGGAATTCCAACAGAAAAGGTGAGTAGAATCGGGGGTGTAATTCTTTATCATGGGGTCGTGCTGCGAAAATTGAGAAGCGATACCACGGCTACGGTACCGGTAGTCGGTACCCGGGTGTACGGGTGGGAGCTGCAGGGAGAGACGTGAGAGAGGCCCGCAAATGTCTTGGGTCAAGATCTAGGCCTATACTTAGTTTTAGCCTGGAGGCTCCTGGACTCTGCAGAGTAAAAATCAGCCTACTATAGGATGGGGGGTCGGGTGTACGCGATGTGCGTGCTTTCGCCAAGCGGAAGACAAAGAAATCAAGATGGTGACGTAAACATGGCCGTAAAGGCGTAAGGCGTAAGCTCTTCCCATCTTTTCATAACATTTTTCTCGTTTTTTTAATGAATTCTTCTTTAAAAACTAAATCAGTATCGCAGAAATTGTAGGAAATGAAGTTAAACCCCATGTATGGTTGGGGGTCCTAAAGCTACGCGGGTCCTAAAGCTACGCACCACTCATCGCGCATGCAATTCCAATGGCAAAATAAATGCGCACTCTAGCTCTGTGTGTGAAGCTGTGACGAACGATCCCTATTCAATTTTTCTACAGAGGCTGCAATAAATCCTTGAATGCAGAGAAAACCAGCAAATGTTTGGAATTTCGGAGTTATATTCACTTTGATTTCATATTTTCCTATAATAATACGGACATATTTTAGAAATTGAGGCACAGGAAATACTATTTCTTTGCATGATAAATTGAGTGCGTAGCTTTAGGACCCCTTCTACATCGGGCGGCGAAATTAAGAGGTGTTCGGAAAACACGGCGGGATTTTCGTATTAGTGAGTTTTGTGATATTTTCTTCTTGGTTAAGGATATTTAGAATATTTATTACAAATTAGTGAAAAATAATTGTTCAAATATTACAATTGGCATAGTTTTTATCATTTGGAAACAAAGTGCGTAGCTTTAGGTCCCCCCATCATACATGATTTAGGGCTAGATCTTTGCATCTTTCAGAGGGAAAGTAGAAATCTCGGGGGCGAAAGTTTCAGGTTTTGTGGCCGTACGTGCATGACTTGCCTTAGACCAAAAGCTTAGGTCTCTGTTATGTTGGTTGTTCAGCTGAACTCCGTTGGCTTCACTCACCAAATACAGAGACCGAAGTTCTAGCGCGATCTGTACAGGGGACTCAATGGCCATATGTTTATGTGTATTAAGTTCGGATAAAACAGGGTAGTGAAGTTGCGCGACAGCCGAGGTAAGTCACTGTTTTTGTTCCTTTTAACTTGATTTTCCCTGTTTTTTGGCAATTAATGCTAAGAGGGAATATCAATTTGCATTTCGGTCGCGTTAATTTTCAAAAGTTTGATTCATTAAAGACAAAAATTGAAGAGCCCCGACGGGGGGATTTTGCATTGTAAGTCCCCTAATGGTGGCTGCACGATAGCGAGCCGTCTCTGTATGAGGAGAAAAAAAAAAATGTTAAAAAACTCCTCGAAACAGACGGCTGCCAGCTGTCTAGACTTGCCTTAGACGTGTCAGTGTCAGAAAACAGACCCAACTTGTGCCCTGTGTAAACTTGAAGAGGACACTACAGAGCATATCCTTGCCAAATGCCCACGTACCCTCCACCTACGCAACACTTTCTTGGACAAGATAAGGAATCTCCTAAAGGATTTCCCTTCCTCAACAACCTCCTTCAATACCAGCAATCCCTGCCAACTCACAGCAGCCATCCTACTACCCTATGATGCTTCCCTCCCTCACCCGCTAAATTCCTTGATCCTAAAAGCTACACTGCACTTCATCTTTAAGCTGCATGTCCTTTTCTTGTCCCTTAAACCTGTCAACTCTCAGTAACCTGCCTGTCTTTCAATCCCCCTGGACTTGACATTTACCAGACTCATTAACTCAACTTTTGCAGTGATACCTGCCGATCTCCGAACAGCGGAGGAACTGAAACGAGAGCTAGTGGGGAGTTAGACAGGAATAACCGTCGTTTCTGGGGATTTATTCAACAATTTCTGACATTTTACTGTAATCCCCATTTACCGACGGTAGGGTGTACGTGTGGGCTCGCATGTGTTCTCATTCCCTCCCTTTTGTCAATTCACAGTCCAAAGTTTGATGTAATTTTACACATCGAATTTACAATCTAAGGATGTATAAACAACAAACTTTTGAAACTTGAATTTCAATGTTTAAATACTTTAAACGATATAGATGAAAAAGGCATGAAAAATATACTTTACCGATGTTTAATTGGGTTGAACACGATAAAAATGGTCAAAATGGCAACCAAACTATAAAATATTTACAAACGAACGTCAACAATCACGAATGTGATATCGATATTGCTTTCGATATTATACGATCTGCTCCATATGCGAACGAAACCGAAGATAAACGATACTAGTTATACTAGTACTAGTACTAGTTATAATCGCGATATATCGATTCGAGACATTAAGTTAATAACGATAATGACGTCATTCAAGATGGCAACTTGCAAGAAAAACCGTCAGGTCAGGTGAAAATGTCTTAGATGACAGATTTCTCAATCATCCAGAGGATTTTTTTCAATAACTCCGGCCCAAGGTATGCAATTAAGTTATTTTAATATATTTCCCTGATAATGGAAACCATGAAACTTTCAATTTTGCTTAAAAAACAGTTTTAAATCGCGATCTATAAAACGCTAGTTCACTATACGTTGGCTGTAGGTACGGGGCCCCATCCCCTTCAGTTTATGTATGGTGAGTGGAGCCAACGTAGTTCAGCGGAACAACCAAAATACAGAGACTGAAGCTTTTGGTCTAGTGGGGAGTAAGCCTACGTAGAGTAGATTACTTTTACTCCCCAGACGCCTCCAGGCTACATACATCTACACGCACTGCCCAAAAACTTGAAACTTTATAGTTTATGCCCTTGGGATACAACTTCATTTCCGACATTTCTACGTCTACGATATTTGATTTCATTTTTAAACAAGAATTCATTAAAAAAACGAGAAAAATGTTATGAAAAGACAGGAAGAACTTGCCACCGTGTTTACGTCGCCATCTTGTTTTCATTGTCTTTCGCTTGGCGACAGCACGCAAATCGCGCGGTTTGTCAAAATGGAAATATATGAAAAAATGGAAAATAATATATGATGGGGGGACCTAAAGGCAAAGCTACGCATTTGTTTTCAAACGATGAAAACTATGCCAATTTTAATATTTGATCAAATTATCTTTCACTAATTTGTAATAAATATTCTAAATATCCTTAACCAAGAAGAAAATATCACAGAACTCACTAATAGAAAATCCCGGCCTGTTTTCCGAACACCACTTGATTTCGCCGCCCGATGTTCAAGGGGTCCTAAAGCTACGCACTCGATTTATCATGTAAATAAATAGTATTTCCTATTCCTAAATTTCTAAAATATGTCTGTATTACTATAGGGAAATATGAAATTAAAGTGATTATAACTCAAAAATTCCAAACATTTGCCGGTTTTCGCTGCATTCAAGAATTTATTGCAGCCTCTGTAGACAAATTGAATAGGGATCGTTCGTCAATATGCAGTCACATCTTCACACACAGAGCTAGAGTGCGCATTTATTTTGCCATTAAAATTGCATGCGCAATGGAGTGGTGCGTAGCTTTAGGACCCCCTACCATACATAACATAAGAATTTAATGAAACCATGAAAAACAAGAAAAAATTGTTGAAATGGCTAATTTTCTTTCCAGTCAATCAAATATGTCTCAATAGAACATTTGAAAAGAAAAAAAACCTCTTTTGGTATTTCCATATTTTAAATCATTTTAATTTTTGAAATTATGGGGAAAATTGTGTACGTTCTCTATGGGGACAAAATGTCCCATACGTAACGTGTCATTAAGTTGTTTAATTAGAGTCTGTAATTAGAGGGTTTTGGCTTATGACATAAAACTTGCCTTAGATATACTAGAGTGTTGTGACTTTTATCACACTAAGTTACAAGTTGTCAAATGAAATACTTTCAGAGAATTCTCAACTTGAAAAAATATTTAAAAAATTGTCTTTTTTTCTGCGTCCCATACATAATGGCACATCTTTCCTCTCTAAAAGGTCTAACGTTAGGTCATATGTCACCATTTTTTGCATGATTATTCTTCTAGATGTATACCATCATGAGGGTATTCAATCTAGTCAAAGTCATTTAACACTATTTTTCAGGTCATAAAAGCCTCTGAAATGTCCCATACGTAACGCGCATGAATTCTTTGACTTGCCCTTATTGAAAAAAGTGCCCTCCAAGGCTCCAACATACAGATTGGAGTCTTGAAGACCTTACCTGTTATATATTTTAAATTTCGGCAGAAAATGTTTGCAGAAGGGATTTCAGAGAACTTTTTCAGATTATTCTCAGTGCATTCTCTAAAATTTGAAATAGTTTAGAGTTCAGTGCCGAGAGACCGTTGTTTTACCAATTTCTGGACATTTGTGTGACTTGGCAACAAAGGCCCTTACGATCGAGGTTCTATGAATATTTTGTCACCAGCAAGTCAAAAGTGATATAAAGGAACAAAACATGTGTGAAAAATAATATTGATTTTTCACACAATGATGAAATTCATGGTGATCTAATTTCTGTGGTGACAAAGTAGTCTAGACCCAAGGTCATGTGTAATTGTGTTGTTTGTAGGCCTGCATTGTAATGTAGGTGATGATTTAACTGAATACATGTACATGGCAGTGAGGAGATGACAGATACTTTTTTATTGTGAGAAAATCATTGTACAGTGTACATAAAGTAGGAAAAGTTCATGCCGTTTTTGTCAGTAAAAGTTGGTTGTTATTTTTTGTTCTCTGATCCCTTCATGTATATGGGGCCTTTAGGTTTGAAGCACTATGGCTCTAGGCCCTACAATACATGCAGCTAATCCAGGAATTACGTCAAACCCCTGCAATACATGTACATGCACATCAAATCCAGGAATTAATTCAAATAACCCGGATTAATAAAGTCCAGAGGTTACATTTTTTTTTCAAGGCTATCAGCTTTCTCTAGAATGCTATTCAAGATTTAAATGAAGTGGGATAATAATCATGATTTTTATAATAAAGACCAGTCTTTGCAAAAAGCTGCTAATTGGCCTTACAATGAAAACAAAATAAAAAGGAAAAACAACAAACTGTCAAATCAACAATTAGGATGTAGATGTTAGTCCTATTCCAATCTGTCTGCAATGCATGAGTCTTTCAATTTTTGTTTTTATAATTTTGCTGATGTCAAGTTTCCAATGTATTACAGCCAGCTAACACCAGTTCTGGAGTAGCCTACATTAGGCCTACACTATTTACAATCACTTTTGAAACAGTTTCCACCAAATTCAAATTTGCAACTTGAACAAAAATATTTCTGAATTCATGTAACAAAAAATATCCTGGTAGGTACTTTATACACTCTTCTCTACATGGAGGTGCATATGATATTCATGGCTGCTGTTTTAGTCTGTCCAGAGTTAAGAAAGCATTTCACGAATCAGATAGTAATTTTCAGTGGCGCCTCTTATAAGCTAAATGTATCACAACATATTAAGATGATGAATATTAATTGTTTTCACGCTGACTTATTTAATCCACACGTGAGGATTTGTTCTCCCATTCTCTCTCCCACCCTCAGATACGTGACACATTCACAGCATCCAAGAAATTCTTTGAGCTGTCAGAGAAAACTAAGCTGAACTACATTGGCCAAAATGACAGCAAATTCTCTATTCATGGTTTTGAAGAGACAGAAAAAGAACAGTAAGTTTATTTGTACTTTTGTATTTATTTATCATGTTGCATATATACACCATACATTTCAACCTACAAATCAAGTGAAATGTCAAATCATGCGCATTAATTTGTCGAATATTATAGATTCTATTAAATGAAAACAATGTAGCACATATTCACTGGAGAGTTTTTCAAACATACATGTAGGATTTGAGTAAAAGATGTCAACTTCTTTTAACTTTCTACATTTTATATTCTGGCATTCTTTCCAAAATTTCATGAGTTCTACAAAATCCACCTTCATTTGAGTAGACGAGGAGTACTATTGTGAACTTGTTCTTTTAATAACCCAGGGAATAATTTTCACGGTATTGCACTGCAATTTGCTTTGTATTTTTTTATGACTGCTATAAAACAAAACTTTGTTTATATATAGCAAATTATATAGGACTGTACTACAGAATACAGAGGCAAGCTTTTCTCTAACAACCAGTACTGGGTGCACAGAAACGTTGTTAGCGCTAAACATTACGCTTGTAACGGGCCCCCGTTACAACCGGTAATGTCTCAGCAATGCCTAGTGTAAGATCAACAGGTCATATCTTGAATCAACTTTTGACATCACAACCTGAATGTGACGTGGCCTAATGCTAGCGTTAAGGACGTTTTTTGTGCAGTCTGTATAGGACAGCTATTAATCAAACTTCAGAAATAATATATTTTCCTGGTTGTAACCCATTAGCCTTGCCATTCCATGATGAAGTTTTGTTTTGTTTTTGTTTTTGTTCGTAGGTGCTGTCCAGAAAGAGAACGGGATCTCAAGCAGTGTTTTAACTACACAGTCAAAGCAGCAACAGAGGATGTATGTTCTACTTCTTCTCCCTATGTGAGGGACTTTGCTTGGCATCTTTCTATACTAATAAACACTTTCCCACCCCTCCCCTCACCCTATCCTGTATACCCCCTGATGCCTCTATGACACTCACCATCCTGTCTTTTCTGTAGCACCCCTCCCACCCTGTTTCTCCCCCTGTCAGGGACTTTGCTTGGCATCTTTCTATTCTAATAAACACCCCCTCCTCTCACTCCATCCTGACACCTCTATGACACTCATCCTGTCTCTCCCTAGCACCCCTCCCACCCTGTTTCTCCCCCTGTCAGGGACTTTGCTTGGCATCTTTCTATTCTAATAAACACCCCCTCCTCTCACTCCATCCTGACACCTCTATGACACTCATCCTGTCTCTCCCTAGCACCCCTCCCACCCTGTTTCTCCCCCTGTCAGGGACTTTGCTTGGCATCTTTCTATTCTAATAAACACCCCCTCCTCTCACTCCATCCTGACACCTCTATGACACTCATCCTGTCTCTCCCTAGCACCCCTCCCACCCTGTTTCTCCCCCTGTGAGTGACTTGGCTTGGCATCTTTCTATACTAATAAACACTTTCCCACCCACCCTCCCCCCTTCGTGTTACTCCCTGACACTTATGGGCCCTATCTTACAAAGCATTACAATTGATCCAATCAACCTCAGCTATATCTATATCTGTCATAATTTTTCTCACAGAAAATATGCACAATGTCCTGCATAAACATAGAGGATCACACTGAATTTTCCAAAATAACTATGGATGTATAAGTACACAACATATCTGGAAAACATCTGGAACTAACATGCTTTTTAGATTATAACATTGCTGGCTTTCCATAGTTTTGGTTGATTGGATTAATCATAACTCTTTGCAAGACGGGACCCTGCACCCCAACCTTGTGTCTCTATACTAATAAGGGCTATTAAAAAATTGTTTTGTTTGTCATAACAGAGATTTAAAAAAAAATGGATCGGTCAGGCGGATTCTTTTTTTCTTTTTCCTTCCCATGTCATGGATTATGTTCTATCACATCATTTGCCAGTAAAAAAGGGCAAAAAAAGGAGGCAAAGCAATTACAATTAGGGTCGGTGGGCATATTTAGTGAGGGGGGTTCATAGAAAATTATTAAAAAGTTGTTAGATTTGACAAGGGTCGGTCAGGTTACTTTAAACAAATATTTGTTTTTTTGTGGCTAAACAATCCCCCGTCTTTCCCTGCACGCTCAACCAGCTTCTCCCTGGCCTATAATTTAAGGGTAAATTTCCAATTCGTCCATTGCTAACTCATCCACCCATCACAGAGTCTACCTTCATTTAGTCTTAATCAGTGTCATTCCGTCCATCCACATTACGTCTAACAACCATTTCGTCCAATAAACATTTGGTCCAATCATCAGTTCGTCTGACCATTTCATCCCATTATCATTTGGTCTAAGATCCATTTCATTTTCATTCATTTTGCACAATGAACACTTACATGTACTCCAGTTAGACCAAATGGTATATGGACTAAATGGCAATTGGACCAACTGGTTATTAGACAAAATGATAAGTGGACGAATTGGCAGTTAGACCATGTGGATAGTGGACGGACTGATGGTAGACCAAATGATAGTAGACAAGTTGGCAATAGGATGAATTGGAGCATAGGACATAAAATATATACAAATTACCAGGCAGTGACATTATCAGTCAGTTCAGTATGGATCAATGCATCCGTGAGGATATCAAAACAGCTAGGTCTTCATATTGGTCAAATGTTTGTGCAATTTAAGTCGAGTCCCACCCCAGAAAAAACTGTTGATTAGAATCAATAGAGAAAAATGAAATGTGAATAACACCGAAAACTTCATCAAATTTAATAATTAGATGTAAAATAAGAAAGTTTTAAAATTTTAAAGTTTCCCTTATTTTTCACTTGTACATGTACTTAAAGAAGAGTAAGAAGGCAAGATGGGGTTGGGACAGGGAGGCTTATATGGATTCCATTTCCTGGGTACAGTTAGATATACAGGAATAATTATGTCCTACATAAATCAAATCCTTTGTGCTGATTGGTTTAAATAGCATCATGTGACCAAACATATTCTCACTATTATGCGATGATGTTGAAAATTAAACGCCCACTGAAGAAACTACTATTCCGTGACGTCAATGATGGAACAGCGCAGCGGGTTATCTATATTTGAAGACCTCACTTGCAAAAGGGGTTAGGTCCAATTTTCATCATATTTGATTTTTATGTCTCAATGTATAGATTCTTAGTAGCTCTATAAGATGATACCAAAGAAAAGTTGAAATTCCCATTAAAAAGTGAACTAAAATGGCAAAGAAAAATCACTTTTTTTTCAAAAGGGGTTAGGTCCATTTCAGTTTAGTTGCAAAAGGGGTTAGGTCCACACAGCATTTTTTTGGAAAAGAATATCTTTAAAAATATGAAGACAGGTAGATTTCATTTATACCCAATTCTATGTTCTCGTGGTAGGCTATCATGAAAATTCAGTTTCGCATAAGAATATTGCAGTATGGGAGAATTAAAAAATTATTTTCATGGAGTGGACCTAACCCCTTTTACAACCAAACTCTTCTGTAGAACTCATTTGTCAAAAGGGGTTAGGTCCATTTTTCATAAATGTTATTGTTTTCTGTCTCTAAACCTCTAAATTTTTTAGTCGCTCTGATACCAAGGAAAATTTGAAGTTCAAATGAAAATGTGAATGAAAGTGGCAAAGAAAAATCACTTTTTTAATCAAAAGAGATTGGATTCATTTCAGTTTGCTTGTAAAAGGGGTTAGGTCCACAATGATAACTTTGAAAAAAATACATAGATAAAAATTGAAGACAGGTAGATTTCTTTTATACCCAATTTTATGTTCACATGATAGGGTAGTACATCATGACAATTCAGTTTCTCATGAGAATATTGCAATAAGTGAGAATAAAAAACATGGTTTTTCTCGGAATGGTCCAAAGTGGATCTAACCCCTTTTGCAACTAAACTCTTCATTTGGTTCAGATTGAAAGAGGATTTACTACGAGTACAAGAACTAGATTATCAAGAACTACCGGTATAGCTCTAACTTATCAAAGTAAGATATAATACTGATATACCAGGCCTTTATTACAAAAGTATAGAGGGAATATTCATCCTTGGTTATACTGGCAAGATTACTAGTAATGGCATGCCAGTCCAATCTCGGACGAATAATTCCCACTATACTTACTCAAAGCCTGGTATATTTGTATAATAGACATATCTACATATAACTCCCATTATTTAGTTTTTGCAGTACTGATTATGTCCAGGCTCTTCAAAATCATAGTCCCAGATCAGGACTCTTATAGAAATCCTTCGACCCCAGTTCTTAAGCTATGGCTATTATTCAGCGTTATGCTTGAATCATCCCCTGGAATTATATGTCTTTGTGGGATTCGCTATTTCCATTTTAATGTGAGATGACAATTGAAATTCTATATAGGTGTTTTGTAGCGCAATAACAGGAGTGTTCTTCATCTCTTTGAATAGGAATGCTTCTTTAGGCCCCGCAGCTTCATGTATTTAGTGAGCTATATACAATGTAGTCTGCCCTCAGAAAATGGAAAATTCCTGATGGTCTAATACATAAATAGATAAATAAGAGAATAAAATAGAAAGAGAAATAGAGAGAGAGATAGGGAGAGCCTGTCAAGAGAAAAAAAAGGGTATTTGAATATTTTTGCAAGTGAAGTAACTTATATTATTATAGTGAAATAGCCCCCCCCCCCTCTCATTAATTGCTATTGAGTTTACATTCTGAGTGAGAATGCTTTACTCGTTTACTACTGAATTGTATAATCACTATAGACTTCATATAGACACCAGCAACTTAAGATTTGGCAAAAGGTAAATTGTGATATTTTCTATTGTTGTCAGAGAAAAGGGGGCGGGGGGGGGGGGCAGTGGGGGTGATAAAATTAAGTAAAGCAATCAGTATGTTTGATAGTAATGGGTGCTGTCAACAATCATTATCCAAAGAGGCCTAATTTTCATAATGAGTGGACAAAATTTTCTCAGAAAGCGTGCACTGCGAGTAAGAATGTAACATTGAAGATGTACGGATGGATCTAAAATTTTCCGGGTGGGGGCGTCATTTTTGTACAGGAATAATTTGACAAGCAAAAAAAAAGGTCACTTGCGAATGTATGGCATATTCCCCTAAGAAAATATATTTATGTGTCTCTGAAAGGGATTGGCTAGTGTAAAGATGTATTTAACTGATTGATGTATCCCAAGCGCAGTGAAAAGTGAGGTCCCTGGAAAATCGTAATGTTTCAAAGTTAAAATGAAGTTGACAATCATTTTGAAAGAGATACACAGTGATTAGTGTATGTTGATGGGTAACTGTTGTTGACCAATCTGTCGGGATTTTAGTGCAGAGAACAATGTCACATTGTCACAATCTTCGTCTTCTCAGCTCACTACACAAGTCCTGTTCATTAATGTCACGATCAGGCCCGCAACTATCACATATGAATTATGTATTATGAAATGCGCTAATGAATACTCCTCAGTCTTTACATTATTTCCTTCTGAACTCTCTACCCTCTGTCTCCTATACTTCATAAAACCATTCTGCCCTCTAACTTTCTCCCTTTCATAGCCAGCAGAGGTAAGTGAATTTGCACCTTGCATAGTTGAATTAGACCTTTAAAAATTTCTTATGCCGCCCCCATCCGATCAACCCTAAAATGTGGAAAAAAAAGGAGGATCGCTGTTTTTTTTAAGGAGACCAAAAATATACAAATGCAATATTTTTGTGAGAAAATATCAGATTTAGGTGAAGAATTTGCTCAAAATTTGTATTTAGTGGCGCAAAAAAGCACTTTAATATGCGTTTTGCCATGTGTGACTGCATAAACAAACCTTCCCATGCTTGATTTTCTTTGTGCAGCAGCGAAGGGTTTAAAATACTGACCCAACTTTCCGATTTTGGTCTGAAGAGGGCATTACTGCTTTTTAAAGGCCTCTTGTAAACACTTTCTACTAGAAAGTGTCTAGCATGTAACATTCCTGTTATGACGTACTAAACCCCAACAGCCAACACTCCCTGGTTACACTTCGTAATTCCGAAGGTTCTTTATTCCGAAGGTTCGTAATTCCGAAACACATAATTGCCTATACCTCGATGTTCGTTAATCCAAAAACGTAAAAGGGTTTGTTAATCCGAACATTTGTGGCGTTATTCCGAAGGTTCGATAATCCGAAAACGAAATAAGGTTCGATGTTCCGAAGGTTTGTTAATCCGAAAACGAAATAAGGTTCGTTGTTCCGAAGGTTCATTAATCCCAAAACAAAATAAGGTTCGTTAGTTCGAAAACGAAATAAGGTTCATTAATCATTTAGTTTTCGGACTAACGAGCCTTCGGAATTACGAACTTGATTTCGTTTTCAGATTAACGAACCTTCGGAATTACGAACCTCATTTCGTTTTCGGACTAACGAACCTTCGGAATTACGAACCTTATTTCGTTTTTCGGATTAACGAACCTTCGGAATTACGATCCTTCGGAATTACGAACCTTCGGAAATATGAACCTTCGGAATAACTGAACCTTCGGAATAACGAAGCTTCGGAATTACGAATGTATGCAACACTCCCTTGCCTCTTGTAAATCAAAGCACAAAAATTAATTTCCTTTATGGTAACAACCAACCTTAACTCTTTCCTTTCTAATACCGAATTGCATGCCTTTTTTTTCTTTTGAGTCCAGTCAATGTGATTGTTCTAACCTTTGTGTCTGTGTCAGAACTTAAGAGTAACATTGGTATAATTACACATATCAATACCAGGTCCCTGTCTTACAAAGAGTTGTGAATGATCCGATCAACTATGGAAAGCCAGCAACAACAACTTCTAAAATGCATGTTTGTGCAAGATATTTTATAGATAAGATGTGTATTCATACATTCATCATTTCCTTGAATATTCAGTGTGGTTCTTTTTCTTTACAAAGGATGTTATGCATTTTTCTTGCAGAAAAGAATTATGACATCAATGGATTTCCATACAGTTGAGGTTGATCGGATCAATCGTAACTATGTAAGACGGGCCCCTGTTATTGGTTTTTGCATTATGAATGTGATCGATCTAGCATTGTGCCCATCAGTGACTAAAGCATTTTGTGTCTTATTGACTTTGTGCACGAAAATGTTACTGTTAAAGATAAATACGAGTTGTGGTAATGATCTCAAAATGAGTTTGTACAAAATCCAATAAAATTACCCCCAAAGTGTCTCTATCTGAAAAATGTGTGCCAAATGGCTCTGGAAGAAAATGCATATTTGCTGAGACATGAGCAAAGTAAGCACTAAGCACAGAATTTGGTCAAATGTCGGGTATTTTTGATGTAATATTGATACACTGTCCCACATATGCGTTTCTGTGTTGGTGATCATCAGAATTATTGGTTTTGAGCTATTAAGGTTTCATGATTTTACAAAGATAAGTTTACATTAATGTACCAGATCTAGATATATTTTATATGATACTCTGGTGACAGTTAACTTTGATTTGAAATACTTTCTCATGAAATAATTGTCTGCTGCAACTACTTTCTATTACCTTTAAGTATGCGAGGCAAGTAGTTGATAGTCAGTGAAAATAACTGACAACTGTTATAAGCTACTGAAATCCATGCATCTGATTGGTTGATCTATGAGAGTGAATTATATCAGTGAAACACTGACAAGATGCTCCATGAAACTCTCCTGAAGTAATATTCAGTCTCTATCTTTCTTCTTGATAGATGTGGCCCGATGAGACGATACCTGAGTTCCGACAGTCGATGGAAGAGCTTTATAGATGGTGTACAAAGCTAAACCACAGGATACTTGATGTTATTGGGCATTGCCTCAAATTACCGGTTAGTATTCAACTTAGTATCAAGGCCCTGTCACATAGTTCCGTGCAAGCCTTGCGGGTCATTGCCTGCAACCCACCCGCGATATTGTTTTGAGCATGTTCAAAACTTTTATACGTGCAAATCAGACTTGCGTGCGCTTCTGCGGGCAACTGCGTGTGAGATGCATGCAAGATACTGTCAATGCGGGCGACCTACGGGTAGCAAAAATAGTTACCCGCAAGTCGCATGCAAGGCTTACACGGAGCGATGTGACAGGGCCTTTATCTTTGAAGGGGAGGTACATCCTGATTGATGATCAGCTGATCCTGAAAAATGCCATAAAATGAGAGAAACATATCAATAAAAGTTTGAAAAAAAGTTTTTATCGATAAGAGTAGATTTGGAGTGTGTGTCCCAGTGGATTAGTCTCCGGACTTTGAAACAGAGGGTCGTGGGTTTGAATCCCAGCCATGGCGTAATTTCCTTCGGCAACAAATTTATCCACATTGTGCTGCACTCGACCCAGGTGAGGTGAATGGGTACCCGGTAGGATTTATTCCTTGAATGCTTTAGCGCCTATATGGCCGCTCAGCTACAGCCGGGGTAATAATAATATACCAACTATATTTCAGCGCCTTGAGCACATAATCAATGTGGATTTGGCGCTTTATAAATACTCTATATTATTATTATTATTATATATTTTCTTTGTTATATTGTATTTGAAAAATTGCAGAAACAATAAATGACATGAAAATGAAATATTTTACAACTATGATAACTTTGCCATTGTGGCAGTTACCATGGTAACCGTGATTGTATTTGAGTCCAGAGCCTTGTTACCATGGTAGTTGCCATAATAGCCAAGTTATAGCAGTCCTTTAAGAAACGGCCCAAGATCTGTGCGGAATGCTCAGGGTGCATTTAAATAAAGAAGATATACAGCAAGAAATAAAAGATAATTGAAGGGCAATTTACAGGAATGTTTATAAAGCTTACATCTATATCAATTTTGACTGCTATATTGTCTTTCTTATTTTTCATTGTTTCTTTGCATAATGTTTTAATTTTTTTGCCCCTTTTTGTCATCGTCACTTTTTTTTTATTCCTGATTAGGATCCTCATTACTTCAAGAATTTACACAGAGGTCTTGGGACAAAAGCTAATTGTACTATTTTAAGGTCGCTGTACTATCCTCCACCCGAGTTTGAGAAGGTCAAAGAGAATCAGATCAGGTGTGGAGAGCATACAGACTACGGTGGAATCACGTTACTCTTCCAAGACAAGCAAGGAGGTCTTGAGGTGAGTCTAACTTTACATTAATCCAGATAGGCTATGATGAATACTTAACTGTATCAGATCATATTTGGCAAAAGTAATTTGATAGAATCACTTAACTCATCAAAGATAAGCAAGGGGGTATTGAGGTGGGTCTAACTTTACATTAATCCAGATAGGCTATGATGAATACTTAACTGTATCAGATCATATTTGGCAAAAGTATTTTGGTAGAATCACTTTACTCATCAACGATAAGCAAGGGGGTCTTGAGGTGAGTCTAACTTTACATTTATTAAACTGTAATCCAAGCTATACAGGTGAAGTTATAAATTGATGCAGAGGTTCAAGCCCTGGTCCCATTTTTCGGATTGTGACATTGAAGGTCTGTCCCAGATGTAAATAACCATATCTGACTGATACACATCTGTAAAAACACAAACACACACTCATGATTATAATTGCTATCAACTGAATCATATCATATTTGGCCAGCATACTCTGGTTAAATCACTTTGCCCTTCTAAGATAAGTTGTCTAGCTCCTGCCTTTGTTGCAAACCCATCTACCATCTAAATTGTATACTTCCCGTTCCATAGAGTAATATCATTTTTATGGATCGCAGCAAAAATTGACAATACCCTTCTTATTACTGCGTAGTTCAGTGTCATTTCCTATTTAATGTTTCTATCCAAGATATCCAAGTTTCTTTTTTCAAGCCGTAAATGACAAATGAAATACATCTGCTGGTACAGTGCTACATGTTTATAAAGAGAACGATACAAAGTATTTCAAAGTGTTGAAAGGATTCTCCTTTTCCCATGTCATCACCATATTGAAATTCATTTTCACACTTTTGTTTCAAAATATGATCTTTTGGGGTTTGCATGGTGGTATAAATAATGGAGAAGATGGTTGTGGTTATGCCTGAAAAGGCCTTTTTTTTCTTGCATTTTTATTCCAACTCAATCTCTTAAAACTTCTGTTCATTCCACTAGATACAAACAGTCCTCTTCAGGACTTATCACTTGGTGAACTATAAACTTAAGCCTCTTCTCCCCTTATAGGTTTTTTTTTTAATTCTTGTACAGGGAATGGATACTCTTATTATAGCTTTTTCTTTGGTATTAGATTGTACGATTGGTCATTTTCAATAATAATAGTAATAATGATAATATTATTATTGTTGGTAGTAGTAGTAGTAGTAGTAGTAGTAGTAGTAATAGTAGTAGTAGAAGTAGTAGTAGTAGTAACATAAGTACAAGTAGTAGTAGAAGTAGTAACATTAGTACGGTAGTAATAATAATGATATTATTATTATCATTATCATTGTTGTTGTTACCGGTATTATTATTTTTATCATTATTGTTGTTATTATTATTATTATTATTATTATTATTATTATATCTATTGTCATTATTATTATTTATTTTATTCCTGGTATCCAGGTTCAAGATGTTGAAGGTGATTGGATATCAGCCAAGCCGGTAGAAGATGCAGTCATCGTCAATCTTGGGGATCTTATGCAAATGTGGACAGCAGACAAACTCATCGCTTCAGTAAGTAATAATGATGATAATAACAATGATACACATCACTGAGGGCAGTAGTAAGAATTATACCACAAGGCACCTTTGGAACTGTTCTAACATGCCCGAGACATAGAGGAGGGCATTAGGACTGTTTCAAAGGTATTAACAAGCGTGTGTGATCATTCTAATGCCCCATCAAAATGATTTATTTTGTATTAATTGATTTTGTCTTTATTGAACAGGTTAGCCCCATTAGTAAGTAGAATACTGTTAGGTGGGCCTAGATAACATAAAAAACAGAAACATAAATATACATGAATAAAGCCAGAAAACAGTTTAAATGTTTATCTCGTCTGCATAGCAGAGCAAGACTATAGGCGCTGCTTTTGCGACAGCGGCGCTGTGGTCAACATTGAAATCTTAAGTAAGGTTAAGTTTTTGAAATGTCATCATAACTTAGAAAGTATATGGACCTAGTTCATGAAACTTGGCCATAAGGGAAATGAAGTATTACTTAATATCCTACTTGACTCTGAGTTTCAGGTCACATTTCCGAGGTCAAATGTCATTTAGGGTCAATGAACTTGGACCATGTTGGGGGAGTGAATATCAAAATCTTAACCAAGGTTAAGTTTTTGAAATGTCATAACTTAGAAGAACATGTATATGGACCTAGTTCATGAAATATTGACATAAGGTTAATTGAGTATCATTAATTGTCTTGCATGAGTTTTAGGTCAAATGATTAAGGTTCAAAATTTATGTAGATTCAATGAACTTTGACCATGTTGGTATTTTTAGAAATGTCATAACTTTGAAAGTTTATGGATCTAGTTCACAAAACTTGGACATAAGTGTAATCAAGTGTCACTGATTGTCTTGCACGAGTTTTAGGTCACATGATTAAGGTCAAATGTCATTGAGGGTCAATGTTGTAGGTATGTTTTGAAAATCAACATAACTTTGAAAGTTTATGGATCTAGTTGATGAAACTTGAGCATAAGGGTGCACAAGTTTCAGGCCACATGGTCAAGGTCAAAGGTCATGTAAAGTCTGATTTGTGAATAATTATTTAATAGTCATTAATACAAAGTCAGCACTGCTCCTATATTGAATCATGTAATGCAGGCGAGACTGCCTGAGGCGTTTAACTTGTCTACATTCTGTGATTCCGTGTAAGTTCATAATTTGAATAATCATCAAGAACAGAGCAGGAGCGTTTTTAAAAACCATGAAGTACAAAGCGTATGATATTTCCCTTGACTGAAATGTTGCCAATGGTGTGGAAGAGCTGTGGTGTAGTGGTTCTGACTGTTGCCTTGTAAACAGAGGGTCGTGTAGTGTGTTCGAATCCCTCCGTGGTCTAGCGTTCTTTAGCAAGGCGTTAATCCACACTTTGCCACTCTCGACCCAGGTGCTAAATGGGTACCCGGTAGGATGCGAAAGATATTGTATGTTTGAATTTGCCAATGCCATCGTGAGGCTGCAAGGAATGCTCCCCAGGGAGTGGAAATTGTGTACTTATCGTGCGGGATTGAAATGAATCCAATGACCGGGGGTATAATATGCTGTCAAGCGCTTTGAGCCGTTCTAGGAAAAGCGCTATACAAAAATTGGCTATTATTATTATAATTATTAATGGTCCCATTAACTTTGTATTTTGTTATAAACAGGTACATCGGGTTATCATGCCTAAGACTGCTGAACCCAGACAATCCATCGTCTTCTTTGGTCATCCGGATGATGACGCGATCATTGAATGCATCGACGGAAGCAATAAGTACCCTCCAGTAAATAGCTTGGAGTACCTTGAGAAGAGACTATATGCGACGTACTAGACAAGAACTATTTCTACATGTATATCAGATTGTTTTTATCGGCAATATTATATTAGATAACTTGTTTTTAAATCGTAATTTGAAATGGAGATGATTGGATGAAATGTATTTACATCAAGAGAATGTTGTGATATTTCGGGCCCGGTCTTACAAAGAGTTACATTTGATCCAATCAATCTCAACTGCATGGAAATCCATCCATGCCATAATTTTTTTCTACAGGAAATTTGCACGATCTCCTTAGCAAACAAAGAGAATCGCGCTGAATCTTCAAGAGAACAATGTATGTATGGACATACATCATATCTAGAAAATACTTTAACAAATCTGCATTTTTGATGTTGACATTGCTGGCTGTCCATAGTTAAGATTGATTGGATCAATCGCATCTCTTTGTAAGTCGGGTGCCTCTGGATGAATGTAATTACTCAATGTATCATTGGTTACTGATAACAAAGATACTACAAAGGGAAGATCAGACGGTACATAGACCGCATTATGAAACGCTCGGGAAGAGCGCCCTACAGCGTTGAGTAAGTAACAAACTTTTTCTACCTTTGCGTATCGCGAGATGGTTGTGTACAAAACATATGAGAGAAATGGTGAAGGGTTGAAGGAATAGACGATTTTTATATTTAGATTTTTTTTTTCTTCAATTTTCCCCCTTTAATTTGAGATGAATATATTTTCGAGGTTTCTTGGTAATAAAACGTGGAATTATTCCCATGCGCCACCCTTAAGCCCTCTCCAAACTCCCCTCACTCATTTTCCCCATATGTTTTATACACAGTCGCATGCCGATATGCGAAGGTTTACCTACTCAACGCTGTTGGGCGCCCTTTCCCCATAAGCATTTATCGAGCATTTCAAATAATCGTCAGTGTCCGGTCTTTCCCTTGTAGTATCTTTGTTGATAATCAAAAGAAAACTGCTGAATTTTGTGAATTTTTTTCAAAACGGGCTCATCAATGCACTTGTTTTGTTTAAGTCCTAACATAGCACTTCATCCTCAGGCAAGAGCTTAACCTGCCTTGCTTCTCATCACTCTGTGGACGAGATGACCAATAGCTGAAAACGTCCACCAGGAGTGGGGAAGGCACATGATTTATTTAAGAGTGATATTTCGTATATTATCGGAATTTTTCCTCACACATTGGCAAATTTTTAAGCATATATCCAACTTGATTGCAAAAGAAATGTCTTGAACTGATTAATTATGAATGGGGGACTTATTTTTACCTATGTTAGCATACAATAAACCCAACCCATTCCCTGCGCAGAAAATTTTAGAGTATCATTATTTTTTGCAAAAGTACTTTTTTTTTAACTCAATTTAATTTGTAAGATTTTTTTTGGTCCATTTATCAAGGGGCAAAAATTGTTGTTTTACTATCAGTTATTTCATGTGAGATATAAAGAAATAAAGCATATTTTAGGTTGCCTTTATCATGCAAGTGACATGCTATACATAGTACAAAAATGTTTAGGCTGCAAAAAATGAAAAAATTAATAGTTTCTTGTAGCCTGCCAAAAGCATAAGTTAACTTCAAGACTGTATTAAATAAAAACATAAATATTACTAACTGAAATAATGCTTTAGTGTTACATATATGTGTAAATATGACTTGTATCCTTTTCTAAACATATTAAGATGAATAGATAAAATGAAGGAGTACTTCTTTACATTACCATCTCTTAAAAAAAAAATAAGATGGTATCTTTGAAGAAAAAGATAAAAAAGAGTAGCACAGGTATCTATGAATTGGTTGAAAATTAGACTTTTGTACATTTTTTGAAACCAGATTGATTAAAAATGTACGGTTCGATCCCTTTTAATTTTTTTTGCCTTGTAAATATACATTAGACAGTACTCGACCATTTTTTGTTAACTCCTACATTTGATGTATTTATCATGTAGAATTATGTAGGAGCCGTATCCCAGGGGAGAGGGGGGTACCCCCCTCTCCCCATGGTTATGTTTAACCCTATGTAGGCCGGGGTATTTTGGGAGATCATATGGCCGGTGGGGGGGGGGGGGCCTCCCAGGCAAAGATATGTAATAAGGGAGAAAAAATATCTTATTTAATTGATTTGGCACATAATTTTATTTGTCCTGCCTCCCCACAAAGAAATCCTTTCAACATGCCCAGGTGCCGCTTCTACAAAATATATTTGTATGTGCATGTGCCATTGTGCGTTGACCAACTATCATAGACAAAGTTTTGTTTTTCCCTATTGCCTGTACAATATTGGATTCTAGAGGGCAGTATTCTTCCTGAGCCCTTGAAGGGGAATCCAGCCTTGGCCATTAAATGTTGTGTTGGGAAGGAGAAAAATAAATTAAACAGAATGGTGAAAGTTTGAAAGAAATCGGACAAGTAATAAAAAAGTTATAGCTGCTTTAAAATTGAGATCACTAATACTATGTAGATTTCAAATTGGCAACTGGATAAGTAAATTATGACAAGGGGCAAGGCATAGAGATGTATATACATCTCTATGGGGCAAGGACATTTTTCCCATAGGCCATGTACTTTATTATCAGGGATTAGTGGTTTTCTCCTAAGTACCCATTCCCCTGGGGCAGTAATCTAAATATAACCTAGGTAGTATATTGTTTTATGTCCTCATGAAAGAAAAATATTAATTTGAAATAAAACTTTTGGGAAAAATCACATTTTCGCCATAATATGAATTGGAGTACATGGAAGAGTAGTCCTTGCCTTACATCACTATGACATCCCATATGCGGCCAATTTGAAGTCTCCATGGGTACAGTGATTACCAATATTTACAACTTTGAAAAATTCATAACTTTCTTGTTGTTTGTCCAATATTGTTCAAACTTTCACCTATCAACTTGTCTGATTTTTCTTTTCCTTATAAAATCAAATTTTTATTTGGGTTAATTGGATTCCCCTTTAAATATGTGATGCCTTTCAGATCAATGGGGCAGAATTATTTCTAGTTGCTATTTGCAGTTACATGATATATATATATATATTTGTTCATCAATCTCTTCTTACAACCTGGAGTGAGTTTATAAACAATGCACACAAGATGATAATAATCCTCATATTTTTAGTATATTTTTTTATATTTTGCTTATTATATTGGAACATCCTTTCCTGGTGTTTTACGGATATCATATTACCTAGGTCTTTTGATTATTGCTTGCCCTCATAATGAGAAAGCCTCTTTTATTTCAGAAATTATTGATAATACCTGTGTTAGCTACAATGTACAACCATACAACCTGGGATAATGGTCACATATATTTCTCTTTGAGCTGTATCATCATCATTATACATTTCATGTACTGTTAATGTGCTATCAATGTCTTTGAGTGCTATTCTTGATGTGCTATTTCTTATGCACTTTTTTGATAGCTAGATGAAATGATCAGTGCCAGCCACACAGAAACGTTGTTGGCTTAATAACAGAGCGCTAACAGTAAGCCCAGTCACATCTTTCAGATTGTGAAGTCAAAACATTTATTTCAATATGTAAATAATGCATTGTTGTAACATTAGGCATCGCTACTACAATACTGGTTGTAACAGGGCCTCTGTTAGCGCATTGTTAGCCCTAACAACGTTTCTGTCCTGTCAGTACTGATAATTACCGTTAGTTTCTTATCCAATGAGACTGAGTTTCTCTGTGCTTTTTTTATGTATAAATATTTTATGTGTCTGCAGATAAATGGAATTTTTTGTCTATTTGAAACCTTCTCAGATGACGGATCTCACTCAGACTATTCCGTCATTCAGATTTATTCTGTGTATACTAAAACAATGTACTGTGTTGGAAGCTGCTTTAGCTCATTTGTGTTACACTAATATTGCACATGATCAAAGATTTGGAAGAGAAATAAAAATACAAAGTAAGTATACCATTTTCAATGCGCTGTTGTTTTTTAAAGAATATCCTATTAATTCTAGTCGAAAATTCATCATTTCACTCTCTGAATTAGCAATGAACTTCAGAATTTTGGATGGATTTCAGATGGAACACCCGTCATTAATAATGGTAATCTGTACTGAAATTTAGTTTGTTTCGATGTACTGTGAGACATAACCAAAGACTTCTTCAGTGCATGTTTTGTATGGGTCATAATTGTTAGCAAAATATTCCCTATTATTCTATGCATGCTACTCTCCAAAGCTATGTCAATAATATAGCGATTTTGTTCCATTTATAAGTATTTTATCTTTATTATTGAATATGCTATGGTTTTGCTGTGCTGGTATTTACAAATTTGTTTTAAATACAACTCAAAAAAACTTTACATGTGCACTGTATAATTATCGCTGATTTAACCTCAAACCATTACATTGCAAATCTATGTTTTGAATTTGTTCATATTCACTCATACTCATGAGCAATATATACATTTGTTTATGTGCAAAAGCATGTTCACTTTTTAATCAGTGTCGGACTAACCTCTTACATTTTGGTGGCCAATCCAGTAAGGCTTTTGGTATCACAAAAAAAATTAGCTTTGATATATATTTATAAAACATCCCTTGTGTGCAAAATGTTATGTAGCACACATTGATTAAATTAGACTCTGAAGACTGGTAATGTACATCTGCCATTTATCCATATCAACCCATTCTATAAAACAAATAATGTATAGGTCATGATGTTAGTAGCGATACAGTCATCATGGGTAGGTACAATATTTTGCTAAAGCAGTCCGCACTTGTACCTTGTACAATCGCGGTAGATACCCTAGAGTGCTAATTATCGTCACAACACACTTACAACCTGTGCATTATTTGTTTCATTTAAATCATTGGCAAATCTTTGATTCGCACTCCATTCTTTGTGAAACACCTGGGCTCGGTAACACATAGATTAGCGGTCAATAGCTAAATGGACTGACCAATCAAGGTCAATGTTACACGCACATTTGGTTCAAAATTCTGACCAGGAACCAATCTGAAGTATTCTTTCATATTTGCTATTCATCGCTAAGCTTTGTGTTTACGGGGCCCAGGACTGTGAGTTTTGTTTGTTGATTGATTTCTGTATGGCCCTGTCATATCGTTCTGTGCAAGCCTTGCGTGCGACTTGCAGGTGACTATTCTTGCTACCCGCAGGTTGGCCGCATTGACAGTATCTCACTTGCAGTTGCTTACAGGAGCCCACGGAAGCCTGATTCGGGCGCAGACAAGTTTTGAACATGTTCAAAACTCACGCAACTCACCCTTACTTTCGGGGAACGATGTGGCACGGCCCTTTGCGAAATGTTTCTCTTCTGTTATAATTATATTTCCTCAGATTTTATATTATTTGATACATAACGTTCTGGCAATGTTGTATTTAAAATTGATAATGTCATTTCAGAATGATGTGTAAAATTAGAACATTGTACTTGTGGTATCAGTGGGCAATGATAAAAAGCACTTCATTCATCTTACAAAACAACTGTAAACTGATCTTCTTACATTTTTTTAATTTTCATATTCATACGAAATATATAAAAAGGACACAAAATAATGTGTATGAAAGATGTACAATATAATTGGGGAATGAAACAGAGGGGGTGGGGTTTGGGATGGAAGAGAGAGACGGGGATGAAAGCTTGATGGAGGAAGAGAGAGGGGGTAGAGAGGTGATTAGCGGGTAGAGGAAGAAGATAGAGAATACAAGAGGGAGAGGGAGGGAGATAGAGAAAAGAGGGCTTGACGGATTGAACAAAATAGTAGAGTAGATTTAATTTAGTTTACTGATTGAAATCCATACTAACTGGATTATTCTAAATTTCAAAAGCAATCGTTAAGGGAGCAAATATCACAAAACAGTTTAATAAACAGATTAATAGTTAATGAAATCAAAGCAAGTTAATCCACATTTTAACATTGGAATCTACAGTAGCCTACATAATTATGTATCCTTTTCTTCCTTTGTCGGCATTTAATATTACAGGTATAATTAAACGAGAAGCAACCAATCAGTAAAAAAGTGTATACATGCTTGTGTATTGCACACTTTTGCATGAGGAAAGATAATTGGGGTTATAATTTACAAGAGGAGAGGGGGCAGTAGGCCTATTACCACTTTGGATACGATAATGTAGAAAGGGCGTGGAGGGAGGGGTATAAAGGGAATAAGATAGCGGTAGCCGATCCTGGTATTTGAAATAAGGGGGCACAAATAGCAAATTTTGAAAATACGAGGGGGGGGGGCGTCCATTGTGTCTCCACCTGGATCGATCCACCACCTAACATTATATAGACTGAAGTGTGAGTTGTGAGGTAGAGAAAGGTCTTTGACACTTGAGTTGTATGATGTGATGTGATCCGTTGTTGGGTGTGAGAGCGATCGAGGAGGTCTTGAAAGGGAAGAAATTTTAGCGAATGTGTGAGAAGATATGAGATAGGGTGATATATCATTCGTATGGTACTGGAATATCTCTAAATGGTGATACTCTCGACAGATACAGGCTCAGTTTTAATATCTTTCTCTCTCTTCCTCTTACCCTTCTTCTTTCTCTCCCCCTTCACACCACTCCCTCTCTAGGCCTAGTGGCTAAAAGTATAATGATGTTGGTAATATACATGATATATTCATTTTTATGTATTTATTTGTAACACATAATGAAAATGGGTAGCCCAAACAGCAGTGACACTGGTTTTCATCAGGGCCCTTTTATAAAAATACAAATTAGAATATACACAAACACATACAGATACTACAAAGATGGTAAAGTAATACTAAAACTCCATGTATACACGTAGTGTACCGAGCAATATGTTACTAAGTAAAATGTGAATATTATGGCAGAATCCCGGTAATGTTTAATACTCGTTCTATCAATTCCATTGTTGAATTTTGTCATTTTTGAAACGGCTATAAGACACTCCTTTTCTAGTTATCCCGTAAATCTATGACATGCAACTGATTTGCGTTCAAGCTTCATTTCTAGCATGGCTATAGTTAGGTCCCCCTTTGACAATACATCGTTATCATGACATGTGTGTTTACAATAACCTGATGTTACCTATTACAATTTATATGTTACCTTCAGTTTTTTTTTCAGTTTTATTTTTTCTCATTTCCAACAAAACAGTATACAAAATCCATCATAAATACATTTATAACAATTGAAATGTATACAGAAACATGTAACACAATATATATATATTTATCTAAATTATACATTTGAAACTTAATATGGATCATTAAATATTTGTGGCTGAAAATACCATGCTGGAAATGGAAAGGTCCACTGTGAAGCTGTGCTTGTAAATCGTGGACCCCTCAAAACAAATTATTCATTAATATTACATTACATTATTAAAATAATGATAGTGGCCAAAAGAGGGGAAGAAAAATGTGAAATAAACAATAACATGATGCATGAAATGAGTAATTTACGAAAAATAACCACAAGGAGAGACGATGAGAAGAACATACCTGCATGTGGACTAAAATAAGAAAATGTTTCACAGGTGATGTATAACGAGTATGAAGTAGACGCGCAAAGGAAACGGATCAAAGTGTATGCCTGGTTGAGCAATGGTGACGAGTTCTTCGATATCAACAATAATAACAATGATAGTGATAATAGAGATAATAATAATGTTGATGATATTGATAATCACAATAATAATAGTAATCATAATACTTATAACAAAAATAATCATGATAATAGTGAAAACCTTGCCAATCCGTGCTAGCCTCTGTCTCATACAGTATTTGTCTATAATGACAAATGTAATGCTCTATATTTCATGATCCCCCAGGATCCCTTAGAAATTTCTCTATTTAGGAATATGGTTAAGTATAACGGTTTTCATGGCCCATATGAGGCTCTCCTTTCGCTATTCTTCCTCCGACACCATCCGTTGCCTGTTTTTTTTATCACTTACATGTGCCGCGGAACGGGTTTGAAAGAGGAGGGGGGGGGGGCTGAACCGAAAGTGGGCGGGGGTTGGGCTAACCATGCAAAAAATCGCAATCAGAAGGTAATTTTGACGTTTTTTTTGTACACGGTTTTGGAAAATAGTGGGGGATGAAGCCCATTCAGCCCCCTCCCCCGCACTTTCGGCTCCTGACTAATAAAGTCACAGGCCCGTATTCTGAAGTCGGGTTTAACTTAAACTCAGGTTTAAAGTTGTGGTTTAAGTATGGATAGCCAATTGTTACATAAATCACTAGGAGTCGAGATATCATATTCCAGCTCATTTGGCTCTCAAATCATTCGTAATTGTCTAGGGAGTATAAATGGATGATTGTCTTCACCATCGATGAATCAGGAAAGAGCGCAGTAAATATAAGAAACATACAACTTAATAAAAATTTTGACACTTTTGGCTTCCCATAATTCTAGTACAGAGTTAGACCATGGTTTAAGTTAAACCTGACTTCAGAATACGGGCCACAGAGACGGTCGCTCATCGACACGCCTCCTCCTCCTCCCTTCACCAAAGAGCCGCCCCTCGATCAATCGGGAATTTTTTTAACGGTTTACTTCAATCACCTAACCTCTCTCAGTCGCTGACCATCGCCCACCTATCACCCCGAAAGACGGGTCTCCATGGTACCCATAATTCCACTGCCATTTCGAGATACCCGTTTCCATTTTCACCTGTTATGTTGTTTTTATCAGCGATCGGAGCCTGACGTCACCCTCTCGTTAATAATAAAGCAAACAGCTCTTTTGTAGGGCCTGAATGTTTTCACCCGATATGTCACCAGAGCATATGTTTAAAATCTATTCTTCATTCACATGGCGAAAAACATGTCTATATCGGATCTATTTCCTCCCCGCCCCCTTAGTGCGTACTTTTAAATAAAGAATAACATGAGATAGTTTGTTATATTTCCCGTTGACAAACCTCCATATTTTCTCATTAGGTCTAGGTACCGAAATACTTAATAGCTTCTCTTTTGAAACAATAACGCATCTTAATAAAAGTTATTTTATATTCTGATTCATTTTTCATAATAAAATAAATTGTGATGAATGTAATTATCATCAATTGGAGTAACGTTACTGTTAATGAGTCATAAATATTAGTTTTGTCATAAACGCACCTTTGATAATTAAATATATATAGCAATTTGTTTATTTCCTGTTAGATTTGGTTCTTATAAATTCATTCATTTTTTTATCTAACAGTCAACAAAAAAAGCATCATAATATACACATTAATAGAATGTCTTCGATTATCTATTTTTTCACACTATAATAGAATCAAATTAATCTTAGCGTTTGATTTTTATTTCACACACACGCACACACACCCTTAGTCTCTTTAGCATCCCTTCTATCCCTACCTGTCTAATGCTCATACCCCTCCCTATCTTTCTGTAAATTTTGATAACCAAACTTATCAAAGAATCTATAACAACTTCTCGTCGGTCTAATTTTTATCTTGTTCCCTCCACCGCTTCCTCTCCCTATTCAATCCCACACCCCTACAATAAAATTCTACACACTTATAGCCCCTTCCCTTAGTGGCGGCTCTTTGGTGAGGCTGGGTTGGACAGGGGGCGACCTCAGCGTGACGTCACATTCCCCCAATTGAAAGGTACAACGCCCGAACCTTCTAATGTTCACTCCCTTCTTCCTTCCTTCTCCCTTCCTTCATGACCTTCTTGTATTTATCCACTATTTGAAAAATAAAAGGGGCAGTCGCCCCTCTCCCTCCCCATAGCGCCTCCATTGTCTCCCCCTATGTTTCCAAATTTCGGGAGCCCCCTCCCCTGGTAAATTGCCAATTCGTCTACTGCCAACTCGTCCACTCACCACATGGTCTACTTTCATTTAGTCTGATGCCATTCCGTCAATCAACATTTCGTCTAAAAACCATTTGGTCCAATAATTATTTGGTCCAATCATCGCTTCGTCTTATCACCATTTCTTCTAAGACTATTTCGTGTCATAACCAGTTGGTCTAATATCCATCTTAGTTTCATTCATTTTGCACAAAAGTCTTAGTCAAATTAGACCAAATGGTATATGGACTACATGTCTATTGGACCAACTGGTTATTAGACGAAATGGTGAGTGGACGAATTGGCAATGAAACCATGTGGATAGTCAACAAACTGATGGTAGACCAAATGATAGTAGACGAGTTGGCAATTCGACGTATTGGCATTAGACGAATCGGAAATAAACCCCTCCCCTCCAAACTCCCACTCTCTTGGGAATCCGTATTGCCACAGATATTCTCACCTGACCCACTTTTTCTTTTCGCACTTCCATGACAACGTTTGCAACAAGAACGTTGCCATTCTCCTCCATTTCTTCTTATATTCCCCCAATGTTTGAATTCTGTCAGCTGATGAAAATCTCTAGATACGACTCCTTGGTTTAGCAGCAGCAGAAGAAGAAGAAAACCGTAATGAATTTTCTTTTAAAAGTACACGTTCTTAACCCAGTTTTCTTATGGACAAGCTTAGCACTTTAGCAATCTAGCAATCTTGCATACATATTGGGAAGAAATGAAGTGGGACACAGATATAATTAGTATCCTCAATATTTGCTCCGGCGAAGGCATTTGTAATTCACCAAGATTTGGAGGGGGTGGAAATTTATATCGCGAAGTTGTATTAAGACTTGAAAGTTCGCCTGACATCTCGCTTCAAAGCACATCACATTATGCTTGATATGTTTTGTAAGTTTTAAAACAAGGTATCAATGTCTAGAATATATTACAGACATGAATACATTTACAATGTTTTTTATTACTTCTTTTTTTGGAGAATAGTCATAACGTGTTATTTTATTGGGGGGGTGGGACGGGGCAGACCCTCCCCTTATTCTTCTTTTGCTCGTTAATGACACCGTACACTAAACGATTGATCTGCGACCCGATTTTGGAATAAAACGTATAATTTAGACATTGAATATCTTACTGTGTAATTTTCTAAATCATCTTATAATAACCCAGCAATTACAATAGTTCTGAAAGCTTTGCAATGTATACAACAATTTTATATCAATAAAGTAATAACGATTTTAGGACTGCTGTCAATTTATTCTCTAGAGCTTTTCGCACAAATCCTATACACAACGCACCATTTCTTTTTAAAATTCGAGTCACATAAAAATGACGTCTATGCCCGACGTTTCAATGCTGACGACAAATTACAAATATGTCGATTGTCAAGAGTCACGGACGAAACTGAAGTTTCGATTCACCGATCCTCAGGCTCGAAAAAGACTACATAGTGATTTGACTTGCTTGCAGGATTGAGCGAAAAGTCCATATCGCAACAAATCTATGGCAAGGACGCTCATGACATCAGCTAAAACAACGTGAAGGAATACTCATTTAATATTTCAACAAAAGCGTGATTTGTTTCTAAATGATGACGTTATAGGCAGACATAATATATACTGTAGAGTAAAGCGCCATGATTTTTCATTTTCAGATTGTTACTAAACTTGTGAAAAAAGCTTATTATGGTCAATGGGTTTTGACAACCTTTCCTGTGATTGGATATTAATCAATGGTGCAGGTGCTAAAGGCTATCATTAACATCAAACATGTCAAAAAATATAAATGATTAGTGAAAATTACCAATAATTATACGTTAGGGGCGTGTGAGGGATGTATGGGTGTGTGTGTGCGTGCGTGGTTGAAGGTACGCCTGTGTGTATAAGGATGTGTGTGTGTATGGTGGACTTTGTGGTAGAGAGAGGGGTTGAGGAAAGAAAACAGAATGATTAGTGGACAAGAGTGAAGAGAGAGAGAGAGAGAGAATGTGAGGGTGGGAGGCAGTGGCGTACCTAGGATTTTCCACAGGGGGGGGGGGGCAAAACCGTCCGCCAAAAAAATTGACAAAAAAAAAAAAAAAAAAAGGTCTTCAATCACGAGCTTCAAGCTCGTCAGGGGGGCAATAAAGGTCTTCAAGCTCGCCAGGGGGGCAAAAAAGGTATTTCAAGCTCGTCAGGGGGGGGGGCAGGGATACGTCCTTTGCATGGGTTGTGGCTCGTCAGGGGGGCAGACTGCCCCCTCTGCCCCCCCCCCCCCGTAGGTACGCTAGTGGTGGGAGGTTACGATAAATTGGAAAGAGTAAGTGCAAAAGCAGAAAAAGAGACAGAAACAGATACAGTTCTTTCTGTATCTGTTATAGTAACTCCCGCGGGAACTCGGCAGGACAGCTTTTTGTTTGTATAATGCCAAGCCTGGCATAACCAATTACTTATGAAACATTTCACGTCTTAGTTAATCAGTCACAGTGGCTGACCATATTACTCTCGGGTCTTTTTATCAAAGTGGAGACAATGGCAGAGCGGGGATTCGAGCTCACAGCCTCACGATTATGAGTCCAATGCTCTAACCTCTTGACCACTAGAGGTGGTTAAGAATTTTAAGGAGAGAGAAAGATAGTAAAGGGAATGAATATTAAGAATGAAAAATATAAAAACAATAAATGGACAATAGAGAAAGATTTAGAAAGAACGTAAGTAAAGAGGGATAGTGAGAACGGAAAAGAGCGTTTACTAAGAAAAAAAGAGAAACAGAGAAAGAACGAAATATATATATATTTTTTACTTTTCAAATGAAAACTTTATTTACAAAATGTAGTCACAAAAGTCAGGTTTATAAAAAAAAGAATAGTTCGACATGGATGTTTCAAGGAAAGTAAGTAACACAATAAATTGCAAACAAAGATGCAAAACCAAATGTTCTAAAATGAAAGAGAGAAAGAAATAAATAATAAAGAAGGATAGAAAGAAAGATAAAACGGAAACAAACGAAGATATAAAGGATAATAATTATCGGCCCCTCACAAATAATATGAGACAGACATGAGAACATGAGAAAGAGAGAGAGGGGGAGAGGGGGTGATTAAATGCTAACTATAATAAAGTTCGGAGGAAAATGCATAAAATTCTTAACCCAAAATGCAAATTTAAACAGTCTTGAAAACTTGTTATGAACAATATTATGAAATGGATATTCTATAAATAAATAAATATGACTGCTTCATTTTTTTTTCATCTCTCAACTATACGAAACACTGCTAAACCAACGTGCTAAAAGATGATGTTGGATGCAAATATTTCATCAAAATGTGGGAAATGATACTGCGAGCATCCAAGCTCATGGTAATGGGTTAAAATCTTATAAAACGAGATTCTGAAAATGGCCTCGAAATACAAATATATTTTATCTTTAAAGTATGGGAAGGATATTGAACAAGATTTGTGGACGATCGGATTTACAGGCGGCTTCGGAAATAAAGAAATTATGCAATATTTTAGAGTAGACAGGAAATATACAGATTCGGGAAACATTTAAAAATAATTAGAGTGAGGAATCCCGGAATATACATGAATTATGGTTTCCCCTATACAAGGTTGAATAGATCTGGGAAATAAGACCAATCGACCAATCATAAGGTCAATCTTAATAAACTAAGAAACAATAATCAATAAATCATAATGCTATATAGTTTAGATTATAAAAACAGGATGTCCTTTAAATTATATTCATGGTATTACATGCATATATTTATGAATCTGTACCTGGCCTAATTATGTACATGTATTGTAATGCGAAGTCAACAAAAAGATCTTAAGTTACTACAGTACAGTTTTGCATCGCCAACTTGAAACCCTAGTTCCGTCCTGGTGGGGTCTGGTGCGCCCCTGCTTGCTGC
This sequence comes from Lytechinus pictus, assembly GCF_037042905.1. Taxonomy (NCBI): domain Eukaryota; kingdom Metazoa; phylum Echinodermata; class Echinoidea; order Temnopleuroida; family Toxopneustidae; genus Lytechinus; species Lytechinus pictus. The sequence continues at coordinate 14,707,407 of NW_026974141.1, read as the reverse complement.
TCCATTCACCGACAATTTAAGTGGCAAAGTCAAGGGCAATGTTCAGATTTTTTTAAGCTTAGGGCACTTTAAATAGAGGGAAAGCTTAATTTTCAAAACTTATAAAATACAAAGCTGTTTGGGTCGGAGATGGCCGTGAAAAACCCCCAAACCATTAGGCTAGAGAAAATAAATATTCAATAATTCACATATACAGCAAATGAATGAAAATATTATGAGCTTGCCGTATGGGGGCACCCCCCACCCCTAATGCCTATTTTACTAATTTTATCCAATTAACTTTTTAAGGTTTGTTTAAATATAAAAACAGCGCATGCGGTATTCTTCAACTTGTTCAAGTAATGACTTAAAAGTCCAGTTGACTGTCTTGCATATTGATTGTTATATATTATTGTAAACAGAAGGTTTCATATAAACACTTTCATCGAGGCCACGCCCACATTCTGTTTCTCTCACTGCCGATCAATATGTCAGCTATGTTCGTCAACCGTCACCGTCCTCACGCCCTTCTCCATCTCCCTCCATCTCTCTCTCCCGGCGGACCCGGCTCTAAGGGCAGGTGATTACGGCATTAAAAACCAGCAGGTGTGATTGAAAATACATGTATCACTTTGCGCCCATGCAAGTGTCGCCACCGAACGCAAATCTCGATCAATCCAAACGATTAAATGATTGATATTGGGGAAGTTTCCTTTTGTATTTGCACTAAAGAGAGTTATATAAAAGCAAGCCAGCTTGGGTAACTTCAACACATTGACAGGCTGCTAAAACTCCATCACAGACTTCAACATCAAAGGTCTGGGCTAGATTATCTCGACGTCTGATTGCTTTTTTTACCTTTAAAATCTACGGTTTCGAGAAAAAAAAAACCAGAGAGCAGTAGAAGGGAAAAGTTGAACGACGGTTACTCAACAGGTGGATAAGGATCGGCTGAGATTGGTCAGAGAGCCCCGGAGCTACGGCGCAGGCAAAGGAGAAGGGGTGGTGATTAGCAAGAATAGAGAGGCTTTCATAGATTCCAACACCGGGTGAGTGTAACACAATAAGTAGTCAAATTTCACTTCGTGCAATAGAATTTCTTAATTTGTAATGTCTTGATTTTGTGCAACAGTTGTCATGATTGTGCCATCTTGTGAGATGGTCGAATTACGATTTAAATCTTTGTTGAATTGTAATTTTACATTGAAAGCAAAGAGAGAAGCAACAGCAAATATATTCACAGATCATTTTTTGAAGGCAAGCCCCCCCCCCAAAAAAAATTCTTCTTTATCATTTTCTGTTTACTTTGAATAAAATGCAATATATTTGTCAGCATCAAGACATTCACGGAATTTCACTTAAAACAAAATCGAGTTGGCATTTGTACATGCAAAATTATTTCATTATCGATCATCAAATAAAAAAAATTGTTATTTCATTTTTTTTAAGTGCACCACATTATTCAATCGTTAGCCTCATCATCCCTCCCTTCCCCGTTATCTAGCAGCTGTTAATATCTCAAACGACTGTCGGGCTGGTTTTTATTATGGATTATTCATGATTTTTATAATATTGTGACTTTATTCAATTCCTATTCGCGTTTCATTTAGAAAGTAAATTGAATTCCAGCAAACACTGAAAAACAGCTAGATATCTTTGTTAGATGTGGAGTTCGTCGCATCCCAATACACTGCACTGTCTTGCGCAATCGCCTTCAGTATGATATACCTCATACCAGGGGCTGATCCAGAATTTTCCAAAGGGGGGGGGGCTCATTTTTCCGAGGACAAATTTGACAAGCAAGAAAAAAAAAACCTTCATTTTCAAAGGGGGGGTGGGCACATTTCTGTTTCAACGGCATTTTTACATTACAAATTTTGATTTTGCTTCTCAAGGGAGGGGGGGCACGGACCGGTTGTGCCCCCCCCCCTGGAACCACTAGAGCCTCATACGCAGGTGTGGATCCAAAGTGGGGCATATGACTATGAGCCCCCGCCCCACCCCGATAAAGAATTTTAATTGCTTTTTACCATTATCTGATAATACCCACTCCACTTTATACAAAAAGACCCTCTTGGTACTGTTTGGGAGTTGTAGCTTCTTTCTATTTTCGTCTTCTATTTTTTTTAATTCTTCTTCACCTTTTCTCTTTATCTACTTCTTCTACTCGCCCTCCTTTTCTTTCTTCTTGTTCTTCTGCTTCTTCTCCTCCTTGTTACAATATTCTCCTTCTTCCTTATTTTCTTATTCTCTTCCTCCTCATCTTCAGTCTTCTCTCGTTTGCCTTATTTTCTTCTTCTTCTTCTCCCGTATTCCATTCCCTCCTCCTCCTTCCTTTTCTTCTCCGTTCTCTTATTCCCTTCTTCTTCTTTTTCTTCTTCTCCCCGTACTTATTTTCATTCTCTTCTTTCCTTTTCTTCTTCTTCTTCTTCGCCTCCTTCTTCTTCTTCTTCATCATCCTTTTCTTAAAAATCCTCATCCTCTTCCTTTTTCTTGTTCTTCTTCTTTTTCATCATCGTCTTTTTCCTTTTCTTAAATCTCCTCCTCCTCCTTCTTCTGCATCATCATCATCTTCTTTTTCTTCTTCTTATTGTCATTGTTATTATTATTATCAATACCATCATCATCATCATTATCATCATCATCATCATAATCATTATCATCATCATCATCATCATCATCATCATCATCATCATCATCATCATCATCATCATCATCATCGACATCATCATTCTCTTGGGCCCGAGAATTAGATTGTTGAACAGTTCGAGGGGCGTCGTTGCTTTCCTTTTCCACACGTACAAAATTACGGATTCTCCTTTTCAGATAAAAATCGTCCGTGGTGTTCTATTGTTCTTGTTTACGGTAAGGAGCTAATCATCTTCGTCTCCCTTGTCCATTAACATGATTAAGATGCATAAGATGCAAAAGTAATTGTCGTCTTCGAACTATAATTCTGTCCAGATTGAATAAGGTGTTTTAAATCAAATTGTTTCTAGCACGCATAGGTCATGTAAGTTCATGATTATCATTTTGTTGTTGTTGATAACATACGCCTGTTGCAGGGGGAGGATCCAGGATTTTCCAAGGGGGGGGGGGGCACATTTTCCCGAGGAAAATTTGACAAGCAAAAAAAAAAAAGTTTTTACCCCAAAATAAAGGACAATTTCATCCACGTAAAAATTTTACAAGCAAAAAAACAAGGTCTTCACTTTCAAAGGGGGGGGGGGGGGGGGAGCACACTTGTGTTTTAACGGCATAACGGGCCGGCTGTGCCCCCTCCCCTTGGATCCACCAGTGCTATATAATGCACTAGTTCCAGCCATATATATATATATATATATTTTTTTTTTTTTTTTTTTAAAGACGGTATTCAATTTCAATATTCGCGGAAGTATGTTTCATTATTTTATTACCACGTACAGAAGCTGCGGAATGGTTTTGAAAGTGGGGGTGGGGAGGGGGGCTGACCATGCCAAAATTGCAATTGGTTTTGAAAAAAGAGGGGGGGGGGGACATTGAAAAATAACACACAAAAATTGTTTTGCTTATCAGTTATATGCACATCCTGGTCAGCATGCAACAAGAGAGCTATAAGTGTCTTCCTCTTACTATTTTTTTTTGCATTTTGTATTAGCGTGATCACCCAAACAATTTATAGGGGCATGACATGGCGTATGAGGCAAACATTTCTTAAAAGCTTCTAGCGAGCGAAGCGAGTGAGCAAAATTTTTGAAAACTTTAATGCAACAAATCGATATTTTTTCATGGAGGGGGGGGGGGGTGGAATAGATTTTTTAGTAACATTCAGAGAATAGTATCACATATCAACCATTTCCTCTTCTTTTCTTTCTTTCTTTCCCCTTTTTCTTAATCGTGGTTTTTTATATCTATTTGTTATGGGGAAAGCCCCAAGCCCTCTTCCCTAGATCAGCGAACATTATGCATCTTATTACTAGCATACCCCCAATCTCATACACACTCACACACACCCTTACATATATATTCACATACGCACATATACACTCTTAACAAGGTTGGGCAGAAAAGGGACAAATTTTTAACCACCACTGAGCAACATATTGCAACTATTGGTTAAAATCTGTCGAAATTGGGAAATAAAAACTAATAATTGGGTAATAAATTTGCTCAACAATTGGATAATGATTGCCCAGAATATATATATTTTCTTACTAACATACATTACCCAACACAGTGGACAGTATTTTGCCCAATATTTTAAGTGTGCACGTTTAGACTATCAATATAGTCTAAATATAAACACGTCTACTTTTTTATTGAAAATTGTTAGCTCCTAACATTCTTTCCTTATGAATGGAGTATTCAAATTGGTCATTCCATTCGGTTTTAATGATATAAACTTCAATTTAAAGCATAGAGTCTCATCTACCCCCCCCCCCAATGAACACAGATTCCAAATTGTTTTGGGCCGAATTATTTTCAAATTTATGATGAAATTGTCACACTGTATAATGCACATCATATTCCTTTTAGCACACCATAACCCTTTTAGCACACCATCTTCCATTGATCTTTTACGACCAGTTTTGTGAAATACCCCCAAGAAAGGATAATATTTCCAATGTACGAATCACTATGAATATTGAACCGCCTTGAAAATGTAAATAGGAGAACAAAATACCTTCAAGAGCCGCCTATCAGCTGCTTGGAAATATTAAGATGTAATTTATTCGTTAGATTTGTTACTAAATGAAATCTCACTTACCATGATAACACCGTGAACGCTTCATCCATTCATTGGCAGTGTTGTGTTTCAGCTATTGCATTAATGCATTCAATGACAATAGCTACTTACTCTGTCCCGAATTCATTTATATTATGTATTTGTGTGGAATTATTTTAAGCTACTGGAAAGCCAAACAATTATGTTGTATCCGCAGAGTCAAGGGCCAAACTTTTGTTGCCATGGTTTGAGTCTTGCACCATGTCTGTTTGATTTCTGCGTAATACCTTATAAACCCGTAAAAAATCATACACAGCAAAAACTGTGGTGTTAACCAGTGTACATAGAGGACCACACCAGTTTTTTTACACCGGTGTTAAATTGGTGGTGTTAGTTTTACACATATAGGTGTTATTACAACACCTATGGTTGTTACATTTACACTCTTTGATGTTATGTTAAATCTCTAGGGTGTTATTTTAACACCTCGGGGAGTGATCCTCTATTAACACCAATTGGTGTCAGTTTTAACACCACAGTTTTTACAGTGTATTTGATTAAACGAGACAACACATCTTGGTCGCCCTCAGGAATTCTCCTGATTTTCGTTGATGAAATTCATGCAAAACGTCCCTGTTATCAGCTTGGTCCCTTAATTCACTCTCTCGATTTGACCTTCATAATACATTTTATTACGTAATACCAGTTATCATGTTGTTGCGGTAATTGCGAATTCGTTTGATTATATCCTCTATACTTCTCAAAATAGCTCAGTCACATTTCGACTCGCCGTTTTATTATGTTTTATTCTAACCGCTTTGTATGAAGAGCTCAAATGCAGAAGGGGTTACATCTATTTTTCACCAAATTTGAGGGGGTGGTGTCTCAATTGATACGTAGCTCTATAAGGTGACACTACAACGAAAAGTTGATATTCCCATTAAAATGTGAACAAAAATGGCAAAGAAAAATTACCTTTTTTTCAAATGGGGTTAGATCCATTTCACTTTTTTTGCAAAAGGGGCTAGATCCAGAAAAGTAATTTTTGGGAAAAAATATTTGAAAAATATGACGACAGGCAGATTTATTTTATACCCAATTTTATGTTCACGTGATAGGGTAGTGTATCATGACAATTTTGTTTCGCATGAGTATATTGCAATATGGGATAATAAAATAAATTATTTTTTCGGAATGGTCTAAGATGGATCTAACCCCTTTTGCAAACAAACTCTTCATAATTATGTAGCTGGGACAAAAATGTTAAAGATCAAGTCTATCCCAGATAAATGCTGATTTGAATAAATAGAGAAAATGAAACTAGCATAACTCTGAAACTTTCATCAATATCAGATGTAAAATAAGAAAGTTATGACATTTTAAAGTTTCGCTTATTTTTCACAAAACAGTTATATGCACAGTTCAGTGACATGCAAAATAATTTCTAATTTCACTCACTATTTCTTTTGTTTTTTATTGTTTGAAATATACAATATTTCCTTTTTTACATATATGAAAATAGGGACAAACTTGACTGAACCATATAGTATTAAACAATACTTGTTCCACATGTTCAATGAGGAATTAATCGTTGTTTCACTTGACAATGAGGAGAAAATTAAAATATTGCATAGTTTATATGATAGAATACAAAAGAAATAGTGAGTGAATGATGTTATCAGTCTCCTAATTTGCATACCGACTAGAATGTGCATATAACTGTTTTGTGAAAATGAGCAAAACTTTAAAATTTCATAACTTTCTTATTTTACATCTGATTTTGATGAAATTTTCAGTGTTATGCTTGTTGGAATTTTTTTTTTAATCATATTTTTGTTGGGGTGGAATTTTCCTTTAAAAAGGCTGTTTCCTGCTCACCGTGCGGCCGCCGTAGCGGAAATGTGACTGAGGTATTACTGCTTCAAAAGTGCGATCTTTGACACCATATCACACTGTGTATACTCTTAATATCGTCTCTATTATTACTGTAACAGCAGGTATAAATTACGCCTGGCACAGTCATATGAGTTTATGTGGCATAAATTTGATTGTAGATCAACCCTTGAAAGAGATATGATAAAAAACTAGCAAAAAGATGAGTACATGCATGTAATTGTTCTTTTTTATTACAACATCTGCACCAACGATTGTCAAAGTGTCAACCAATTAGAAGTATTATGGTTATTCATCAAATAAACTTCTATAATACACTTAATCAATTATCGTTTAAACATGTTGATATGAATATAGCATTATCATAATATTACTCAATAATATTTTCGCGACCTTGCAATTTCGGATCATCTCATAATATTTATAATAATCATTCAACGTAATTATGGTTGTTGTCCAGCAACAAAGTAGTAGTAGTAGTAGTAGCAGCAGCAGCAGTAGAATATAGTAGTAGTAGCAGTGTATAGAAGTAGTAGTCGTAGTAGTCGTCGTCGTAGTAGTAGTAGTATCATCATCGTCGTCGTAATTTTCATCATCATCATCTTCATCATCATTCTCCACCACCATCATCATCATCACCACCACCATCATCATCATCATCATCATCATCACCACCACCACCACCACCATCATCATCATCATCATCATCATCATCACCACCACCATCATCATCATCATCACCACCACCACCATCATCATCATCATCATCACCACCACCACCTTCACCACCACCACCACCATCATCATCATCATCATCATCATCGTTACCATCACCAGCAACACCATCTCTCTCCCCCTCCTCCTCATAACTTATCCTGTAATTCAACATCTATACATAACATCCTTGTTTGCTGCATGATTTCAGAGTAGAGTGTTTGCAAGGTAATGTAACAGCGAGTTTTCGCGCCGCCACGCAGAACTAATTCAAGATCACAGTAAATATATTCAAAATTCCCGTCAAATGACAATGAACAGCTGGGCGGTCTTTGTCAAAAATTGGTGAACCGGACGGAGCAGCAGTTCGTCCTAAGTTTCGGAGTTGACGAAAAATTACAAATATTATGTCGTTCAGAGTCCAGGACGAAACTATTGTTTTGATTCACCAGTTTCGGCAATGACTTCTTGGTTGCTCATTGTCATGAAGGGCATTTGGCAAGACATTTTCTATGTTGTTTAAAGTGTTCTGCGAATATTCCTTGATATAATACAGGAACCTACAAAGGACAAATTATGCTATTATATCACAAGTATTATTATGACAGGCACGCTGGTGTAAACGACCCTAGACCGATCATGGCAATTACGTTATTTTGAATGGCATATAATCGGTAAGTTTGGAGTAGGTTTCATTGGTGTAACTGTATCTCTGTCATAAGTCTCAGAACATCAATTTTATTCCCCTTTTTTCATAGTTTACACATGTCTTGAATGACGACTCCGCCCCCCCCCCTCCCCCCTTCGTGAAGATCACCCCCAAAATACGTTGGTCATCTTGATTCAATCTTAAGCGGTGTCTTTCAATTTTGTAAGAGGAAGGAGGGCCATTAACGCTCCTGCCAGTCACAAAATTACATCGATTATCTCATTTAGTTAGAGCGTGTTGCCCACTCACCCCTTGTAATTAGTTTCATTCTCAAACTTGCTTGGGTAACTGCGTAAGTTGTAAGGAGGGTTAATTGCACCCGCCTTCGGCTTGGTTGAATTTAGAAAATGCCAAGTGTGAAGGTCATCGGATTGGATAATGTTTTAGGCTGGGATGTTTGGTGGATGGCGGAGATGGGGGGGGGGTATCGCTTTATTATTATCGTACAACGTTGACCATTTTTGGACCAATGCAATATTGGATACGAATAAAGTATAATGATAAATACGACCGTGATAACATTATCATTAGAAGACCTAAAGGCCACCGCACACCTTACGACTGTTCGTGATCCGATTTTGAAACAAATCGCATTCTGCTCAGTTTCTGAAAATGTGAATGGAACATATCATTTTATTTGAGGTTATAATTAATTGAAAGAATACTAATGTAACCATTTTGAAAGATTGCAAGCTTTTATTTTGGATTAAAGGCCAAATTAGTTTCAAATCGTAGCCAATCGTACGACGTCATTACGACTAGATATTAAATTCGCTTTTATTCTAAGAAGGATTATAGCATAGTCACATATTTGAACAAAGGTATTCGTACGATGATTTAGAATATTACACAGTAAGATATTCCAAGTCTCAATATTAGCATGAAATTCTACTACATTTTATTCTGAAATCAGGTCGCAGACCAATCGTAAGGTGTGCGGTCGCCTTAATACACGTTCACATCCACACACGCACACATTGAAACTCTTAAACCTATATCCTCATACGATTCATCTAAATCAACACATTAAAGAATTAAAATGTGTTTTGCATCCCATGATAATTATGTACAAGTAGACAGCCTTATATAGATTTTTTGAAGAAATTGCTGGTTCCTCAAAAAGTCAACCCCAATGTTTTGTTTTCTATGTAATCAGTATTTGTAAGGCTAAATCAGGAATAGCACAATATTTCCAGACCTTCATTGTTCAATACGCGCGTTTATTACGCAGTTCCCTTTTCTTCCCATTTCCATCCTCTGCATTGCTGTATAAGATTCGTTATTTTCTATATACAGAAATGTAGGCCTACAGTTGTAGATTAATTAATTACTTTCAGACATCATGGTTTGTGGAGGGGGCTTGGCCGAAGGAGGTGGGGGTGGGCTTAACGTTCGTAAAATCATAATTTGATGGTAATATCACGCTTTTGTACATGGTTTTTTACTAAAGCTTCATCTTTTCAAAGTACATTGCACGGATTGAGCACCAATGCATTTGAAGATGTTATGTAACATTGGGCCTTTACGTTTATCACAGAAGAAATGTTATGCTATGGGGAAGGTCGTGAAGCTGGGGGGGGGGGTGTGGCGGATGCGGGTGGTAATTTTGCACTATGCTTTAACGAGTAATGATCGGGCGGGGTCACCCGATATGCCGATTATCTCACATGCTTTCTTATTTAATTATGACGCAAGAACTGTCATACCGCGCGTGCACATCTATTGTGACGCAACAATGCCCGAAACATAGTCATGAATCACTTCATTTTGGTGAAGAGCCGTGCGCAAAGTCCTTGATGATTACGACGATTCCTATTTTATTATTATTATTATTTATTTGGCCATAAAAACATACAATAATTGTACAATGTAAATACAAAAATACAATTTGAAATTGAATAATTAAATATGAAAAGTAGAAATGAGAGCAAAGAAGAAAAGAGTAGGAAAATGGTTTTTCCATGGGCCAGGGCTCGCAAAAGTAAAATTCAATACTATTGCCCAGAGGCATGCGAGCCCTCATAGAAAACCATTGAGAGAATATTGCACATTCCGGTTTATAAAATTACACATTATTAAAATTCAAATAAAACACATTCAACAAACATTATTAACATGTATGTAACGCCAGGCGAAGATCAAAGAAATAAAGAGCGGTATGGGAAGAATTTGAATATCCATGCCGGACTAACTAAAGAATTTGTGAATGCTTAACATAACATACATGTAGAACGAAAATAATTTAAATTTGTGTAAGGTACGAGAGCCTGAAAAGCAGCGATGAAATAAGGAGGAATGCCCTAGACAACAGCAAGAGCATGCCTCCAAATTCCTATTAATGACATGTGTACTCGCCAGGCTCCAGCACCTAACACATAAGAAATCTTTGACTGAGACAACACGTGGTAAAATTACAGGAAATTCGCCTCCCTTGATGAAGAAAAAGAAGAGGAATTAAGAACTGCGTAAAAAAAATAAATAGTAATGATTTTAAAGATTCTTAGATTTTCATGTGCCCCCGACAATTTTGCTAAAGAAGGATTAAAAAAAATTAACTCTACCAAATAGATCTTACAGCATGTACTACTGCGAAGCATCATTCAGAAATATGAATTGAATAAAAAGTCAGATTTAATTATGTACTAAATGCTTACTAACAGATAATTGAATCAAATTACAATACAGGAAACAATTGTTTAATGCACACCATAGAATGAAATATACAAAGTACATGTAATCATTAAGGTTATATGGCAAGCATATAAAATTTCAGGGAAAGTGTAATGGCAAAATTAATTTGGTATAAATGTTCTGGAGGTACGATCTAACTGAAATGGGGAGAAAAGAGAAAAAAGGGATACATGCACTGTATATTGCAGCAGACAAAAATAATTCTTTAAGAAATTTTATTGTTGAAATCATACCACAAATAATGAGGTGGTGAAAAAGAAAGCAAATAAAATGGAAAGAAAATTAAGGTATTTATGAGTTGGACAAGAGTGCTCCCTCTAAAGAAGAAAGAAATGAAGAGAGGGAAGTTGAAACAGCATTATCTCTTACACTTAAAGGAAGTGTGTCCCAAAGTCTTGGAAGGCGCCTAGAGGGTGAAAAGAAAAAAGACTGAGTTCTGGAGGGCAGATGACGGAAAGAAAGTGTTTCAGGATGGCGGGGGTTGATAAAGATATTTGCACTAAGCTGTTCACAGTTACAAATTCCATGAAGACACTTAATTGCAAAGCAAATGATGATGATGTTACGTGATTTATTTTAAAGAACAATTTTACATTTTCCGAATGTCCACTGATTGATATTTTCAATTAGTTCGCTCTCGAACCAATTTTACCCTTTCTTCAACCTATGGAATTTGGATAACGGCGCTCTTAGCCTTCTAGGATAAGAAACACGAGCCGCCCACCATTCATATGCCATTACGTGCTACGTATGTCACATTAAGCAGTAAGGTTGAGCCATATGACATATCAAACTAATGGATATACCTTTATTATGCCAAATGGGCTGTGTACTCTATTACTATTTTTTTTGCCTCGACTTGACTAAGATGTCTTACTGGCCTTTGGGTTCATAAGGAATCACCATCATGATAATAGTGTCGTCAGGACAACTGTCATATCCCGTATGACATGTGTATGAACTCGTAAGTAAAAATAAACACCTTTAACAGTGTATAATATAATGACACACCGGCCAGACTGACACAAGACCTACCTAAGTCATTACATTGTTTCCAATGATCACCATTGTTCGGTTTGAAGTCGGTTTCGTTGGTAAGACTGGTGCCACACGAATGTTTTATCATTCTTCCTAATGAGAGGGGGATCGATTAGTTTTTATTTTGTCATATAGCTATCGATATTTTTTAAGAAATGTCACTTTCAAACATTTGTCACTGGGTGATCTGCAATAGAATTACTTTCACATCTTATGTAGACCTATACAATGCATCGTATTTGCGAATCTGCCTCTAAGGTCGAAAGGGGGCAGACTCCACTTCGCTGGAGTACATGTGTGAGGGGCATGCCCCCACCCCTCAAAAATGGTTCTCTGCCAAGGGAAATAACGGGAGAAAAGGAAAAATAAGGAAAGAAAAATGGTGAAATATGAAACGTTTGTGTGGATGTCAATATCTATGACAGTATTCATTTTTTTTCTTCAAAAAGGTCTGAATTTTTGCTGGCTGCCTTGTTTCACCCGCTCGCAAATTTTAGAGAAATTTTGCCCTCACATGAACCCCTGAAAGTTGATAGCTCATTACGCTGAGCTGTTCCACTCCCAGGGGTGATGAAAAGCAAGCGCGAAACAAATTCAAATTCTTGCGATACGAAATCGAAAAGATTTGAAAAAAAAAGAAAACACGTTCGTAACAAGGTGAAAAACTATCAAAACGGACACGAAACTTTTCCCTTTTCCTTCATACTCCGGTCTCTTCCGTTTCCTCGCATAATAGCATGACGACAGTGATGATTGCGACCGTCGTTATTTCACGATTCGGTCGCAAGTCTTTGAACCCGCAAGACTTTCATTGGTTAAGTTTATTTTCAGAATTCAATATATTCATCCATTTCTGGAGTCGAAGGTAAAAGCTGTGAATCAAATACTGCGTAAAACAAATAAAGTGGATAATAGATAAAGGATAGATAGATCAAACTTATAAATAGGTAAATAAAAATCAAACATATGTAAGTCGATAATCAAAAATATAAGTAGATAATTCAAAATAATAAGTTCTTGGAAGAAATGTGTTATTACTAGAAACAAAGAGTGCTTTTCAAACAGCATGGTTATAATTTGATAAAGCTTTATAACATCTCTGCAATAATCTTTTGACTTTCTTCAAAGATATATATTCTACCGGTCAAAAATAGATAAAGTGAAACAAAAACAAATGCATGGACAAACAAAATTGGTGAAACTTCAGTGTGCCAGGATGCAGGATATTTATTGCATCAAAAACAAAAATAATAACAGCAAAAACAAATCCCGATAGTTTGGCATGTGCTTGAACTATTTTGGATGTTCTTGACATTTTGTGTTCATTGTTTATTTGTTTAATATGGGAAGAGCGAGGGGGGGGGGTGGTTCTCTCGTTCTTTTTACAATAATATTTACTTTCAAAGGGATTATATTTAATAAATAATGGCGATCGATACAAGGTCAATTTATATCATATTTGAATTTAATACGCATAGTTCGTTGTATTTAAACATTTTTTAGTCGACAAAAATATGAATCTATTTCAAAACGGAAAATCCTGCTCGTACGAAAACTATTCAAGAATAGCGTATCAACGTCACTAACCCTGGTCAGAACGGATGACGATCATGATGATGTCACAATTGAATGAGATACCGATTCCTTTTCCGATTACAGTTTGATTTGGGTCAGGAATATGTAAGTACGGAAATAATTCATGGGCTTTTGATGTATATTTACAGAGACAGGTGATAACTGAAATGCTAATTTCAATCTCATGCACTCCTCATTTCCCTCTCCGTTTATCTATGTCTCTAAATCGTTCATATTTCTATCTTTCTATCTTTTTTCTGACTTCTATCTATCTATCTATCTATCTATCTATCTATCTATCTATCTATCTATCTATCTGTCTATCTATCCATCTATCTATCTATATATATATATATATATATATATACATAATTATATAATATATGAAGAGCTTGATTCCAAAAGGGCTAAATCCACTTTTGATCAAAATTGATTTTTTTTTTCTTTTAATTAAATATATGTATATTAGACGTTAGACCCAAATGCACCATATCGCATTTAAAGGGAAAAAAAATGGGGACGTTGGTAAAAATTGATTGTAAATTTTGAGTTTTATTCCAATCCACTACCGGGTCATTTAAAAATGGTTAATTTTACTGCTTTTCATGAAGTTCTACTTTCAAATTTTAAGGTACATCTTGTGGATACAAGTTCACACCATCAGTGCAAATTTTGATGAAAATAACAGAATTATACTATTTTGTCAATATTTTTTTGGATTTAGCTGCTTTTTGAAAGAAACATTAAAAAGTCACCGTCCGTTAAAAGGTGAAAAGGTATCTTCTTTTTCTTTTTAAAACTTTCAATAAATAAACCCATGATAAAAAAAATTCTCAAAAATTGATAATGAATGCTAGATTCATAAAAACATGATTTAATTAATCTAAGATGATAGCACTATACATGAGAATAAAACAACAGTAGATAAGGGAAAGTGGTGAATTAAAACAAACCTTGATTTACAGAAAAATTCCAAGTCGATTTAGCTCCTTTTGGAATAAAACTCTCCATTTATATAAATATATATATATATATACACACACACACACACACAAATATATATATATATATATATATATAACAAAATGATGCTTATAATAATTTTTTGATTGCCAATAAAGCTTTTATTATTCACTCGAATTTTCGACAGTCCTCCGTCTTCTTCAGGAGTTTACAATGTGGTATCATATCAATCAGAGAGCGCATCCTCAGACACACACACACCCTCACACACACACACACACACACATATATATATATATATATAAACAAGTAGAAATTAGTGTAACGTCATGCACTACAGATCTGTTTCGTAGGAACAGCAAGAACGCTGCTCTCACTCTTCAGGTACAAAGTGAAGCGATTTAGTGTAGGTTATACAAGTTCATTTATGAGAAGTTCATGAAAGACTGTGACTGTGACGAAATATATATATGTATGTATACATATATATATATATATTGTGATGAGGCCAACTCAAAAGATGACGCAGGCCACCATTTTAGCTTTAGCTTTCGTCTTTAATAAGACTTTGTCAGAAGCGTCTGAAACAATATATCTTTTGAGTTGGCCTCATCACAATATGTTTCATACTCACACCTTAAGAGCGTTTATTACAAGTAAACTTGTCATCACATTACATATTCTCTCTTTCAGTCACTTCTGTAGATTTCTTTCCCTCATCCCTTCTCTTCCTCTCGTAATGTCTTTACATTTCCCTTCCTCTCCCCTCTTTAAACTTCCTCTTCTCTCGCACAGACACACACACACACACACACACACACTCACCCACGAACGCACATCCTGTCCCTGTACGTCTCTTCATTTTTGTCCCTCTATCCCTGTTTTTTCTTTGTAAATTTATTCTTGGAAATGTTATTTCTAAATACACATCCACACACGCAAAAAATCCTCTATGTTTCTGTCTCTCTCAATCTGTCCCTGTACGTCTCTTCATTTTCATCCCTCTATCCCTGCTTTTTCTTTGTAAATTTATTCTTGGAAATTTCACACCTACACACGCAAACATCCTCTATGTTTTTGTCTCTCTGAATCTTTCTCTTCTAATATATTCGTTACGTAACCCCCCCCCCCTCTCTCTCTCTCTCTCTTATTCCCTCGCATTTGCACACCCATGTACCCACTCACCGGATTTTTAGTATACTATCAAATCTTTATAAAAAAATTAACTTCATCTCCTTTATTTTCCTCCCATCGCGATTTTCACCTTTTCTTCTCAATCAATAATCCTCCCCTCTCTATCATCTTCCTTTCACGCTAAAAAGGGGGTGTAACATGTGTAAGGTGACACAATTTCGTTTAAGATGTATTTAGGGTTATAGTGAGGATTGCAACATGGTTTTATGTTAGGTTTATATATGGTTTAGGATAGGGTATAGAGTGGCAATCCCAGGGTTGTAGTTTGCCGTTCCATTAGTAACTGTTAGTGTGTGGAATTTAAAGCGGAGCAACTGTCGCCGGAGCAAATTTCATGGAACAAAAATTAACATCTTCATTAATAAAAAAAACATTGTCTTACCTTGGTTTAACATGGTATTTATGGTAATTGCTCTCCATAACTTAAAAACCTCTACAACAGAATGCAGAGACGCGATAGCTCAGTCGGTAGAGCGGGGGTTTCGGATTCCGATGACTCGGGTTCGATTCCCACTTGGTGCGCTAGTGCCCTTTGGTAAGGCATTAATCCTCATTACCAGATCCTCGGAAAAGACCGTAAGCCGTCGGTCCTCTGGTCGCTTGCTTGCAAGCATTCATTCTTTCTAAGCAGTACGGTAGAAAATGACCACCAGTTACCATTAATTTTAATTAAAGTAAGTTGACCTTTCCCCTTTCTTATATTTTATATTTGTCATTTAAATCAATATATTCATCGAACTTTATTTATGCTGAGAGTAGTCGGTCGAGTGATACAATTCCGATTATAATCTTCATAAAATATCTTGATTAATGACTGCAGTTATCCGCAGATTCTAGTTTTGATCCCTCTGAGTTCAATACTAGTCATTATAGATGTATATATTTATCTGGAAACACGTGTAGTACATTATTGAAGGGTTTTCAGAGGTGAAAGCCCAATTGCAGGTGATTTCCTTCTCAAAGACTATACATTGATGGATGCTTAATAATAAGATTTCACCATGTCTACTTTTGCAGACTTAAAAGACCCTGATGAATGTGAACACATTATCGAACTCAAATCAAGGTTTTACAAAACATGCTTTAAGTTGCATTTTGTATCAATAGAATAAGTCAAATAAAATTGAACCTCTACATTTGAAACTGATAACGATCATTCTGACTTTGTAGGTCAAACAATCCTTGAAGCCCCCATGAATAATACCAAAAATAATCAGACATTTTATCGTTGGGTTGTTTCTTTTCCAAATCATTTCAAATCAGCATTATCTTGTTTTCTGTTTCTGTTTATGGTAACTCCCGTAGGAACTCGTCAGGAGAGCGTTTTACTGGTAAACGTCAAGCTGGTCATGCTGGTAGACATGTACATGTACATCGTATAACCAATTACCTATGAAACATTTTACGTCTAGGTTAATCAGTCATAATGGCTTTATACCTTGTAGACGACATATATTACTCTCGGGCCTTTTTATCAAAGTGGGGACAGTGGCAGAGTGGGGATTTGAACTCACAACCTTGTGATTATGAGTCCAATGCTCTAACCATTGGACCACACGACCCGTTTTATTTTATTTTCCGGAAAAATACCGGATACTACATTATTATTTGGGCATAACTCTTACAATAAGAGCACACACTTGAACAAGTCAAGCATCTCTCAACTGTTATTTTATACAGTCACACCTACTAAACCGACTCCATACCGATCAAAGCTGCACACTTAAAATGCTGGGCAACATACTGTCCACTGTGTTGAATGTATATTGGTAAATAAAAAAAATCTATATTCTGGGTAATTATTATCCAATTGAGCAAATTCATTACCCAATCATTAGTTTAAATTACCTGATTTGGGCAGATTTTAACCAATAGTTGTCTGGACAGAATGTTGCCCAGGGTTGGTTAAAAGTTGGGCATTTTTGCCCAACTATTTTGAGAGTGTATTACGTTATTTCCAATGGCATGTATCCTCGGTCGGTTGTGAGTTAGTTTCGTTGAAGTGACCGTCGCAGCAGGTTGTGAAGTTCACGATCCTCATGAATCATAATCATCATCACCTTTTTTTATTTGCTAAATTATCGATCGGTCCGATCGATAACCAGCCAGTTCTGTCGTCAAACACTCATCGACTATCAACACCTTTCAATGATCAGATCATATATATTTTTTCTTCGCATGAAACAACTGTAGAATACATTTGCCCGTCGTCATTGTGTCTTAATTACTTTTGGGCCTAAAAACGAATATATTCATTATTGATACACACCGCTGTGTCGTGTAAGTTATGTGCTATTTTAAAGAGCAAGACACGAACACGTTTTCATGTCAAACGATGACGTATGGCCGTCAAATATTTATGGCCGTGTTGTATATTTGGGAAATCAATCAATAACTATTTTACAAATATAAAATATCAGACAATTAATGCTTTCATTGATATGAGTTATTACTCATATCAATGAAAGCATTAATTATGGATAAATAAAGGGTCTTCGAGTGATATGTCTGCATGGAATTCAGGAGGTAAATCACCTTTGGCATTTTCATCCGAAACCTGTGCAAAATAAAATGTTTACAAAATACACAAGAGCTGCAAATTGTGACATATCCTTATTGTTAATTTACTTGACAGGTGGGCCAACTATCTTATGGGTATAATGAAATATAAATGACATGTATAAAATGGGGGCATTTTGAGCTATATAGGGTGATGTCATTTCTCTCATTAGAATATTTGATAATTGATACCTGTTGAAGTAATTATTTCCTCGTATGATCCATGCCAGGAAGTTATCTTAGGAGTATCATAAAAAAGGAGATGGGTATGTCCTACAATTAAAATTGTACTTCGATAATTGAGAGTACGAACCAGTCCAGACATCAAAGAGTTGTGTACACAGTAAAAACGCTGTTCAAGATTTTATACAACGCTGTTTACTATATGAATTAACCTTACAGCATTTGCTTAACCGTTTAAACAATCATGTTTAATTTATTAAAAATTAGATATTGAAAATTAATCTTTGTTGCTTAAGATTTAAACACTTGTTTAAACTGTTTAAACAATTACTGTAAGGTTCATATAGTAAACAGCGTTGTATATTTCATTTTTTCTCTAATGAATTCAAGAAACCAAAATTATTTCCTCAACCCTCCATCTTCTAGCGCCCTCACTGGCAATAAAATTATTTTTTTATGATTGTTCACCTTTTCTGAACTATTAACCAACCATCAATCCCCAAATTAATCACGTGTTGTGAAAATCATTTCATTCTTCCTCCATCATGTCTCTTCAAGCAATATATATTACGAATGAGTGATCTATACGACCCTTTTAGCAATAATTGGATTATTATGATCGCCTAATTATGATCAATCTGCGATGAAATCCAATCGTAAACACATTTACAATTCATTTTCGGTCGGAAATATAAACCTGTCCACTCTATTTAGGTCAGGAGCCTCGAATTTTGGCAGATGTGTTCATGAAAAGTTGTTCCAATGGCGACCTCTTCATCAGGATCTGCCAATAGTCCCACACGCCCCCGTCTGCGTCAGGAAACTGCCAGGAATCGTCGCAAATGAATACCATCCATAACCTTCTATTGTCTTATATGACTAGGGCAGGTGCTTACAAGCTCCAACAAAAGCAAAGTACTCCATCATATAAATTAGCACTGTTGACAATCAGAAACGAAGTACGTATCACCCTCTCAGCTTTAGGGGTTTTTGTCTTTAATCTCTTTCAACTTATTTTGTACGTATGGCTACAAAGAAGACATTTCGCAAACAGACGACTTGATGTACTAAACAACTAAGGGGTTAAAAATGTGTGATTTCCGACCCCCATGTATTTTCTTTTGTTCCCTCGATTATTATTTAGTGAAGAATGCAAATCAATCATTGAGTCGATTCTCTTTGCCAGCGGATTTATAAGATTGATAGCACGGGCCCTACTGATTGTTCATGGAATAGGCCACTGTATAAATGTGAAGACGATTTCAATTTGATTGTACGCATTATTTGCTATACCATTAATCCTTGAAGATTTGTAAGAATCAGAGTAAAGACTATAAGTTTTGTGTAGAGGAAAATTGAGTACTAAAGAAGAAAGAGACGGGTGGATGCTTACATTATTATATTAAAGGTGGGACAAAATCGCTCCAAATTAATTGGAATATGGTTTTAAAACGCAAGACTGATAAATATTCTTACAGAACTTTTGACTTTTCAGTTTTACAAAATAGAGCAATAATACATCAAATTATTACATATACTCACATATAGGCCATATCAATCTATTTTATTATTTTGTGACGTATTTGTTTGTCATTAATTATTTGTCGTTTGGTTCTTTAAAAAATCAAAACAAATTAGGTATGAAAAAGTGAATATAATAATGTTGTGAAATATCCAGAACCCTTTATCAAGAGTCGTGGGGGGCATGTCATACAAGGATTCTCGTGACCCACGCCTTTTAATTAGTGAGTCGTGGATTCGAATTCAAGTCACATCGTTTCTTTCAGCAAGAAACACATCCATAATGTGCCGCACGTCGACCCAGGTTTGGTAACTGGGAGGGCCTGGCATGAATATTCATTCCTTAACAAAATTTCGCTACGGGATAATGCCTGGGCTGAGCATGGTATTTGTGACAATAAGCGCGTTGAGCAACACTGCAAAAGGGATAGAGCTGAATTCGAGACAATGGCCCGTATTCTGATAGCAGGTTTAAAGTTGTAGTTTAAGTATGGATAGCCAATTGTTACATAAATCACTAACAGTAAATATATCATATTTCAGCTCATTTGGCTCTCAAATCATTCATAATTGTCTAGGAAGTATACATTGATGATTGTCTTCACCATCGATGAATCAGGAAAGAGCACAATAAACATAAGAAACACACAACTTAATAAAAAATTTGATACTTTTGGCTTCCCATACTTAAACCACAACTTTAAACCTGAGTTTAAGTTGAACCTGCTATCAGAATACGGGCCAATATGTTTACATCTTATTTAGATATCATTCAACCTCACCCAGTGTCAGTGGGTGTGTATAATTAGGGTGTGTACGAGCACGTGTCCGTGAGTGTGTCGGGTTATGGTTGGTGGGAGACTTATGTAAGGTGCGTGTGTCAGTGGGTGACTGCGAACGACAATCATTTCACAGAACAATGGGCCTTTTTCTAACAGTTCACAGGTATGTGCGTCCGCTGAAGAAATAGGGATCTTCAAACGTTATGGTTTAGGGCAAGGAACATCGTAAAGTTCAGACCAGGTATTCAATCTCTTCCCCCCCACATTTGCTAACCTCAAGTTGGTCATATCGCAGTGAATAAATCAATTGGCAAATCACAGTAACAAGGTTTTTCTATTCTGAGTATGTTTACTATTACAATGCGGTTTTGCCTTGTATTCTTATGAACCGTTCCTACAATGTTTTAGTGGTGCCGTCTGAAGTGAAAGAAACCTAAGATTTAAAGGCTATTATGTCATTTTTCGTGTGGAAGTAATTCAAAATCAGTCAGCATTATTCTTTCCTTTCTCTGTCTTTCCAGTTTTACAAAATCAGCCATGTCTCACACGACCAATCTCGTCGCAGCAGCTGCAGCAGTCACAACCGTCCTCATCCTCATCGGGGCAGCCCCGGCCGAGGGGCAGCACCTCACCCGCGTCAGGCTATGTGGTCTCGAGTTCGCCAGGGCTGTCTACAACCACTGCTCACGGGCCAGCAAGCGTTCCGGTCCAGGCACCCTCGGCGAAACACCATTGGCTGACAGATATTTAGCACGTGACACCGGATATGATCAAGTACAAGGTTTGTGAAGTTGCCATAGCAACCGCATGGGATACACCCATTGATAAACACCTTTGATTGTCACACTCCTACACATTGACCTCATGCATATGCCACAGTCACATCAATGAAACCAATTCCAGACCGATCAAAGCTATTACGTTATTTCCAATGGCATATCATCGGTCGGTTTGGAGTCGGTTTCGGTTACAGTCACACCAACGAAACCGACCCCGGACCGATCAAAGTTATTACAATATTACCAATGACTTACCATCGGTCGGTTTGGAATCGGTTTCTGTTACAGTTACGCACCAACGAAACCGACTCAAGACTGATTAAATGTATTACGTTATTACCAATGACATTATCATCGGTCGGTTAGGAATCGGTTCGGTTACAGCCACACCAGCAAAACCGACTCAAGACTGATCAAATGTATTACGTTATTACCAATGACATATCATCGGTCGGTTTGGAATCGGTTTCTGTTACATCCACACCAACAAAACCGACTCAAGACTGATTAAATGTATTACGTTATTACCAATGACATATCATCGGTCGGTTAGGAATCGGTTCGGTTACAGCCACACCAACAAAACCGACTCAAGACCGATCAAATGTATTACGTTATTACCAATGACAGATCAGATCGGTTTTGAATCGGTTTCGGTTACAGTCACACCAAGAAAACCGACTCAAGACCGATCAAAGGTATTACATTATTACCAATGACATATCATCGGTCGGTTTGGATTTGTCTCGGTTACAGCCACACCAACGAAACCGACCCCAGACCGATCAAAGATATTGCGTTATTATCACTGACATACCATCGATCGGTTAGGAAGCGGCCCCTGTGTTATGACTAGGGCCACTGCACTTATCATGGAATAAATGCATTATTTTGAATGCCCACAATCCGGGCTTTTTAGTTGTTAGTTTGAATTCCAAAAAAAAATAATGGTATGAAGAAAACTTGAAAGACAGTACATGCAGTATGGTCAGATTGTTATCTATATAATAAGTTCAAGTTCAAGTTCAATTTATTCAAAAACCAGACATATTATGAGTACAAATCAATGATCAGATGGTACAAAAGAATACATGATACAATATGAACGGTTTTCTAGGACCCCGAAGAAGCACAGCTTGTGAGTGGGGCCCTATACCTCTAAATAAGATGTAGATCTAAATGTATAAAATGACAAAGGAGAATACATAATAAACAGATATATCGACTACAAATATGTACAAAATGCTACATTAAACAAGTGTCAGCATAAACAGAAACACACTCACACACACACACACACGCAAACACACATGACTAGGGTGGCCAACTACGAGATACATGTAAAACATAATAGACTCTATGGAAGAAAAAACTTTCTAATTTAACTAAGATAATAGATTGTCAAAGAGGTATTTTTTACATTGCACTTCATTCATCAGAGCGACATTTTATTGGCTACCGATCTCTTTCCTCTTATTCTTTTATCTATTATCAAATAAATAGCGTCACTGGCTAAAATTATTAATATAATTCTTTTGGCGTCACCTGCATGTGCCTGGAAGGCGAAAATCGAACTGAATCACCGTGACCTGCAGGTCTCTCCTGACAACTAACATTTACAAGCTCGGGGTGTGTAAAATTGTACAAAATGATTAATTAAACAACAAAGGGACATTATTGGGTTTCCACTTTTCATACACGTACATATTATTATACGAACAAAATTACGAAAAAAACAAGGTAACATAAATATCTTTGGTGAGAGGATCATGAACAGCACACACAAAAAATGACTTGTTGGAAATGATCCCCACACGAGGAAAATTACGAACGAATGCCATAGATAAAATTATGATCGGATATTCCATTAGGCAATAAACGTGAATTGTAAACATTGTCTTAAGAATTTATGCATGTATGATAAGAGGAGTCGATAGGAATGTAAGCAATACCCCTCGCCTCATCCGTTCCTTCTCTTCCCATGCTTCTATCTTACTGTAGGACTACCTTACGAACTTTTCTTTGATAAACTCCCTCCCCCATCCTACTCCAAGACTCTTTTTCATCAATCCAAATGACAAGGATATGTTGGAATCGGAGTGCATCATTATTTTACACGAAATATCAAAGTGCAAATTTAAACAACATAATATCAATATTTTAATGAGGTCCCTTGCGATTATATCGCCACTCTGCATGACATGTTCTGGCAATGAAGGTGTTTACGCTCATTATAATGTCGCTTATGAATGAAATAAAAAAGTCAAATGAACGTTTTTTTATTTAAATATTTTATCTTAATCTAATTTCTTACTAACCTTAGGGACGCACCATTAGAAAAAAAAACCTTGACTCCCCATCAGAGTAAAACAAAATAATAATAATAAGATTGGTCCGCTGACAAATCATCTGAACGGGGCAAAAAAAATAAATGTACTAAGGAAAAAAACTTTACTCAAAGAAGAAAGGAAAAAATATGCATTAAACCAAACTTCCAGTCCCCCCCCCCCGGTATCTAATGGTGCGTCCCTGAGCAATACATGTCCACTATAATTGTGTTTACTTGTGATTTAAAAAAACCCATATGATTTCAACTTTTATTGAAGGTCTGGTGGGAGGGGCGTCGAAATAAATATTTATATGATACTTTTATATGTCATCATGAAAATGTCATTCTTGGTTGACTAAAACAACATCCGTTTTGCTATTAATTACCTTTTGCAGACACACCCTTTGAATGGTACGACCTCGCAGGACAAGCAGAGGAACGGCTGCGTCCAAGTCTATCCGATATCATTTTTGCTCCACGGTATAGGCGATCGCTTTTCGCTCGTCCAAATACTCCGATGGGTCGACACTGCTGTGTGACCGGTTGTACGTCTCAAGAACTTGCATCGGTTTGCTGATGTGGACAAACGCTTCAAAAGACATTTTACTTGGCTCTAAAAGGACAGCAGCGAAAAAGAAGAAAAATTCCTTCCCTTGTTAAATATAATTTTGTAATTACACATCACACTTCTCACTTCCTAATGGAATAATAATGAAATAATTTTGCAAGGTGTCTTTTTTCGGGTAGAGGGAAAGTGTTAAATGCACACACAGGAATAGATTTTAGAATACGTTTTTATTTTTTGTTAGAGCAATTGAAATCATTTTGATATGTATAGTCAATATTATTGTCATTCAAATATTATTTAAGAGCATATTGTGCATTCTTCGGAATTAACATTGTATTAATGCAATATAATAACTTTAGTTGTTTGATATCTATAGGTCTAAATGTTTCTTCCTTTTTTTCATTAAAATGAAAATCGCAGTTAATTCGCAATTTCCAGGACCATTAGTGAGGACCTGATCATGCTGATAGGTTTTTAGATCAACGTTTGTAATTTTTTTGTAATTTAGGAAATGTAATGTTGTATTTCTTTAATAATAATAATATAGGGTATTTATATTGCGCACATGTCCACCTTGTTAGGTGCTCAAGGTGCTCCTATATTACCCGGCTAAGCTAGGCGTTCACACACAGCTTTTTAAGGAATTACTTCCTATCGGTACACATTTACCTCACCTGGGTTGAGTGCAGCACATTGTGGATCAGTTTAACACATCGTGATTTAGTTTTTTCTGGAGCCATGCCCATCACGTATTGACCTGGGCTTCATTAAAACAAATTTGGGAGTATAGAATGAATATTTTCACTATCATAATAACAATAATAATCGAAATGTGTCTGGTGCAATCTAAAGAGAGGCAAAAGGAGTCTAAATTTTATTAAGTACCTTTCGAGCAATAGTTTTAGGGTTGTCAAAGATATAACAGCTCGTATACTACGTGGGTGCTTACATCAATACCTATTATCCTAATTGAATTGTTTATGAAACATTAATTTCATTACATATTTTATGAAAGACTATGTTTATCAAACATTAATTTCATTAAATATTTTATGAAAGACTATGTTTAAAAAAATATTAGTTGTAATTCTTTAAGCGATGACATCACAGACTAATTTGTGATTGAAATGTCCGTCCTTTCGTTTGATTCAAATCTCCTGAAATGTCAAATATTTGTGTATGTCTTCGTAAAGGGAAGCCTTAATGTTTAAAAAGCTATACATGGTCAGAAATATGACAACACAGTTGTGTAATAAATCATTCTTCAATAATAACATAATCCAGTTTCGCTAACTATTTCGATTTACAACGTTTACCAGGTTATGTGACTGGTGAAAAATATGTTTTGATTTAATCATTTTTTCCAGATCATGCAGATGATCGTGTTTTAAAACAATACCATTCCAATAAAACTATTTACATAAACAAGAAGGAATCTCAAGAAAAATATACAAATGAGAAGTTGATTCACATTATGAATCAGATTGACCCCCAAACCGGGCCCTTTTGTGCCAAACCCCAGGTATATATACATACATACATATATATATATATATATATAAATAAATAAAATATATACACTGAAATGGTCACAATGGGTCTTACTCTGGGTCATTTTGAAAAGAGTGAGGAAAAAAATTAAATAAACTCATTTATTAGATATTAGACATCCTTGTCAGGTGGCCACATTGCTGCTTTAACTTTACCTTTGATTATGAATCTATGATACTTTGACCATGATACAAACAATAACTTTTAGATATCCTGCGTAAATCCGTGTCATCATGCTATTCAAGTGGGGGGTGGGGGTGGAACAATAGATCACCCCCCCCCCCCACCTTAACAATAACTGTGACGCAAGAATTTTACGTCAGTCTCCTATACGCGCCGTCTTCTTGCAGTAATATTTTTGGCGGGGCCCGTAACAATATTTGATGTGGACATGTCAAAAATATATCAAATCAAGGCCAGTCTTGTCTTCATGAAACTTGTAAATTAGAAATGTTGGCATAAATGGTTTCTTCATTTGTATATATGGCGTCGAAATACAATGGGTTGGTTAGGCTAGAAAGCAAACCTTAGAGACTGTTAAAAGTGACACAAATGCATCAGACAACTCCCAGACGAACTAATTATCGTGTTCAACTCATCGTTATGAGCACATTGTATGATAAGAACATGTTCACATAAAAAGGATCCAGTGTTTCATTACGCAATACATACGCGCATGACATTACCCTCGTGACACAACGTAAAACACTTATTTAAGTCATGATCATCATGTTTACACAGAGAAGAAAATAGGAGAATGCATAATTTGGTTTTAAAAAAAAATCATAAAACACTTTTTTTTTTCAATATCGCATAAATTATGCAGTATGTTCGAGAATGTAATTTAAAATGGCAAACGTTGAGTGTTTGGGACCACATAATGTTTCGAATAATTATTTAGTAGCAACAACGGGTAAACTATAATGTATCCAAATAGGGCAGAGTATGTATATACAGCACTGCGAGTGCCCGTATACGTCGACAATCCGATCTGAAAAGGGGAGCATAACACGATTAATACCTCAGTCACAATACTCTACGGCGGCCGTACGGCGAGTCGAAATCAGTCGTTTTATTCATTTTTATTCAAACCAATTATGTAGCTGGTACAAAAAAATGTTAAAACGGCTATTTTCGACTCGCCCTACGCCCGCCAAAGAGCAAATGTCACTGAGCTATCGGATATTAATCAACGTTGTCATCGTTAAGCCTGGGTTAAGGCCGGGACCAAAACTGAATTCTCCCGAATACATTCGGACCGATTCTGCCGAATACGCCCTGATTCGGATGGTTTCGGCGGATTCGAATGTTCCTAAATCTATCCCGAATTTTCTAGCATTAGCGGAGGGAGAACAGAATACTCCCGAAACCACCCGATTACATTAGTGGATGGATTCGCAGCTGATTCGGTTCTGGTGTAAAGCTTAGTTACACCGGAACCGAATCAGTAGCAAATCCATCAGAATACACGAATTCGGGAGTATTTCGTTCTCCCTCCCCGAATCCGAGAAAATTGCGGAGGGATTCGGGAACATTCCTGGATTGATCTGACTCGTTGTGAAATGTTACAAACCAGCCGAATACCCCCAAAATACTCCCAAATGTGACCACGACAAATTTCAAACGGGACATATTCGGGATGTATTCGGTTGGATTCTGTGTGGCAGTCGGGGTAGCCTTGGTTGTCAATTCCTGGCGATTCTGCTCTGATTCGGCACCTATTCGCCTCTGATTCGGGGAGCTCCACGAATCAGAGACGAATAGTTTCCGTTCCGAATCCGCCGAATCCACCCGAATCGGGGATTATTCGAGCAGAATCGATCCAAATCTATTTAGGAGAATTCGGTTTTGATGTAACTCTGGCTTTCCTCGTTTCAATACGCCTCTTCCGCATTTCAAGGAATAATATTCTTGCCAGATACACAGTTTACTACACCTAGGTCGAGTGAGGCAAATTGAAATCAATGTTTTGGCAGCGGGATCTGAACCGCGTGTTGCGATCGAGTAATTTCTCACTAATGAACTTAACAAGAATGGCTTTCGGTCAGTTGACTGTTGTTTTTGGACGCTTGCGTGCATGCATTATGCAGCTATTGATTTTCACTATGCTTAGTTTTCAGTTATAGTTTTTATTATAGCACGAATTTTGACTTGTATAACCTGTAGTGTCAGATATCTTATCTAAGATCTGTAAAAAGTTGATAAAAATACTTGCTGATATACCGCTTGTCACTTAATAATAATAATATAGGGTATTTATATTGCGCACATATCCACCTTGTTAGGTGCTCAAGGCGCTCCTATATTACCCGGCTAAGCTAGGCGTTCATAGCGCACACAGCTTTTTAAGGAATTACTTCCTACCGGTACCCATTTACCTCACCTGGGTTGAGTGCAGCACACTGTGGATCAGTTTCTTGCTGAAGGAAATTACGCCGTGGCTGGGATTCGAACCCACGACCCTCTGTTTCAAAGTCCGAAGACTAATCCACTGGGCCACAACGCTCCACTTAAAGATGATATGATTCACTTCATTTGAAAGACTCTTTCGTTATCATTTTCTCTGTATTATTTGAGTCGATACAACATTGATAATGGTGTACCTCAGGGAAACAATCGAGATTTTATCACCTTTAATGTTCTAAAATGATATCAAAAGAAAAATGGGAAGGTTACATCTTTAGAAATCTAGCAAAATGTACGTTATTTACATAGACCTCACTATACAATAATACCCGATATATCACCAGCAGAATGGGTATTCTGTGTGACCTGACCGGAGGATGGAAACACAAGTTGAAATATGAAAATGATGAGGAGATCAATTAATTCAGACTATGTTTTGCTTTGTGATGCTATTAAACGCCCACAAAAAGAGGTAAACCCATAAAAATGGAAAGTAATGTGACGTGTCTAACAGGTTAAATAGTTTTGAACTTTGACATTGATTTTTTTTAATTACTTTTATTCTGTACAAACGAATGTGAATATATGTAGTTGAATATGTGGTGCTCATGTAATAAGTCACCTATGAGAGATATTTCACATTTCCCTTGTTCTCGCTTTTATTTTTTCCCTGTCTGTCCCCAAAAATATTTGATAGAAAAATAAATAATGGCATACTAAAAACGGTCTTTCGTATCTAATTGCATTTGTGTCTTTGTCATAATTATGATGAGTATATGGATAAGTGGATAAACGTTCATTTGATTTATTCGTTCATTCTTGACTTTAGTCCTTCATTGGTTGATCATTTTAATCAATATTGTTGGAATGGTAAGTGAATTAATTTATGAAAACACTCCCACACTGTTAAAAAAACTGATTTTACAGAAAAAAGGAAGATTTTGCAGAAAGCAATAACAGAATCATTCTGTAAATTCATAAAACAGAATTTTTTCTGCAATTTTACAGAAGGTCTGTTTAAAAAAGGGGAAAAGGGTGTATTCTTTAAAGGAAATTTGTAAGGTTGCATACACCAAATACCAATTTTCTGTAACATTACGCAATCTGGTAAGATTACAGGTTACCAGAGGGCCGTTTCATAAAGCTGTTCGTAAGTTAAGAGCGGTTTTAAGAACGACTGGTATCCTTTCTTGTGGTAAATGATATTCACCATTAATGTTCATTGGTGATTATTTAGCGCGTAAGAAAGGTTCGCCGGTCTTCTTTGAACTTACGAATAGCTTTTATTATGAAACACATACCATACATTATAGATAAGATAATCAGTACCAGAAAAAAACCCATCAGACTCATTATTGTGTGGCAGGATCATTAAAAGATGTTGTTAAAGTAAGCTCTACCAGTAAAAATGAACCGAATACAAAAAAGATTAGCCAGAGAGCTTTATCATAATAACATATACCAGTATATTAAATGCTCTTCCTGTGTATTAGGTATTTTGATCACGTATGTATCTTGAATATTAAAAAAAATTGCAGAAAAGGAAACATTCCTCTCATGCATGCCTTCTTATATATAATTCTCAAAAGAAGCAAAGCGTTGCATACTCATGAATTAAGGAACTCATAGAGCACGGCCGATTTATTTTAAAATAAAATTTGAGAGAAAACAAT
This sequence comes from Lytechinus pictus, assembly GCF_037042905.1. NCBI lineage: Eukaryota > Metazoa > Echinodermata > Echinoidea > Temnopleuroida > Toxopneustidae > Lytechinus > Lytechinus pictus. Next base: position 14,677,595 of record NW_026974141.1, on the reverse strand, counting down.
TGCTTAAAGCTCGTTTCGAGTATATTGGATTGACCTTATCGTTATCATCACTTTTAGCATCCCTTTAAAGTAAAATAAGGAGAACGAAATGGCATTGTGATTTATTTAATAAAGCAAAACTTATAGAAATAGATCAGATAAACTATCGAAACTACAGTTGGACATTGGCGTACAGATGGGGGCTTGGGGCGCTTACCCCCCCCCCCCCCACTAAAAAAGAAAAATAATGACCAAGAAAAAAAAGAGAAAAGGAAATAAAAGGAAATAGAGAAGGGTAAAATGTCATGTTATTTTCTGAATATCATGTCACAATCTATCACAAATTGGACATTTGTAGTAAAAATGTCAAATGTTCTGCCCGTTCGCTTCCCTCGCTCGCAATTTTTTAAATAACTTTTGAAAGATACGCCATATATAGCCCCTCTCATTGTTTTTAGCTCATTACGCCACAGATGTTGTATGTGTTTATATCAATAAACTTTTGAATTCGAATTTTGTATAATCATTCTCTTTAAAAGCTCAGTCTCACTGGTGAAACCAATCCAAACCGATCAAAAAATAATATATTGTTTTAAATGGTAGTTTTCTTTTTTATTTTCAATCGGTTTAATTGGTGTGACTGCAAAAGAGCTAATCTATTCACTATTCACACCCCTATCAGAGTGAGACGAGCCGGGGGGGGGGGGGGCAGTCAAATATATTGCTGTACACATGCGTGACCAAACAAACGCGTTTAAATGGGTGTTTTTGGACGCGGGCCGCACGTGCACTCGTTAAGGGTATCAAAAACACCGATTTTCAAGAAAAGGGTGGTTTTGAAAGACTGGTCAATGGTCAATCGCGGGGTCAAACGTACATGTATATAGGTTTTTTTTTCCAAAGCTTTTTTCTAAGACTAGCCAAACGTGTTTAGGGTATGTTTTCCCCTAGCTTTTTCCCCGGGGTCATATTCTGGCGACAACTTGTTTAGGGGCCAAAATGTGTAAATAAAGCCCCCGAAAAAACTTGTTTATGGGGTTATTTTGCACACAGGGTAAAAACTCGTTTAGGGGGTGTTTGGAAATAATTTGGTCACGCACGTCATGCATGTGTAGAGCAATACATTTGACTGCCCCCCCCCCTCCCCCGGGGGCAAGTGATCATTCATTTTGGAATGGGATTTACATCTTTTGAGAGTGCATTATAGCTCCTGGAGGGAACACTGTATATTGATTAAAAACAGTGTGCATTAGGTTGTACATCAACAATGAACGAAAAAGTTGTAAATGTTGGAACGAAAATAAACAAAATGAAATGAAATGAAATGAAATATTTTTTAGACATTTTCACTCCAGAAGAAGCTCTAATGCACTATCAAAAGATGTAAATCTCACTACATAACGACTGGTCCCCCGTCTCACTCTGAGAGGAGGTGTGATTATAGTCAGGCGCGCCGGAACACTTTCAGTTTTTTTTGGGGGGCAAAATATTTTTGACAGCGTGAGATACCGAAGCGATCGAGCGGGAGAGGGTGTGGGACCCCCATGGTAAGGACTTTGTGTAAAAATGGAGTATAAAAGTTGCGTTTCTAAGAGCATTCAGCATTCAAAAAATAAATTTCTTGAGAATTAAACATAGAATTCACTACGAAAGACTATACTCATAATTTATGAAACCCTATATGAAATCTACGCGCAAAGCAGTCGCTTCGGAATGTGTTTTTCGTGTCTGATCAATTTAATTACGTATTACCCTTATATTGACTCACAATACCAGAAATTCCATTTTTTATGCAATATCCTTTCAGAAACATTTATTTATGTACATTTACATACACGGACGACGCGAGAGAGCACGATATAAGTTTCAAGTAATTCCTGTCAGAACAAGAAGCGGAACAACAAAACACATGAAAGAAATTATAATGACTGTCTTTTCAAATTCAAAATGTCATACTGTTCTGACGTGGCAGATGTCGATAAGCACTTAAATCCCCATTCTATGCAAATCATTTCTGACATCAGCATTGGAGATAGTCCCAGATTATCCATGCATGGGCAATACGTTTCATATTTTGTAACTGGAGGAAAAAGAAATATGACAAGCTTAATTGTCTAACAATTTAACACTTTTCTGAAAATCATTTAATCAAGTTTAAAACGTTTCGATTTATGTGTTTCCTTTTGCACGTTTCATATGGCCGGGAAGCACTTTTGGATGACTCCTTCAAAATGTTCATTTTTCTTTACATATTTTCTGGGGAAAATGTGACCATAACTAGGAAATGATGAATATCAAATTCCAGGAAATATTCATTTGTAAATAATCATGAACTGATTAAGAAACTACCGCAGTTCATAATGTACATTATGTAACATTATTTAGAAGAAAACAATTACATTCCAATAGCGGATGTAGTTGACGGTACACCATGTGGAGTTTTCGAAAAAGTGGATAGAGGAAGAAATGAAATTGATAGAGGAGGAAGTGGACAGTTGGGAGTCGAGTATTTTTTTTTTAAATGAGCATAGTCCTGAAAAAAGACAGTAAACCAGAAAAGGTTGAAGAGTTGAAGAGGCTTGAGTAGTTGATAGATGAGTACTCCTGCTCTGCACTCCATTCGCCGACTCAAGCTAGCATCTTCTCCCCGGGATCTCCAATAATCCAACTCAAGCCTCTTTAACTCTTTAACCTTTTCTGTTTTACAGTCATTTTCAGAACTACACACATTTTCAAGAAATATTACTTTAGGACCTACTCTCAAACTTCCAATTTCTCGCCTATCAATTTACTTCTTCCGAAGAAAAAAATGGAAGATTGAGAGTATGTCCTAGAGTAATATATGACGACCTCGAGATGTTATGGTTTCTGGGCTTGACAGCTATGACATAGATTCCATATGTTGCTCGAGTAACTAGCGTTCACGAGCGTTAGTGACATCGGGTCCGGTCTGAGCGATTCTGGGCGACCGCGCGTTTGTTATTGTTATCGCCATTCGGTTTTAGTCTGAAATGTATTAATTAAAAGGTTAAACGTTATCACAATGTAATAAGATGGAAAAGGGGGCTTCTCAAAGGTATGTTTTACAGAGGGACATGTTCGTCAAAAGACGCGAGGCTTACTCTGATATGCAATTGCCCCGTCAGGGGCGAAATTTTTTCACATTGGGGGGGGGGGCAAAATCTCGTTTTGCCCCCCAAAAATTTTCTTTGGGGGGCAAGTGCCCCCCCCCCCGCTTCCGGCGCCCTTGATTATAGTGATTAGATTAGCTCTTTTGCATTAAAGAAATTTGAAAGTCGAAGGCTGACTGTGAATAGTCATTTTGAATTGCTGACGCTCAAATCTAGGGATCAATTTCAAGTGATAATCCGAATCTCTTTACATTCATAAGAAAAACATTCTTTTATAATTATAGCCTACAACGGTAATGATAGTGTTACAATGATCATGACCTTATGCTTGTAGTATACAGGTATAGTATAGGCATAAATGCAAAATTAACGGCAATACCCGCCCAAAGTGTAAACAATGGAAATAAATAACCCTCTTTAAGTTGCGCAAGAATCCTTTGATGAACACAAGCAAATATTTACTAATTGTATAAATATAATTTAATAGTCATTTGGAAGCGCACAGGGGCGTTATGACATACTGGGATATGCGCTATATAAGAACTGCCTTATTATTATTATCATTATTATTATTATTAATATTATTATTATTTGCTTACAGGAAAGAACACAGCTAGTTCTCCATTGTGTTCGCGTTGTCTTCAGTGTATTCAGAGTGTGTGTGTGTGTGTGTTAGGGCGGGTTAGTATATGTTCACAGTGTGTCCCATATTGTGGTTACAATGTGTTCACATTGTCTTCAGAGTGCGTTTGACGTGTGTTCTCAGTGTGCCCCACAGTGTGAAATATAATGTGAAATTACCACACACTGTTAGAATATTAACAGTATGTACATCTTCACATAGTACACAGTGTGAACACACTGTGTACACTAACACTGTGGATGTATTTACCTGTGCAATTATCATCAAACTGTTGCATATAAGCATTTTAGTGTGAAATACATCTTTACACAGTACACACTGAACACACTGTGTAACACTCTATTCTTTCCAGCACAGATCATAGCACCCGGATAAAAGAGAAAGCGAGAGAGATAACACCCCCCCCCCCCACCCTCGGTTTTTCTCGCGTTTTGATAATATAACTTAATGCTGGTATTCCTTCCGATGCCCCAGTCTCACATGTGAAACCGACTCCAGACCGATCAAAGCTATTATGTTATTACCAATGACATATTGCCGATCGGTTTTGAATCGGTTTAGTTCGTGTGACTGGCCGTAAAAACTTCCGACATCGAGAATGTCTTAGTCATTGTTCCATACTCACTCACTACATTGCAACAAGGACTGGTAAGAGGTACGTTAAACCAAGTTGAACTGATCATTTTAACCATTTGGAGGAAACAACAAACGCATATTTCTTGATTAAGATGGTGAAATTCATCCTCAGCCTCGCTCGACAGTGAGTATATACAACTATATATTTCACCTCTATATAGGCATCAAACTCTATTTTTGTTGATCTAGAGATTTTCTTAGTATAGGTCTTTGGCCTTTGTACAGATGTCTCTCAATGAGATCAGCCCTAATTATTCTGTCATTCATTGTTCCTATCTTACAATAATTAATTTTGCTTCTAAATTTCAATTTTTGTTTAAAGGGATAGTCCAGGCTAGAAATATATATATCTCAAGAAATTGAGTAAAATTCACAAAGCAGAATGCTGAAAAATTTGATCAAAATCGGATCACAAATAATAAAGTTATTGAATTTTAAACATTTGCATTATTCCGGTGTAACAGCCTGTCTTTATGAATATTCATTAGGTGGGGTGATGATGTCATATCCCTATTTTTTCTTGTGTATTTTATTATATGAAATTAGGTTTATTCCAAAATTTTCTACCAAGAACTAAAACAATTGGATTGACAACTGATTAAGTGCAACAGTTATTTATTGCCGCAACTTATTTCTTAATAATGGAGACACATCATTGACACATGTATAAAAAATGAAACATTTATGATCTCATGTAATAACATAAGGAAAAGGAAAGTGGGGATGTGAGTGACATTATCAGCCCACCTAATGAATATTCATGACGATGTGCATATTTTCATAAACTTTAAAATTCAATACCTTTTTTATTTGTTATCCGATTTTGATAAAATTTTCAGCATTTTCAGCATATAATTCTATATTTTATATAATGCCAGCTTGCTGATCCTTTACCAAGACTTTAAACACAATAGCTCGTCAGTATTCTGAAGTCAGGTTTAACTTTAATAGACCATGGTCTAACTCAGTGCTAAAGTTATGGGAAGCCAAAAGCGTCAACATTTGTTATTAAGTTATAGGTTTCTTATATTTATTGTGCTCTTTCCTGATTCTTCAATGGTGAAGACAATTATCTATTTATACTTCCTAGGCAATTATGAATGATTTGAGAGCCAAATGAGCTGAAATATGATGTCTCTACTGTTAGTGATTTATGTAACAATTGCCTATCCATACTTAAACCACAACTTTAAACCCGAGTTTAAGTTCAGAATACGGGCCAATGTGGCAGTTTTTAAAAAGTCTTTGACAAGGCTACAATGAACGATTTTTTATTCTTTATCGTTTGTCCATACGATGTTCATTACCCGTAAGGTTGACCATGGGTTGACAGATTACAATTAGTATGAAAGTTATCTGCGCACACGCACCATACACACACTCATACACAATAACGACAAACATATTTGCTTGCATATTTGTTTGTTTTTAAGTAGTATCCGAAGGATATGAAACATGAAAACTAGTAACATGTTTGCAAAAGGAGCGTATTTTTTGTTGTTGTTGTCCAAAATGGTAAAAATTACATTTTTTGCGCACAAAACAAAGTTGCGAACGCGCATCATTAATGTCTAAATAAGATTAACAAATGTCGTTGCTAAATGTCAACAAATACGTGATACACATTCATTGAAATTGCCTTTGACATTTCTGTTTAATTTTTACGTTATCTTTTGTATTGTTCTGCAGCGGAGAGAGCACATTCAACCAAGCAAAACTTGTACAAGGTAATGAGAACTTATTAATGACTCATTGGGGAATTTCCAAGCTCCAAATTCTATGCTCTTGTTTTTTTTTCTCGAAATGACCGTTCCTATTTTAAGACCGCAACGGATCGTCATGCTACACATAAATAATATAATTGTCTTCTGTATTATCTTTTTCTCTGTCCGTCTCTCTCTTGTTCTCTCTCTCCCATATATCTGTATCTATCTATCTATCTATCTATATATCTATCTATCTATCTATATATCTATCTATCTATCTATCTATCTATCTATCTATCTATCTATCTATCTATCTATCTATCTATCTATCTATCTATCCTTTAACCTCTTCATTTCTTCTTCGTATTCTAGCTGTGTTTATCCCTTTCTTTGCACCTCTATAGTTCACCGTTTGATTTAAGATATCATTTGAGCTGATTACATGTAATCCTATCATTTTCGAACCGCAGGACAAACTGACTCACCCCTATCGGGAGATGGCGTCCTTCAAGCGGAGAGTTTGGGCCATCGTTTAGCCAATGAGAAGATAGACTATGTTTACACGAGCGACCTCCTGAGAGCAGCACAGGTGAGAAAAAGAAATCTTTAAAAAAATGATTTCAAAACAACTTTTTTTGTGCCCTTTGGAAAAATTGGTGATGCCGAAAAAATAGACCACATATGATAAAATACAAAAGAACAAGACGGGATGTGACGTCATCGGTTGTTCATTGAATATTCATGAAGACATGCACATGACTTTCACCGAAATGATGCAAACCTTTGAAATGTCATAACTTGTTATTCCCTGACCAATTTTGATCAAATATTCAGTATTTTGCTTGTCTGGTTTCTCTTTATCTGTTAAAACATGTTATTTTCAGCTTGGAGTAGCTCTTTAACCCTAACCATGCAGAAAACCGGGGAAGGTTAACCTCAACGGGTTACGTTCGTATTTCCAAAGGTTCGTTTTTCCGAAGGTTCGAATATTCCGAAGGTTCTTTATTTTGAAGGTTCATAATTCCGATGGTTCGTAATAATTCCGAAGGTTCAAACGAAATAAGGTTTGTTATTCCGAAGGTTCGTAAGTCCGAAAACGAAATAAGGTTCGTTATAATGGAGGTTCGTAATTAGTCCGAAAAGGAAATAAGGTTCGTTAATCCGAAGGTTCTTAAGTACAAAAACGAAATAAGGTTAGTTATTCCGAAGGTTCGTTAATCCGAAAAATAAAATAATCCGTGGCCAAGCCGTAAAAACAGGAAGGGCAAGAGTGGTGGATGGGGGGGGGGGGGGGAATTAAACAGCGTTGCTGTTCAATTGTTATGAGGATGGGAATGCAGAGGCGGCGGAACGTATTTTGGTTTGGGGGCAAAGCCAAAAGTGGGACTATATGTCAAAATGGGCATTTTGGTGCAAACGGACATTTTCACAAAGAGATTATCATCTGCGTGGAGTCGATGTGTGTTTTGTAGAAAGTAAGTTGAGCCGCCAAAGCTAAAAAAAGGAGGATCGATGTCCTTGTGTGAGGTCTTAGCCGCTGCTATTCTGGTCCAAACTAACCCCACCCCCCCCCCTCTCTTACCACAGAGACGGGTTAGTGGCTATGGCGACCCAAATCCGATTGACCGTCAGATATAAACAGATTTTCGACACCACCAATCAAATTTCCTTAAAGGACAAGTCCACCTCAACAAAAAGTTGATTTGAATAAAAAGAGAAAAATCCAACAAGCATAACACTGAAAATTTGATCAAAATCGGATGTAAAATAATAAAGTTATGACATTTTGAAGTTTCGCTTAATTTCACAAAACAGTTATATGCACATCCTGATCGGTATGCAAATGAGGAGGTTGATGACGTCATCCACTCACTATTTCTTTTGTATTTTATTATATGAGATATGGAATATTCTAATTTTCTCCTCATTGTCAAGTGAAACGGTGATTAATTCCTCCCTGAACATGTGGAATTAGCATTATTTAAGACTATATGGTTCAGTCAAGACGGTCCCTATGGTCAAATCTGTAAATAATGAAATATTGTATAATACAACAATAAAAAACAAAAGAATTAGTGAGTGATGGACATCATCGACTGACTCATTTGCATGTCGGTGAGTTGTGCATATCACCGTTTTGTGAAAAATAAGCGAAACTTTAAAATGCCATAACTTTCTTATTTTACATCCGATTTTGATGAAATTTTCAGTGTTACGCTAGTTTGATTTTTCTCTACTTATTCAAATCGATATTTTGCTGGGGTGGACTTGACCTTTAAGTTTGTCGGGTGTAGATGAGTGCAGATAGCTCTGGGGAACTTTGATTTAAGCTCCGCCTACAATTGTTCTCTTTATTCATTTCTTTCACAATATATTTAAATAAAAAGTGTTGCCAAAGCTGTTGTACATATATAATTTCTCACATTTTGTATAATTTATCCAATACATGTACTGTATCTATAAGCAATAGCTTTGATCCAGCTGAGGCATGGCGGCTTGTCATTGTTCAAAACCCATATACACCCGACAAAGGACATTTGATTGATGGTGTTGAAATCTGTCTATCTGACGGTCAATCGGATCGGGGTCGCCCTAGCCACTAACCCGTCTCTGTGGTCTAGTGGTTAAGGCACCAATGTTCAAAGCTGGCGACCCGGGTTCGATTCCCGGCGGAGAAATTTTTTCGGCACCACCAATTTTTCCAAATGGCATCTGGGGAACTTTGATTTAAGCTACGCCTACCATTATTGACTGCGAGCTCTATTGTATCCCTGAAGAAGACGTGGGATTTACGTCGAAAATTTTGACTTGGAAATAAACTCTGTTGGAACTATAAATACATTACCGCTTTGCCTCTTTTATATATATATATATATATATATATATATATCAAAAGTCTCTTGGTTTGTGCCTTTTTTCCGTGCACAATCGTAATTCAAATTTAAACACTATATCCGTATTCACTCTTTTTATTCTAATGTCCATTTTAGGGAAATAAATCTTTGCTTGAATTAAATACAACCAGGTATATAGGCCGACATATTTTTTTCTCTCTTCATGAGTAAACTGATAAAATATATTAAGAGCAAATCATCATGCAATATCAATAGCTGTGGAATTGGAAATATGAGCAATTTATTGATTGTTAGATATGGATGCGGAGAAACAACGAATAGAAAGACGGCAACACAATGATCACTTTTTTTCCAAAACCATTTACAAAAACGCTAAAGTGACCATCTGATTTTGATTGTTTGCATGGTCAGCCCACCCCCCCCCCCACACACACACACTTTCGAAACCGTTCTGCGATCCCTGATTATTGTGTCGTATTTACGAAGCTTATAATTCTGTTTATTTTCCCACAACAGACAACCGAGCTCATTCTCCAATCTTTAAGGACGCCCCCACTCGATGTTGTAAAGGAAGTTGACTTCAGAGAGCGGGTGAGTGTTTTTAAACAATATTTCTTGTTTCTACATCTTCAGTTATCATTACTAATTTTGATAACACAGATCATTCTAGCAGGGGCGGATCCAGGATATTTGGAAAGGGGGGCACATTTTCCCGAGAAAAAAATTGACAAAAAAAGGACTTCACTTTCAAAGGGGGGGGGGGGGGGCACAATTTTGTTATAACGGCACTTTTACATTGCAAAATTTAATTCTGCCTCTCAAAAGGGCGGGGCACGGGCCGGCTGTGCCCCCCCCCCTGGATCCGCCAGTAATTCTATTTACTAGTGGCGATTTCTTATACAAATTCCTTTATCTTGATTTGCTTTTATGATTCCATAAATGAAAATATACTGTGTCCACAGTTTGATATAATATTTACACTTATGATTTTGAGCGTTTTAACAATGTGAATCACAATAAAAGTCCACTATGTAAACACATTGGCCCGTAATCTGAACTCGGGTCTAAATTAAACCCTGGTTTAAAGTTGTGGTTTGACTATGGAGAGCCAATTGGGACGCAAATCCTTAACAGTACACATTCAATTAATTAACTCATATGACACCCAAACTGTTCATAATTGTCTGGGAACGATAACTGAAGTATTTTTCTTCATTATGAAAGCAAAAGGAAACAAAAAATAGTAAACATAATAAATATACAATATAAACAGAATTTCGAAATTTTGGCTCCCCATAATTTTAGCACCTGACTTCAGAATACGGGCCACTCTCTATACACCCAAACTGCAGAGGTGTACGCAGTTTGGAGTCGTATTCACACTGAACCACATCTTAACGGACACTTATGCCCATCAGCAAGGCATTTAATTGTTCTTTTATCTTGTATTCAAATAAACGGAAATGCAATACTTATTCTTGGTAACTAGCTTTGCACACAAAAAACATAGTCCTAAGTGTGAACACACCCAGTGACACCGTTCTGACCTAATATTCATCAGTTCTTTAACATCCATGCTAGATATTTAACTTAACTGTGACGATTGCACAATCTTATCAATTTGTATTAAATCGACTAAATTTATCTGATTTTGTATTTTTGTTCAAAATTAAATAAATAACAAGAAATGACATGATATCCATGGTTCTCTTCTTTCTCATTTTGACAGAGCTTTGGTGATAAGGAGGGCATTAAGATCTCTGAGTATAGAAGCTTTTTGTCTTCGGAAGGGCTGACATTCCGTTCCCATGTTCCAAAGGGTGGTGAATCTTTTCAAGAGGTACGGAGCTTCGGAGTTTATCTCTTTTTTTTAAGTTTCCATCATATAAATTTCATTTTGAATCTACAGTGCGTATCAAAAATAAAGTTTACACTTAGAAATAATCATTTAAAATAATATATTTGTAATATCCTGAAGCCTTTTCCACATTCATACCTCGGTACAGATCTATTTAAGCATGACGATATAACTGTCGAAAAATCTTTGAATGAGCACCACTTATACTATTTAAAAGTTCGTGAAAAATGATATGTGCAGAACTTATAGTGCTATGGATAAAATTAGAAGTAAATCATGAAGAGCACGTGGACTTCAGCTAAGAAGATTGATTTGAAGATATCTTTTACTTGTTTAACTTGTTTCCTTACCCAAACACTTCATATAGCGCCATTGCGTTCCGCCCCCTCCCCACACACGAGGCCATCGTGATTATATCTGCTTTACACGAAGCTGTGATGAAATGGCTAAGCTTTTAGGCTTGATTTTAGGTTTGGGGAAAAGTGTAAAGAAACAAGTGCAATGTAAACCCACTAAGTGAAAAAAAGAATGCTGGAGATTTCTGAAATTAACTTTTGTTTACATTTTGTTATGTCCTCAGATCCAACTGTGCTTGACTGTTAATTTGGGTGGCAAAGTTGTTACAAAATGTTAAAATGTATCTGTAAAAAAAAATGCAAAAGAAAAATATGAGAAACTTACTGCACAGTTTGTTAATAACCATTTTCCTTGACACAACGTGAAAATGAGCATTTCTGCGCAAACTGATTACTCCGTACGAGCTTTACAAAAATGGACAGTGCTCACTCAAGTGTAATATTCTGTTAAAATTTTTACTTTCATTAGATGAGACCCAAACCCAAGAGGATATGTGAAGGATTTAATCACCATTTGTATTTTTTTTTAATTCTCAGGACGTTATCAAAGTGTAAACTTTTTTTTATTGATATGCACTATACAGTGCGTCCCAAAAAAAACGAAACCGAGATTAAGCGATGATTTATCATAACTTAATCACAAATACAATAGACAAATGACCTACCAATGTAAAGCTTAGAATCTCCTCTTTCATCTGATATTAATTAGATTATTCCTCATTCACGCATAAGTGAGCAAATGCAATTTGAAGAAGTGATACCAAAAACTCATTTGGCGGGCTGTATCTGGGTTTCAAAAAGAAAACCACATTTCTAAAAAGTTCAATATCTGTTCTTTAATTTGATACCTCAATAAAAGAAATGGTCAAGAAATAACAAAGTTCTGGTTATTTAAAATAAGGCTTGAATTTCAAAAATTTCATAAAATTAAGAGGTTTTACAGGCTAGCGTTCAAACTCACTCGACACTCCGTTTTGTTGACGATCAGCCTGCATTCAGTCTTTTGTTAACAATGCGATAGCTTCTGTGGGAAACCGGTGAAAACACGTTTATTTAATGAAGTTATGGAAATACAAGCATTGTTTCGAGGGATCATAGCTTTTTACTACTTGACCATTTTCTGTGATTTAGGTATCAAAGAAAAGAGAAGATATTGAACTTTTTAGCCATGTGATTTTCTTTTTGAAATTCAGATACCCCCCGCCAAATGAGTTTTTGGTATCCTTTCTTCAAATTGTTTTTGCTCACTCATACGTGAATGAGGAATAATGTAAGTAATATCAGATGAAAGAGGAGATTCTAAGCTTTACAATGGTAGGTCGTTTGTCTATTGTATTTATGATTAAGTTATGATAAATCATCGCTAAATCTCGGTTTCGTTTTTTCTGGGACGCACTGTATAGTGAATAAATGCTCCTTACCCCCAGCATCTTCCGATAATTCATTATGTTTCACCTATTTTGTTATTCACCCAAGTATCTGCCCTTGTCATGATAATACATAAATCTCAACAAAATAATTATTAAACAAAGGTTTGTAAGAAGACGAAACTTCATCAATCCCAGGATTTATGAGGCTATGAAAACAAAAGTATCGTGCATTCATTCTGTGCATTCATTCATAAAAGTGCCATGACTTGTATTCATTTTATACATAAAATCTGAGACATACATTTCTGATCCTTCTTTGTGATATAAGTTGTTATTTAATATGTAATATGATGGACTAATTTTATATCAATAAAAACGCTCTCGATTATTTACATGATAGGTTTCAGAATCGTTCTATCATTAGCAGTAAAGTAAGAATATATGAAGATATATTTACATTCAATGAACACTATAATAGGCATACTAAACTTGACGGACCCTATAAAGAAACAAAATCTCTGGTGAATAATAATAGGAACGGAAAGTACCACTCCAATTGCCAATGCACTTTCATAGAGACAAAAAGTAATTAATATCCTAAGAATTGGATGAAATTAAGTCATTCCTCAGTGTCTCTGCCATGATGAAAGCAATTGTTACTTGCAGCAACCTTGGAAATGATATGCATATTCTTTCAAATGATTGGTTAAGATAACATGTATAGCAGGGGGGGGGGGAATACAGGGGGCCTCGGGCGATTTAGCTCCGGAAACTCAAAAGGAACTGAAGCCCTGAAAATTCCCGTTCGTTTTAATGTTTAGCTTATCCAATATTGTGTATAGAATTAGGAAAGTTGTAAAAATTTGCCCCCTAAAACATGTAAAAAAAATAATTTATTGCCTGCAGTGGCGAATAAAGGTGGGGGCATAACCGGCTTGTCACCCCCCCCCCCTTTAGAGTCTTGTTTTTTATTATTTTTTTTTCAAGTGGAATACATCTTGCCTACACAGGAAAAGACCTCCCCCCCTTTTTTTTTTTGCTTGTCAAATTTTGGTCTGACATTAATCACCATGATTCTGGAGGAAATACCTTTTTTTTAATCCTTGCAGTCATGGTTTTGAAGGGATGAGGGGGGGGGGTGCTGATTAACTTCGCAATCAGATGGTAATTATTTTACGTTTTTGTACACTTTTTTTTTAAGTGGGAGGGCTGAGGGGCTTTTGCAGTTTCTGTCCGTAATGTCAACGCTTTCCCCTTACTAATGTCAAGCCAGGTTTTTTTTTTTAGTCTTTCCTTTGCTATCAACTACTTTGAAATCATTTCTGACATGTCTGATTAATCCAGAGTAATGAAGTTCAGATATTTCACGTTTTTCAAAAAAGCAAGAAATTTTTGTTTTTTCATTCAAATACAACTCAAGTTTATGGGCTCGATGAGTGGAGTGCGTGATACTTTCGAAACATACATTTTCCTTTTAGTTATTGCACATTAAGTTTTGGAAAAAAGTAAATTTACATATAGGCATACTTGAAACATATCCTAATACCACTCCAGTCAATGAGTTTGATGAGTTCAATTACTAAGTTCGCCACTTTCGGAATATAAATTTTATTTTTAGCTACTAGTATTACACATTGATTTGAATTGGAGGAATGGTAATGACATTTCCAGTCCAAACATGGAGCTAAAACTTAGGATCTATATAACTGGTTTCATGAACGTAAGGAATGTTATGGAGTAAAACTTTAATACAATATTCACGATTGTTAGCTATCATAATAGTCTGCGGCACAGACCCGAATTGAAAGCCTGGATTAACAAATGGGTCTTTACATAAGACTAGCAAATATAAAACTTGCTGTTTCAATTTCTGAGCGAGAGTGTCTTACAAAAGCATGTTTATTGAATCCTTGTATTATCTCATTATTGTAGCGAAGAAAACTAAGCAAAATTGTATTATTTTAGCAAAGAAAACTTTATATATAATGACATATCAATATCCTGCCATCTTTTGACTTGTTTATTACCAACTTAAAACAAGTCTATACCAAACAGAAAAATATATTGCTTGTAGGAACATTACAATGCGTAGATTTGTTTAAAAATAGAATCGTTTAGGTTTTGGGTAATTAAGACAAAGAAACCTGTTTTGCTTTGTAGTAGTTCTTTCTTTTGTTCCTTTTCTGTGTTTTTGTTCTTGTTGTTTTATGTAGTTTTTATCAAAAAAGTAACTTATCCATACTGTACAGTGTTATTGTATATATATTGATGTTATACACTTGATTTAATATGAAATAGTGTGTTGCTCTGACAAGTCTGTATACGTATGAGATGGTTAAACCAAATAAAACTGATTTTTTTTTTTTAAAGTACACTAGTCATTGTAGGCTGCGAGTTCAGACCAGTTAACTCGAGGAAAGGGTTTGCAAAGCAGACTAGCTATAAAACGTGGTCTGGGTCTTTTGCATATTAGGAAAGATATAATTTACATAATCTATACTTATTCATCTATCATTATTTATTATGTATATAGTATATCTTTAATTTTCATTCATTTTTCATTTCTAAAAACCACAGGCAAGACAACGAGTCGTGAAAGCCTTTTACGACGTCTGCAAGAAACAGGTTGAGCTCGAGAAGAACGAAACGACAACGACCAATGACCGCCTCATCCACGTCCTCGTCGTGGGACACGGTCTCCTGTTCAAAGAACTCTTATCTTACTTCATCGAGGAACTCCACGTCGAGATCCCCGGCGGAAAAGACCGAGTCATGAAGGATAGCGCAAACAGTAATCTGTCCAGATTCGAGGTCGAGTACGCCCCCAACGTTACCCCGAAAATGGTCTGTAAATTCATCTACGATTACAGTCATTTGCCCGAAGACATGCAAAAGGCATTGCCGAGTAAAGCCTATTGAAACATACTATCTTAGTATTGTAAATGTATGAATATCGACCTAGACCTACATGTTTTTCATCGCAGTACACACTCAGCTTCGAAAATATTAAGATGGATTGTGTACTCATAAACATATTCATTTTCTTCGTCAATCTGAATAGATTGCATCAAAGAATCATCAAAATTTTTATTCAAAATGTTGATTAATATTCAATCAGAAGGCAATAATACATGATAAACCAGCCTAGTGAAAATTTTATTTAAACACATCAATTTCCCCTCTCATACGCTTCAATAATTTGCAGTCAAATGTTATAAATGTTTTAAAATGACTTGATCTAAAAGTTATCAATTTCACAAATATTATGTTAGCTCATTGTCAACCGGCAATTATTTCACAGCAACATAATCTTTTATTCGATAAGCTAGGTTAAGAATTTTCGTGATTTTGATTTATCAACTATTATTTAGCAACTTAGTTTTATTCAAACTCGTGGATGCACTTGAAACCTAATCAAATATAGGCCTATAGTTGAGTACTCTATTTATAAACAATCGGTATCAGAGCAGAACTAATTGTTCTTTATGTGTGACATATTTCTAAGAATATAATTTCATCTATAAATAAATGAAGCAAAACTTAAAAGTTTACTTTCTGTTGTTGTTTTTCAAATTATTGTTTCGTGTCTCTGAATATACCCTACACACTTAAAATGCTGGGCAACATACTGTCCACTGTGTTGGGTAATGTATGTTGGTAAAAACTACATAAATTCTGGGCAATTATTTTCGATTGAGCTAATTTATTACCCGATTATAAGTTTTTATTACCAAATTTGTGCAGATTTTAACCGATAGTTGTGTGGACAGTTTGTTTACCAGGATTGGTTAAAAGTTTGGCATATTTTGCCCAACTATTTTAAGAGTGTACAGTCTTACTGAAAACAAGCTCGTTAAAATAACCATAACAGCATGATCAGTACGGTCAGCTGAGTACGGTCATCTATGTGCAACTGATAAGTCTAGTAATATTATCATAATCACAAACTACTCAGTTCCTCTTAAATTTGACCAGAAAATAGTCGAATACGACTCAGAATACAAATTGCATCCGGTTATCCTATAACCTAGTAACTATCATCCCATTTCTTTTAAGAGTATATAAAACTTTTTAAAAATCGAACAAATAAAATTCGAGCCGGTTTCCAAGAATCAGTTGGACGCAATAATGTCACGTTTACACGGTCAACTGACGGTCCTGCACAATTAAAACGCTGTTAAAGATTTCATAATTTGTTTAACTGTTTGAACAATCATGTTTAATTTATTGAAGATTAGATATTGAAAATTAAACTTTGTTGCTTAAGATTTAAACACTTGTTTAAACTGTTTAAACAATAAATGTAAGGTTCATATAGTACGCAGCGTTGTATAATTTTTTTACTGTGTGGGAAGCGGGGAGCACCCCCCTGAAGCACACCCCCCCCCCCCCAGATTTCTCTGTGGTTGCTGCGTATGTTATATACCATAGGCAGCACCACCTGAAAGTTAGGTTGGCATGCTAAATTGTAGAAATTTAACCAAAAAAAATCACCTTCATTTTGGAACAAAAGCTTTTCTTATATTTGTTTGTATCTTTTTTCCAAACCAGGCCCCTAAATGTTTATTAATAACCAACAAATAAAATATCAATGCCTTAAAAAGAATCATAAAAGAACACATATCAGTACCCTGTTGCACAAAACTTACTATTCATTTCTTGATTTTGATTGGCTGTTAAATCATTGCACCCCACAGTCTACCAATCATACAACTTGTCTGGTTGACGATTTCAGTTCAGAGCCCTATCTTGTTGAAATATAATTCTTTGTTTGTTAGCTGTATTTCATTTAACACTAGTTACACCCGCGAAACCGACCAATCAAAGCTACTACATTGATTCCAGTTGCATATCATCGGTCGGTTTGTAGTCGGTTTCGGTTACAGTCAAACCCGCGAAACCGACTCCAGACCGGCCAAAGCTACTAACATTGATTCCAGTGACATACCATCGATCGGATTGGACTCGGTTTCGGTTACAGTCACACCAACGAAACCGAGTTCCAGACCGATCAAAGCTATTACGTTACTACCAATGACATTACTATCTGTCGGTTTTTGGGGTCAGTTTCTTTGGTATGACTGTAGCCGCGTAATACTGTTGAATTCTTTGGTAGAATTTGAAGAGCTGATCACG
Organism: Lytechinus pictus; assembly: GCF_037042905.1. NCBI lineage: Eukaryota > Metazoa > Echinodermata > Echinoidea > Temnopleuroida > Toxopneustidae > Lytechinus > Lytechinus pictus. The sequence continues at coordinate 14,659,925 of NW_026974141.1, read as the reverse complement.
GAATTAAAAGTGACGTCGCCGAAGGGATTTGTGATATCGACCTCATTCCATTCGAATACCAAAACTACAGCTCGGGTTGCGATACAAAACTAGTGATTTTATACTTCCAAACAGCCTGAATGTTTAAAGGGATATATCCAGGTCGGAAAATTATATGATTTTAATGAAAAGAGTAAAACAAGCAAAGCAAATGGGCATTTCATATGTTAGGATAACAAAACAGTGAATTGTCAAAGATTTCACTATTTCGGTAAAAATGCTGCGCGATCTAAAAAAAAAATGTTTAACCTCGCAGTTTACATCTGGGCCCCGTCTTACAAAGAGTTGCGATTGATCCGATCAATCACAACACTTGACGGCCAGCAACGTCAACATCTAAGCATGTTTGTTCAAAATATTTTCTAACTATGATGTGTACTCATGCATCTATTGTTTTCTTAAAAATTCACTGAGCTTATCTTTGCTTACAAAGGACATTGTGCAAATTTTCTGTAGAAAAAATTATGACACTGATGGATTTCCATAAAGTTACGATTGATTGGATCAATCGTAACTCATTGTAAGACAGGGCCCTGGTTAGCATTTGTCAGACTGATGCACAATTTGACTATTAACGGGTGCAATTATGTACCTATCTGGAATGATAAGTGCAAAGATGCATCTATATACCATATACCCTTTTTTCCACGCATCATGCCGCTGTAAAGCATAATACTGGTATACTTTTCATGGTCACACTGAGATAGCTCAAACCGACCAAATCATTTTTTTTGTTTGTAAATGAACCAGAAACTTTCATCATGTCCATAGCACCACCTGAAGTCCTAAACTACTCAAACATGGCCAGGCTTCTAACCCATAATCCAACATTCTAAAGCAGTATATAGTCTTGTAACATAAGCCCAATTGATGATAACGTGCTAATTCACTAATCTGTAAATTCCTAATGAAGGAATTGCTTTTAAAAGCCAAGACAAGAACTTTCATATGAAACATTTTTTTAGTTTCTCTATAAAAAATGAAATCATTGGCTAATTCTTTGCTGTATTGTATATACATGTATATTTATCTAAAAATGTTTTAAGACTATAGCTATGCATGTTTTAAGACTAGCTATTTATTATTATTTTAATTATTTATTAGCTATTTATTATTATTATTTATTGTTTTTTTATAGAAAAAAGGAATTAATGCATAACAATAATAAAAAATAATAATAATAAAGAAAATTTTTATCCTACTTTACATACAGTGTGTGCCAAAATAGTCAATTATGACTTATTGCCAAATAAAAACAAGAAATGGAATGGATGCAGTCAATAATAGACCACGCAAAATGTTGGTCTTTCGCCACCCCCTTTAACATTAACTCTTTGAGAGTTTTCTTAACCCAACAACCTGGAATTCCATTACGATTCAGAGAGAATTTATATAAGCATGAACAAAAAGAAAACATACTTAAAGGTCAGTAATTTTTAAACCTGCGGGTAACTATTTCAGAAAAAAACGCGACAACAACGTACTATCGACCGGCACTTATTATTTTTAGAAAATTATGAGGGGTCAATAAAATTCAGATAACAATAATACTGATAACTGGATCTTGGTCATACAAATTCATTGCATTTAATACACCTTGTATACAATTGCGTCATTAGCTCAGCTAGTGTTTCGAATAATACAATTGAAATTGAAAGAAAAATTGAAACACTGTGAAAGACCAACACTAATAATGCGATTCCACAAAATCTAGCCTTGGATGATGCAAAGGGTCGAAAGAAATACAAAGCAAAAAGAAAACAATCCGACTCGCAATAATCAAATGGTTAAAGAGAAATTCCAGTATTTGCAGTAAACACTGATTTCATGAGAAAGTCTGTAAAACAAGGCTTAATTGTCAGTATATCATCGAGGATCTAGATCTGGTACAGTTACATAAACTGAACTTTGTGAAATCTTGAAATCTACGCTGAAAAATGTTCACACTGAAGATCACCAACACAGATAGGCACACGTGGGACAGTGTATTATTATTGCTAAAATAAAGACCCGACGGAAGTGACCGAATCCGCGCTTATTTTGCTTATTTCTCAGCAATTACACAATTTCTTCCAGAATCCTTTGGCACATATTTTTTATTCATACAAACAGACACTTAGGTGGTCATTATATTAGATTCTGTAAAAAGTCATTTTTAGATCGTTACCAAAACTGGAATTTATCTTTAATATACCATGTCATTCAACGATACAACAATAAATGCACAAATATATAAAAGGCGATGTTATTTTGCATTGTGGCTTCCCGTTGTGCTAAGGGGCGTATTATTTAACCAAGTAAGACAAGTTTCTGAAACCAATATATTACGGTTGACCTAGCCCAAAAGAGTTAGACAAGTTTCTGAAACCAATATTTTACGGTTGACCTAGCCCAAAAGGAAAATACATGTATAGAAGGGAAAATGTATTTTCAAACCGGACTCACTTTTTTTCTTAATTAAATAATGATTAGGGATTATATAGATATTATAACACAACATAGAACTTTTCTCTTTCTAATTACTTCTTCAAATTTGTATTCTTCCCTCCCTTTTTCTTGTTTTTTTTTCACAATTTGTTACATCCTGCACCCCTTGTTCGTGTCCATTCAAACGCATCTGAAATTAGACTGATTTTGGCATTGAAGGGTCAACCAAAATAGACATGATTAATATTCCCATGAATAATTATTTCTTAGGAGAATTATATTTTTAGTTATATTTTTGTTCTTAATCTTAGATCGGTGATTTTAGCTGAATAACTAAAAGTATTCCTGTTTTATATTATGTCTATTGCGTCAACATATTCGTTGACTTTCGAGATCTATCAGTTGATTAAAGGCAAATCGGATTCTGATACCCGAAGAACGTTTCAAATCTCCTACTTGCTTCGGGTTGGCCATTAAACAGATGGACTGGTTTGAGATCTGCAATTAAAGTAATGTCTATATGCATCGGTGATTTGTAATTGAGCGGGCTCCAGCAGTATTAATGGGCATCTCACACAAAAAATGACTGACTGATAAGGATTTTGGGTAGCGCATCCGCTTGTTTCTTCGAAATTTTTTTTTTCTAATATTTTGTATTTTGAACATCAGAATCAGAACGACATAGAATTACTAAAAGTTTTATCTACGATGGTGATTTGTAGTATTCATTTGGTTATCAAATCATTAGTATCATTATCATATATAACTATGATTTTGATTATCATTAGCATTAATTATCTTTATTATCATTATTAATTATACTATTATCATTATGTTGTTACAATTCTTATTCTTTTACTGTTAATTTTTCCATCATACTTATAATCATGATTACTATCATAAATATCCATATCATATTATTCGCATTTTTACTATCTAAAAAAAGTCAGTGAATGATTTACTCCTCGGAGGGAGTGGATACAATTCACTCGATTGAGAGTGACTTTCACTTACTGTTGAGTGATTTCCACCCTATTAAAAGCGAAATGATTTTCATTTTTAATCGAGCGCTCCTTGAAATCACTGTAGAAAAGTGAGAGGCGATTTAAAACCCGCTCTTTAAGATCAGATAGTTGACTTTAGCCGTGGTTTGTCTATGGATAGCCAATAGTGACAATTTTTTAAAGAGGACATATTTAAGTTATCCTCTCATCATTTTGACACTTTAATATTCATAACTGTCTGAGAATAATAACTCAAATTTTTTCTTCCCCATTAAAGCAAGAGGAAAGCGCAAAGTAAATACAAAAAAATTATGTACAATATAAACAAAACTTTAACATTTTTGGCTTCCCGTCATTTGAGCACCAGGTTAGCAGAATACAGGCCTGTGAGTATAATTTTTCAACTTTCTGGTCATCCTTGAAAGTCTATTTTGCTTGTCACGTCCCATACCAGCAGATCTGACTTTATATCATCGAATGCATTTGAGGCAAGGTAACTGCGACTTGGCAACAGGTAAACGACACTTGAAGCACATAAGGGAGGTAGGTAACAGCGATGGTGGTAAAGTGCGGGTGATGGCCTCAGCGGTTCCACGTTTGACCTGTTGGGGCCCATCGCCTCTTCTTCAAATCATTTCTGACAAGAAAAAGATGGTGGGGGGGGGGGGGGGGTCATCGCTCCATCATTATTCCCCCTAAAAATAATATATATACATACATAAATAAATAAATGAATGAATAAATGAATACGTAAATAAATGAATAAATAAATAAATAAAAGTTTTAAAAAATCTTTGAATTCTGGGCGTAAAAAGGAAATTGAACACACCTTTTAAATTTTCTTAATAAATAAATTACAAGGGGCTGTTTTTTATCTATTTGCCTTGTTATTTTCAAAACGCAGATCCCTTTACATTCGAACTAACATAATTTATTAATAAAATATAGCAATCACCTAAATAAGTAACGCATGCTTAAAATCTAAATATTTTCAAATTGTAAATCAGTTTTCTACATAGATCGAACAGTAATTAGATAAAGGACATGAGATTCAATATTTGAACTATTTGGAATTCCATAATCATGATGATAAATTTTAAATGAATGAAATACATTTTATATCATCAAACGCTCAAAAACTTTCCTACATTCTTTTATATGTTACTTTGATATTCTGTTTTTGCATTCAATTCAGCTTTAGTCCAAAGTTTACTTTGTCTTTAAAGGTCAAGTCCACCCCGGGAAAATGTTGATATAAAAAGAGAAAAATCAAACTAGCATTACACTGACAATTTCATCAAAATTGGATGTAAAATAAGAAAGTTATGACAACTTAAAGTTTCGTTTATTTTTCACAAAAAAGGGATATGCACATTTCAGCGGCATTCAAATTTTAGACAGTCAATGATGTTCCTCACTATTTCTTTCGTTTTTTTTATTTTTTATTATACAATATGTCATGTTTTACAGATTTGACAAAAAGGAACAACTTGACAGAACCATATTGTATTATAACCAATGCGAATTCCACATGCTCAGGGAGGAATTCATCGCTGATTCACTTGACAATGAGGAGAAAGTTAGAATATTTCATATTTAATATATTGAAATACAGTACAAAATAAATAGTGAGTGGATGACGTCATCAGTCTCCTCATTTGCATACTGATCAGGGTGTGCATATAACTGTTTTGTGAAATTAAGCGAAACTTTAAAAAATCATAACTTTCTTATTTTACAACCGATTTTGATGAAATTTTCAGTGTTATGGGTATGTTTATTGGATTATTCTCTTTTTATTCAAATTAGGTTTTTGTTGGGGTGGACTTGTCCTTTAAATAGGATCAAGTTCAGAGTGTTCTGAAATTTCGCACTGGTTGGGGTTCAAAAGATTGTCCTCACTTTGAATGAATTTATCTCGTTTACTCTTTTGTGAATCTCGGCTACACTAGTCTACTATTGATCAAAGGAAACAATGCAAATTTAGTGTAAATCTCAATATTTCGCTTTGCGGTTCAGAGCGGGACTTGCACTTCAACCATGGAGTATGGCTTTAGAAAACAGTTTCCCTTTCGAATAATTCAGGTATTTCCATCATCATTATTTTACAGGAATATGAAAGATTAACAATAGAAAAAGAGAAATCATGGGAAAATAGGGTTTATTTCATATAAATAAAATATATAAATTCTGATAAACAAAAATCGTTATTGTTTTATCTCTTCCTGATTTTTATTACTATTTGAAAAAAATACTATATTTTGTTTATTATTTCATGATCTGTATCATTGTAATTGTGTTTTGGGGGTTATTGTTGTTGTTGCTGTTGCTTTCTGTTAGTTCATTTTGTATATGGTCTTGCTTAAATCATCCTTGCGGCAGGAAACATGAGTTTTGAATCACCTTTGGTGAAATTAATGAATAAAACATAACGTAAAATAGCAATCATTGTCCCATTCATGGTGTACACTGTACAGGATTCATTTATTTTATTTCCAGGCAAAAGACAATAAGAATATATACAAGAGGAATAAATTACCACCGACTAGTGCCTGAGGATGACTAAAAGAAAAACTAGTTTCTGTTATGAAGCTCTCCTCACTAGTCGGGGTTTACAAATATACAAAAATAAAATCAGATAAAATGGCAATATATGTTTAGATGCATTACTTATTAAAACAAAGAACTTAATAATAAAGAGTGTTTGTTTCCATGTGCAATTATAATATCCAGTCAATATGAAGTGTTAATGTATTTAAATAAACAACTTTATGTTATTATCAGATAGTCAAGCCTATGGAGATGGAGTTGCATATATTGTGAGAACTTCGATGTTACATAAGCAGAGAATAAGCAATATAGTCGAACGTGACAACAATGATCATGCTACAAAGTAACACAACAGTAAAATAAAGTATCAAAATAATTGTCATATGCATGTATACAATACTCAGAGAGAGGTGGAGAGAGAAGTGGGGAGGGAGAGAGAAGAAGAACGAAAAGAAGAAGAGGAAGAGAAAGAAGAGGAGGGGAATGAGGATGGGGAACAAAGAGTTTAGAGAACTGGGGTAGAATGAAAATAAAGAGAGAGAGGCAATAAAAGAGACGAAGCGTGACATACAAAAATGCAAATTCTACTACCATGAATACAGTTGATAACCTAACATACACATGATACAGGAATAAACATTATGAACAGTACAAGAGCAAATAACTGCATAACAGTACGGTAATTAACAAAATGCATAACAAAGGGCACAATATTTAAGCTAAGAATATAAGGCTAAATACATGGCCATTTAGCCTGTACATAGTGAGAAAAACAGAGAAAAGTAAGACGAATGAAGAAGGGGAAAGAGAGAGAAATTAGAGGTGGTCTAAACGGAGACAAGACAAAAACAATACTCTGCATGTCTCATTTAAGTGTTCACGTAGAGCATTAAGGAAATAGTCCGGGTTATAATTGAGCAAGGTGCCACACGGAAAAGGAGAAATTTTCATATAGTGCTTCTAGACCAGTTTTTTACGCTGAATATGAATATATGAGGTAACCAGGCTGTATCCTGAAAATTAACCCATGAGGGCGCTTTTTTCAAAATGGCCGCCAAATTTTCAGAACATTTGAATTTTCGTACATAGATTTTGACGTAAACATTTCATTGCCATAAAATTAGTGTCATATGAAAGACAAATAAATTTCCTACAATTTGGTACCATTTATAGGGGATAAGTAGGTCATTTGGCTGAGATTTTAAGTAGAAAACTTCATTTTTTGTCATTTTTTCCCAAAAATTGAAAATTTTGCAAATACATGATTTTACATAATTCTAAGAAAAATGAATCAATTACCTTGAAATGTTCCAGAAAACTTTATTGATATACTATTATCATGTGGATGAAATTCCAACTCTGTATCATTCTTCTTAGCAAATTTATAAGGTATCAAACTTGAATACTCCAATTTCAGAAATGTCGCTTTTTGTATGCATTTCCATAGACTAATACGTATAACATGTATACGGGTACAAGATAATGTATAGTTACAAATTAAAGGCAATTATCTCTGCTCGTTAATCACTTGGATAGTTAAGAGTAGGCTTTTCTCTATCAGCTACATAAAACAAAATGTTGGCACATCAAGGCCTAACACTCTCATGGGGTGGGGGTGTCAAAGCCCCCCCCCCCCCCCCTTGGCTATATCATGTTGTTGTATATTGCCTATTTGTTGGAAAAAATCACTGTTTTTTGGAGCACCCATTGAAGCAAAAACTGGCATTTTTATTATACAGTACAACCACTTTGATTGCTTTGAAATCACTTGGAGAGGAAAGAGTAGGCTTTGTTCTACCAGCTACATCCAAAGAAGTGGCACATCGAACCTACCCCTCTCGGGGGGGGGGGGGGGGGCTTTTGCTTAATATTGCATATTTATTTGAAAATTCACAATTTTTGACCCAACATTGAGGCCAAAGAGCGTTTGTGCTTTGTTGTACACCCCATTTTATTGATTTGAAACCATTTAGGAAAGATTAGAGTTTGTTCTACAAGCTACATATAAATAAGCACTGGCACATCGAACCCTAGCCCTCTCAGGGGCTAAGTCACCCCCCCCCTCTATATCATGTATATTGCCGATTTATAGGATATTTCACCATTTTGGATCACCCATTGAAGCAAAAGCGCGTTCCTACTATATAGTACAGCGAATTTTATTTTCTTGCAATGACTTGGAGAAGAAAGAGTGTAGGCTTTGCTCTATCAGCTACATAAAAGAAGTGTTGGCAAATCGAAGCCTATCTCCTTCATGCGGCTGTAGAAGTTACCCCACTAATTCTTGGTATTTGGCTATTTGTTGAAAAGTCACCATTTTGGAGCCCCCATTGAAGCAAAAAGGTATCTCTGATATTATAGTTCTGCCACTTTTATTGCCTTGAAACCACTGAGAGAGGAAAGAATAGGCTTTGCTCTATCAGCTACATAATTTTGTGCTGGCAAATAAAAGCCTACCCCTTCTGGGGGCTGTCGAAATCAGCCCCCTCACCCCTTTGCGTTATTGCCTATTTATCGGAAATTCATAGTTTTTGAGCCCCCATTGAGGTAAAAAGGCATCTCTGATATATAGTTCTGCTACTTTTACTGCCTTGAAACCAATTAAGGAGGAAAGAATATGCTTTGCTCTATAAAGAAGTGCTGGCACATTGAAGCTTACCCATCTGGGCGGCTGTCAAATTACCCCACCCCTCTTGCATTATTGCCTAATTATTTGAAAATTCACAATTTTTGAGCCCCCATTGAGGCGATATGCACTTCTGCTGTATAAAACACACAATTTCTCTTTTTGAAACCCCTTGGAGAGGAAAGAGTAGGTTCCCCTCTTTCAGCTATATATAACGAACTGCTGCCATAACGAAGCCTAACTATAGATGTTACCCCACCTTTTTTTACGATTTTTGCCAATTCATTGGAAAACTCGCCATTTTGGAGCCCCCAATGAGGCAAAAAACATGTTTCTGGTATATAGTAGAGCCACTTCTTTATATGTGGCTGATAAAACAAAACCCATTCTTTCCTCCCTAAGTAATTTCAAGGCGGTAATAGTGGCAGAACTATATATCAGAACCGCCTTTTTGCCTAAATGGGTTCTCCAAAATGGTCAATTTTCCAATAAATAAGCAATAATGAAAAAGGGGTGGGGTGAATTCAACAGCCTCCCGGAGGCGAAATTATTTTTCCCACCGAGTTCTGGACCAACATATGAATATTCATGACTTGCGTCTTCGGATTAAGAGTACGCATGCGCGTGGACTTTGCCTCGACCAGTGCCGGTCGTAAGCATTCACGTTGCTCAGAATGAATTAGCATCGTCAAATTACCGGTACCCTTACATAGTTAAGTACATAGGCCTTATAGGCTTAGATCTAATGTATATATGTATATATATATACAAATGTGTAAAGTTTTACATGTACAACAGCTTTGGCAACTCTTTACATGTAAAACTTTACACATTTGTATGTATACTTTCTTCCATACATGTACTGTATCAAAGCAATAGCTTTGATCCAGCTGAAGTATGGCGGCTTGTCATTGTTCGAAACCCACCTTCACCCGACAAAGGAAATTATAATTGGTATTGTGTCGAAAATCTGTCTGGGCGGTCAATCGGATCGGGGTCGCCCTAGCCACTAACCCGTCTCTGTGGTCTAGTGGTTAAGGCACCGGCGTTCAAAGCTGGGGGCCCGGGTTCGATTCCCGGCAGAGACATTTTTTCGGCATCACCAATTTTTCCAAAGGGTAGATAGCTCTGGGGAACCTTGATTTAAGCTACGCCTACCATTGTTCTCTTCATCCATTGCTTTACAATATGTATATATATATATATATATATATATATATATATATCCAATTCTTAAACACTTATCAAACTAGCTGCCATTAATGGCAAGACATGTGCTAAGCTAGGGCTAGCTTAGGCTAGCGCATTAACTTTACCTCAAATATGGACCTGTCTAATGCCTAATACTAATAGTAATAGCCGACTAATGCCATGGTTAACTTCGAACCGGAAAAAAATTCCGAACTTTAATTACGTTTGATTTTATTTACCATGGTTTAATATATTATGTCTAGTCCGTATACAGAACCAGTCCTAGATCAAAAAAAAAAATATCTTAGCTCTAGATCTAGACTCTGATCTACGATGTATCAGCATGGAACAACTAGTGTACCAAGGGGGGGGGGAAGACTGCCCCCTGACGATTTACAACTGATCCAGGGGACGTGCCCCCCCCCCCCTTTGAGAAGCCAAATCAATAATTTGTAATGTCAAAATGCAACAAAAATATTCTTATGTCCCCTCTTTTGAACGTGAAGATCTTTTTTTGCATGTAAATTTTTTTTCAGCTAAGAAATCCTTAATTTGGGGTGAAGACGGGGATCAAGATCACTGACGTTAGTTTGTTCCTGACGTTAGAATACGTTCCATGCACTGCAGTGACGTAGCTAGGATTTTTTCCTGAAGGGGGGGGGGGGCACTGGGGGGTCCTTGCTTTTTCAGGGGGGGGGGGCACCGGGCATTCTGAATACATTTGTTTAATGGAACATTATGGAATACACGTAGACATTATGAACTTGGCAAATCAAACAATGTGACCACGCAGCGTGTGCTTAAAATGCAGCTGATGTGTAAACCATAAAACGGAAATTTTCCAGAGCACTTAAATTTGTAAATGAAAAAAAAAACAATGAAAGCTCGAACGAAGTCCGAGCTAAAATATGTTTTGTATATTGACTTCAAAACTTGCTCCATATCAGCCAATTGAGCAAGATATGAATCTCATCGAACAGGCAATTCTGGCGCGAAGCGCAAGCAAAAATTTTATATAGTAACATGAATTTTTTTTTTCAAGTCTTCCCCTCACATTGTTTCATTTACTCGCCTTCCTCCCCTTTTTCCTCTTCTTTTTTTCTTCTGTCTTTATTCTTCTTTTCCCTTTTCTTTTCTTCTTTCTCCCCTTTTTTTGCTCTGCCAATTTTTTTTCGGGGGGGGGAGCTACGCCACTAATGCACTGGCGTATTTAGGATTTTCCAAAAGGGGGGCAAATTTTTGGAGGATATTTCGTCCGCGAAAAAATATGACATACCCCCCCCCCAAAAAAAAAAAAAAAAAAAAAAGATCTTCACGTTCAAAAGAGGGGACATACGTCATTGCATTCTTACATTACAAATTATTAATTTGGCTTCTCGAAGGGGGGGGGGCACGTCCCCTGAATCAGTTGTGACTCGTCAGAGGGGCAGTCTGCTTATTCAGCGTAGATCAAAGTCTAGATCTAGAGACTAGACTCGAACTAAGATAATTTTTTTTAGATCTAGGACTGGTTCTGTTTACGGACTAGACAAACCATGGCAAATAAGCTAATTTGTCTAAACCTAATTAAACGTAAAATTCGGAATTAACCAGTTCGAAGTTAACCATGGCATTAGTCGGCTTTTCAGTGTTGTAGTCAAGGCTCAAACCTCCAAGGCCAAGGCCAAGGCATGGAAACCCAAGGCCAAGGCCTGAAAACCTCAAGGCCAAGGCCTGAAAACCTCAAGGCCACACATGGTAAAATGTATGTGAGCGAGGGACTGAGCGAGAAAAAAATTAACCTTTGTACATTTAAAACAAAAATAATTTCATGATAGAGACATATTAAAATAATGATATAGTTACCTGTGTAAACATAATCCATAATTTTCTAGGCGATTTACATTGCAATAATTATCATTACCACGGTCATCTGATACTGGTATTGTCAACGTATGTTTTTCTCCACTCCCTGGGACAGGGGCAGCAGAAAATTATTATTGGGGGGGGGGGTCAACGCCAAAAACGCACTCATTTATCAAAATGAGTTTTTTGTGCGAACAGATACATGTATTTTCAAAATGAGATCATGAACTGCGTGAAGTAATTGTGTGTTTTGTAGAAATTAAGTTGAGCAAAGGCTTTCTATAGTGATTTTTAATTATAAGATAGATATTTTGATTTAGGTTTTACTTCTCAGCGACAAAGCATAGCGAGCAAGCGGTTTTGAAAAAAAAAATCAATTCTGAAGTTGTAAAACTTGATTTATGGTCAATTATGGGGCTAATCATTGTTAAAAGGGCATCCTTGCGCAATGTTGCCAGCGCGAACCACCATCTCAAGCTTCTTGACATGTCGTGTAATAAGACATGGAAATTAAATATTCTGAGCTGGTTTTGTAATCATGAAAAAGATGTGTATCTAACTAAAAAATAACTTTACGCCCGCTAAATTTTTTTTATATACTGACCACTAAAGGAAGCAGTTAAAGGAGAATGAAACCCTTGAAACCAGCTGAATCCATATCAAAGAGAAAAATCAAAGAAACATATTGTTGAAAGTTTGAGGAAGATTGAATGAATAATAAGAAAGTTATGAGCATTCGAATATTGAGATCACTAGTGCCATGTAGATCCTCCCAACGGCAATGCGACCAAGATCTGTGATATCACACACGTACAACTCCCTCATTACTTTAGTACTTATTTCACTTATATTCTCACTTTTATAGAGTCTATCACAAGGTGAGGTGTTCTCTTTATGAGATGACAAGTACAGAGGTTTCACAACATTATATCATTGATGAATCGTTTGTCATATGATTAGAATGAGCAAAAAGAGATGTTTTGGGGTATATTTTCAGTGTCCAAATGGGAGAGTTGTACGTGTGTGACATCACAGATCTTGGTCGCATTGCCAAAGGGAGGATCTCCATAGCATTAGTGATCTCGACATTCAAATGCTCATAACTCTTTTATTGCTAGTCCTATTTTTCTCAAAGTTTTGTTGATCTTATTCTTTGATTTTTCTGCTTTCACAAAAGCTAACTTGCTCCAAGAGTTTCATTCTCCTTTAATTAATTACTGCATTTTAAATAGGATACATAACTCACCAATAAAAATAATGCGAGCGCAAAGCGCGAGCTCAAAAATTTGTGATATTCCAACCTGAAAACTGGACATTCTAAGCATTTTTTTGTGAACGGGAAGAGAACGAGTACAATAATTGATGCGAGTGCAGAAAGCGAACCAAAAATTTGTGATATTCCAAACATAAAGCAACATTCTATACATTTTTGTTACCATTAGCAGGATTAGTACTAACAATAATTGATGCAAGCACGATTCAACATCTGTGATTTTCGAACCTAAAATGTATTATGTTTTATTATTAAAGAAGGTATATTTCTTTTATAAAAGGGCATATTTCATTTTGAAAAAAAAAATCCTACAGGGAATTTTTTTTGGGAGGGGGGGGGGGGGAGTGGGCAAGAGAGCACAAAGCGCAAGCTAAAATTTTCAAATGCTTAAACTGAAAATGAGTCATTTTAGGACTCTTGTCAGTTTTCATATTTTTTTCTGTTTACGACCACTTTTAAATTTCAATTCTCATTTTTTGTATCTTCTACACTTATTTTACCTTAAAAAAAACAGAATAAAGAATACTAACAAAATAAAGTTTTATTCAAAAGGATATAAAATAAACAGGGCGCACCCCATACCCTTAGTTGGGAGAGGGTAAATCTTAATTATTTCTTTAAACAGTTAATCACTCATTAATTATTAATACTTATTGATAATATTAATAATTATTCAACTATTATTTTTTTATTAATTATTATTTCTTGAAACCATATTGACACAAAAACAAATACGTTGTTTATTTCCTTGAAACTGTAGAGAAATGAAATTCACTGTTGAACGATATATGATTAAAAAGAAGTAAACATGTTTTCCCCCTTTGTTTTGTCAATCGTTATTTTTCATAACGCGATTTCATAACTGATGTATTCTTTTTTTGAAAATTCTTGATAATGGTGACAATTACAATTGATGACACTGCTAGTACACTTACTACTGCTGCTGCTAATGTTACTGGTGACCGGTAGTATTGACCATTGGTGTCATTAAATATAAAAAACAATTGAAATATTTATAATTACTTATTTAAAACAAATGAAAGTACAAAATACAAAATGCCTTGAAGCGGCCTTGAAAATGCTTTGAAAATGTTTTGAAATTTCAAGGATCAAAATCCTCAAGGGCAAGGCCCTCTCAAGGTCAAGGCTTGAATGTTCAAGGCCAAGGCTTTGAAAAAGTAGGCCAAGGCCGAGCATCAAGGCACTACAACACTGATTAGTACTAGGCATGAAACAGGTCCAGATTTGAGGTAAAGTTAATGCGCTAGCCTAAGCGAGCCTTAGCCTAGCACATGTCTTGCCATTAATGGCAGCTTGTTTGATAAGTGTTTAAGAATTGGATATATATATATATAGATCTAAGCATATAAGACCTATGTAACTATGTAAGGGTACCGGTAATTTGACGATGCTAATTCATTCTGAGCAACGCGCATGCGTACTCTTAATCCGAAGACGCAAGTCATAAATATTCATATGTTGGTCCATATGTTGGTAATTTCGCCTCCCGGAGGGGGTAGGCCTTTTTTGTGAGCATGTCTTTATAATTTGTAGCTGTTAAAGCAAAGCCTATTCTTTTTCTCTCCAAGTGTTTTCAAGGGTGAAAAACGGCAGAAACATAATCAGAAATGACTTTCTGCCTCAATGGGGGCTCCAAAGTGGTGATTTTTTTCAATAAATAGGCAATAATGCAAAAGGGATGAGTGATTTCGACAGCCTCCTGGAGGGGGTAGGCTTTTATTTGCCTGCACTTCTTTATAGAGGTGCTGTGGCACAGTGGATAAGTCTTCGGACTTTGAACCACAAGGTCCGGGGTTCAAATCCAACCGCAGCACTAGCGTCCTTTGGCAAGGCGTTTATCTACATTTGCCACTCTCGACCCAGGTGTAGTAAATGGGTACCCGGTAGGAAGGAATTCCTTGAATGCTCGATGCGCCCGATCAGGGTAGCCGTGCTAAAGCCGGGGTAATAGTATGCAGCGCTTAGAAACATTTGTATTAAGCGCTATATAAATGTTGCATATTATTATTATTATTATTATATATGTGGCTGATAAAACAAAACCCATTCTTTCCTCCCTAAGTGGTTTCAAGGCAGTATTAAAGTAGCAGAACTATATATCAGAAACGCCTTTTTGCGTAAATGGGGGCTTCAAAATTGTGATTTTTTTCAATAAATATGCTATAATGCAAAAGGGATGGGGTGATTTCAACAGCTTCCCGGAGGGGGTAGGCTTTTCTTTGCCAGCACTTGTTTATATGTAGCTGATAGAGCAAAGCCTACTCTTTCCTCTCCAAATCATTGCAAGGAAATAAAATTGGCTGTACTATAAGTAGAAACGCACTTTTGCCTCAATGGGCGATTCAAAATGGTGTAATTTCCAATAAATAGGCAATATACATGATATAGAGGGGGAGGGGTTGACTTAGACAGCCCCTGAGAGGGATAGGTTTCGATGTGCCAGCGCTTCTTAATAATATGTAGCTGATAGAGCAAAGTCTAAGCTTTTCTCTCCAAGTAATTGCAAGAAAATAAAATTGGCTGTATGATATAGAAACGCCCTTATGCCTCAATGGGTGATCCAAAATGGTGACATTTTCAATAAATAGGCAACATACATGATATAGAGGAGGGGGTGACTTAGACAGCCCCTGAGAGGGCTAGGGTTCGACGTGCTAGCGCTTATTTATGCAACTGGTAGAACAAACTCTACTCTCTCAAGTCAATAAAATACTATAAAGCACAAACGCTTTTTTGACTCAATGTTGAATCCAAAATGGTGAATTTTCAAATAAATTGGCAATAAGCAAAAGAGGGAGGGGTGACTTCCCCAGCGCCCCCCCCCCCCCGATAGGGGTTGGCTACGATGTACGTGCCACTTCTTTTGATGTAGCTGGTAGAACAAAGCTTACTCTTTTTCCTCTCCAAGTGGTTTCAAAGTAATTAAAGTGGCTGTACTGTATAGCAGAAATGTCTTTTGCCTCAATGGGTGCTCCAAAAACCAGTGATTTTTTCCAACAAATAGGCAATATACAACAACATGATATAGCCAAGGGGGGGGGGGGGGCTTCGACACCCCCACCCCATGAGAGTGTTAGGCCTTGATGTGCCAACATTTTGTTTTATGTAGCTGATAGAGAAAAGCCTACTCTTAACTATCCAAGTGATTAACGAGCAGAGATAATTGCATTTATTTTGTAACTATACATTATACATATTATACATGTTATACGTATTAGTCTATGGAAATGCATACAAAAAGCGACATTTCTGAAATTGAAGTATTCAAGTTTGATACCTTATAAATTTGCTAAGATGAATGATACAGAGTTGGAATTTCATCCATATGATAATAGTATATCAATAAAGTTTTCTGGAACATTTCAAGGTAATTGATTCATTTTTCTTAGAATTATGTAAAATCATGTATTTGCAAAATTTTCAATTTTTGGAAAAAAATGACAAAAAATGAAGTTTTCTACTTAAAATCTCAGCCAAATGACCTACTTATCCCCTATAAATGGTACCAAATTGTAGGAAATTTATTTGTCTTTCATATGACACTAATTTTATGGCAATGGAATGTTTATGTCAAAATCTATGTACGAAAATTCAAATGTTCTGAAAATTTGGCGGCCATTTTGAAAAAAGCGCCCTCACGGGTTAATTTTCAGGATACAGCCTGGTTACCTCATATATTCATATTCAGCGTAAAAAACTGGTCTAGAAGCACTATGTGAAAATTTCTCCTTTTCCGTGTGGCACCTTGGTCAATTATAACCCGGACTAAAAGGAGTGACAGATACACCAAGGCAAAGATCTCTGATCTCTGCTGAAGGGATAGATTCCCGGAATCTGGGGAAAGAAAAGAAACAAGAAAATATCAGGGCATTACACTATAGTCAGGAGGGGCAAATAATTCAAGAGGCCAATGGTCACAATCATTTCTTTCAGAGCATTTCTCCCATCAAACAATATAAGGAGCGCAATAAAAATAATTTTCACTGGTTTTTATTTTCTTCCTTTCTTCTTCTTCTTCTTCTGCTCCTTTTTCTTCTTCTTCTTCTTTTTTTCTTTTCTTCTTCCTCCTCCTCTTCTTCTTCTTCTTCTTCTACTACTACTTCTACTACTTCTTCTTCTTCTTCTTCTTCTTCTTCGTCTCCTCTCGAGTCCTCCTCCTCCTTCTTCTCTTAAAAAATAAATATGCAACCTAACATTGCACAAATATCAGTATATTCCTACATTAGAAGTCATTACAAACAATATGACCTGTGATTAAAAAAAAAAAGAATCCACCCTTGGCGCATGCGTATGGCGTGCAATAACCTTTGTGGTCATATTTTTCCCGGTCCATCAACCGTGACGAAATACTTCATATTGTGACGTATTTCATTCACACAGTCACGCTCTCTCTGACTCAATGTAAATCATTCAGTTGACATCACACAAACCAAATTTACACACAATCTCACGGACGTATTAATATTTACATCCTCGTTTGCGGGACTCGCCGAGGACCCAGCGAACCTGCACGCCAGCCCTACCCGTCTAAACCAGGGGTCGGGAATAGCAGTCAGAGCGCTCGCAAGTGGAATTTGTAATACATGTGCATATGTTCAATCGGTGGATAAGGAGTTAATATTCTCTTAATTTGTTTGGCGGATTAACTTTCAAAATGAGGCTGGTTGCTTCCCTTTTCATCTTATCGGTGAGTAGATGATTAGTCAGTACTAAATTTAGACTCGAGAAGTCAATAGTGATATTTCGTTTAGATAATTATATGGATAATCTTCATAAATAAGCATAATTCAAAAGATAGACGAGCTGTGATATAATTATGTTTTTATTCATATCATACTAAGGCTGGAGGAATTTTCTCTTCAAAATGTGCTATAAAATATAACAACCAAGGGCAACTCCAAATAAATTTTATTGTATATATGTTTTATGTCATTTATTTTACTTCCACTACTTAAGCTTTGTGAAAAGTTTGACTTTTGTTAACATGGCCAAAGTATCATTTAGCATTATGATCTTATCAAAATTCTGTTTAGAAAAAAGAAGGAAAATACTGATTTTTTTCTTTTCATTTTGGCTCGGACCAAAACACTTTGACGAGAAATTTTCACTTATTTTCACGTTTCGTAATAACAGCTCAATGACTTGTATATTTTTTGAGAAATTATTTTGTTTATTTTCGGGCATTCTTCTGAAATTCATGTGAACTTCTAAACACAAGATATATGGATGAGTAGTACAAGTTTTCTGAAACCCATTCATTTGCTCTTTCATATTTAAATTATGATACACCAAATCCAACAACCAGCAACACGACAAACATGACAAATGTACTGATGTCCGGATGTGACAAATCCGGTATAGTTTTCATATCAAAACCTGACCCATGACCAGTAGAAAATGAAAGCATTCGATACAAAAAAATATATATTTCATAAAGAGCAGAAAAAGGCCCGCATTTCCTAAACAACCGCTTAATTTGCTCTCGGGAGTTCAGCGTACTCTTTTGGGGGTCGGAGAACCTATTAAAACCTAGATTTATGGTATATATACTACAAATCAAGTATACACATATCATTATATTACATGTAATCGATTTATGATTTCTGAAGAAAAAAATATCCACTTGTCACCAGAGAAAAAAATATGATGTTATTATTTTGTTGCCAACCTCTGTTCATGCTGTTAGGAAATTAAACGATCTCTTTAGATATTTCCCCTGCTTTGTATAAACGATGGGAAGGTCAAAATGCGCTTTTACCACAAAACTTATAGAGCTAGGGCATAGTATACTTGAACTTGTTCAGTTAATTCATGCATGTGTAAAGAATGTTTGCTGGCTCGCAATAATAAACTGCAAATTATGCACAGCATGTTAATCCAGTTATAGTTACTCGTTTACATAAGTGGCTTTAAATCCAGGGCGGTAATACCAGGAAGGGGGGGGGGGCGTCCCCTATGATTTTATTTTTCAACTAGTGGATAAACAGAACATGAAGAGAACAAAAAGCGGAGGAAGAAGAGTGAATAAAAAAGAAGTATGAGTTGTGAATAACATAATATCCGTGTTGTTCAACCGAGGAATAAAATATCACGTCACATGTAGGCTTTTTTTTTTGGGGGGGGGGTCGATTAGTAAAGATGGCCATTTACAATTACTCTCCCCTCCTGTCGGCCCCTCTTTTCTCGATCCTCAACCATTCTGTATTTTCTCCCCATCCCTAATTAACTTTGATATACCGTAAATGATATACAATAAGATGTGATAAAAACCACAAATATATCAACATGGAGGTGATGTATAATCTATTCTCTATCCAGACATTAAAGCTATATTTAATCAATGATATGCTGACCTCCTTTAAAGGAAACCAAAACCCAAGAGGAGAAGCAATCTTATTGGAAAACGTAAAATGAGAGGAACGTTTTTTTTTTATTCATCAAAATCGGTTATGAAATAAGCAAGCTATGGACGTTTAAAAAGTCTTGTTGTACTTTCTATGGGGATGCTCAAATTGGCAAACATGCTTAAAAATGGCTGATTTTGTGGACAACCCTCCGTTTGTTTTGTAAACAAATTTTCAGATTTCCCCATTATCTTTCAAATTGCATCTTGCCTCCTTCTGAACACAGCATATGTCATGGGATAATATAATTCACACCACATATGTCAAGGTCAGGAGGAGATAATGTGAAATATGTCAAAAAAAGGGGAAAATCTGAAAATTTGTGTACAAAACAAATGGAGAGTTGTCCAAAAGATCAGCCATTTTGAAGCACGTTTGTCAATTTGAGGATCCCCATTACATAGAAAGTACAACAAGACTTTTCAAACATCCATAACTTGCTTATTTCATAAGTTCCGATTTTGATGAAACTGTTTTTAAATTGCTCCTCTTATTTTACTCTTTCTAATAAGATTGCTTCTCTTCTTTGGTTTTGGTTTCCTTTAAGGTTGAAATAATGGAGTAAGATATGAAGGCGGGCACAATCCTTCATATTTTAATAGAATAACTTCGTATAATAAAGAGATCGAAGTAATGGAATTTAGTAAAGTGAATTTTGAATTTTGATTTTTTTTTTCAATTTCAATCAATTAAAGCACATTGTCAATTAAATCAAAATCGGCAGAAAATGTTACTTTTCTTTAGGTTTACATGTACTAAACAGTGACACTCATTAAGCACGATACAATTATTTTGAATAGATGTAAAACACACAGTGATCCTCTGTGGTTTGACCCCGCCTAAAGATGGCAATCTAATCGTAGAGAAAGATTGGAATCAGACAAAAAGATTGTAAAAATTCAAAGAAATACCAGAGGCACTGACATTTATGGATATTTGAAAATTGATGCAAATCTCAAATTGACAATTTGACTTCTCTCTCATTTTGTCGTGCAGTGTGTTTGAATATCATTTTCATGCTGGATCGTGGCCTACCTGTAAAAACCTAATAAACAAACTTTTAAAGAGGAAACAAACCCGCCAACACTGTGTTGTCTTTCATTGACTACGTGTTATTTATCATGAACCTACTAAAGCCCATGCTTACACTCTTAATTTTTTTGGGCAACATACTGTTCCACACAACAATTGGTTAAAACTTTATCTAACTCCGGGTAGTTTTAAACCAATCATTTGTGCTTACGGTGAAAACTACACAGTATTGGTTGAAAACTACCCAGAGTTGGATATTTTTTTCAACCAATTATTGTGTGGACAGTATGTTGCCCAACATTTTAAGAGTGTATATAAATGAATAGTCTTTTAATATACCCTTGAAATGATTATTAGTAATACAAAGGATAAATTGTCATCAGATTTTACTCGAAGAGAAAGACTATTGTGTTTTTGAGAAGGAAGGTACATGTATTGCTTTTTGATAACATAATTGTTTTGTATGCATTGAGCAGTTAATGAATGTGTTACCGTTCAATTGGGTCTATATCACAAGACTACACTGCACAGAATGTTGCACTATGGGTAATGAACATGGCCAGATATGAGTAGCTGAGGTTTTGAGGTGGGGCTATATCATGGCTGTTGGTTCGTTTGCCCTTTACAGTTACGATCCCCTCTCTTCGGCCCCTCTTCCCTCGATCATCAACCATTCTCTATTCTCGCCATCCCTGATTAACTTTTATATACTATAAGATGTGACAAAAAACCCACGAATATCTCATCATATAGTCCATGAATATTTATATATTCATGGCTTCATAAGCCTGTGCGCGGGTCAGTCCATACGTCTGGGTTAATGACCGGCTTCCATCATCACCACGGGTGAGATAATTTGATAACACCCATTGCTACCCGTCTTCACACGTGCTATATATCCGTCTCAGCTATTGTTTCACCTTTTAAACAATCCGCACGTGTCGTAATAAGTCTTCTCCTTTCCCGCAAATGAAGTAAGATTTCATCCTTTTCCTGTATCCTGGTTTATAGCAATAAGGACTTGTCACAACAAGAGAACGATAGCCAGACCGATCAAAGCTATAACGTGTATTTTAAATGCCATATCATCGATCGGTTTGGAATCGGTTTGTTTGTATGACTGGAGCCCAGACTGGTAGACACAGTGTACATCATTTCTCAGGGGAAATCACGGTTAGGTGACACGTTCAAGGTCGCCGAGAAATGATAGCATGTTTGTCATCACCATCTTATCTGGCCAAACTTCAACTTCTTAAAATCCCACCTGAAAAAGCAAGAGTTGATGACTGGGGTGTTGAAACGGGAATGTATTTTAATCCTATATACGGTTACTGAATGTGATATTTAATAAATTCTGACAGTAAAAATAATCCATCATTTGAACTCGATCGGGTTATTATTCCTGTAAAAAGAGACCATTAACATATTGATTAATTAATTGATTAATTAAGATGCTGCTATTCTAAATGGATGTGACATGTTCATTTGAGATTCGTGAGTATTCTGAGTTTGTAGTTGGCTAGATAAAGTATTATTCATGCCTCAATACATGTTATGATTTTTATATTATTTGCTTATATCGTAGCTTGTGTACTTCTCAGCTAGTCTAATACCACGTGGGCTAAACAAAGATTACGTAATCAGTCCAGTTTCCCTTTGGTCTACACTACACTTGGTCTAGTCTAATTCTCATTTAGTCCAATGCCCAGTTAATCTGATTTCCATGCCATCTTATGTTTGACTTGGCCAAATGAATGTTCGGCTCATTCATCTATAACCATATAGGTGGTGTTAGATTTCACGCGCTATACTTGACAGAGTGGCTATATCTGTTAAAGAACAAGTCCAACCTAACAACAATTGATTTGAATAAAAAGAGAAAAATCCAACAAGCATAACACTGAAAATTTCATCAAAATCGGATGTAAAATAAGTGAGTGATGGACATCATCGACTGACTCATTTGCATGTCACTGAGTTGTGCATATCTCTGTTTTGTGAAAAAATAAGCGAAACTTTAAAATGCCATTACTTTCTTATTTAACATCCGATTTTGATGAAATTTTCAGTGTTATGCTAGTTTGATTCTCCTTTCCTAATTCGAATCAATATTTTGGTGGGGTTGACTTGACCTTTAATTATACGAAATAAATTAATGGGTTAAATTGCGATCAGAACAAATGGTAAGGATAGGAACTGGTTACAGACGAACTAGGATGAGATCATGTTGGAAGAGAAGCAACAGAAAGCAATTTGCCTTATTAATGACTTAATTCATTTATGACTCCTTGCTTTTTATTGTCGTTTCGGTCATTGATATCCCACCTACTTGAGAGTAGGAAGAGGAATACAAAAATATGAATAAAGAAGAAAAACATAAAAACAAAAAAATGACAAAAGAAGGAATTGGTAAGTACGGAGACCAACATATTTGGTTTACAAAAATACTGCCATCACCGGATGTGACGCAGGCTGCGTAGGAATGAAGTTAGAAAGATTGGAGATTTGGTGTATACTGTAGCCCCAAATTGCTTCCAAATCTCATTATAGGAGACCTTTAAAAAAAACGCTCCCAAAATATGTCAAAAATTAAGAATGTTCCATAACGATAATTTCCATACCGCATGATTATGTTATAGCTTTACTGAAAAATGTAATATGAACACGTTTGTATGAAAAAAATATACTCACTCCCCCCCCCCCCCATAGAAAAAAAAAACGCGATACAAAAAAGAAATCCCCTGATAAGTTTTGTATAATATAGCCCCAATTAAAGCAACATTCCTTCGCGAGAAAGAATTGGAAAACTACTTTGACCCCTCCCCCACTACTCCCCACCCCCTTCTCCTCCACCCCTTCCCCCGGTTCGTAAGAAGAAATAGAAATCGCCCCGGTTCAAGCCATATTCACAATGCATGCAGGGAATTGGTGCTTCACGACATGATGTCTTTAAACACAGGATTATTTGAAATTGCCAAAAGTATTTGTTTTTGTTTTTTAAAGAGATTATACTTCCTCGTATGAAGGGAAATAGCAATTGAAAATTGAGAATAGTATTGTTATTCATTATTATCCTTTTGGTGCAATAATTTGATAATGTGGCTAAAGTCCAAGGTCCTTGGTACGTGAACAGGATACCACTATTCTCGACTTTCACGTAGGCATGAATGCTCTTATTAGATGGCAAAATTGAATCTGATTCTTAATCTGCTGTAATCATAGACCAGATGAGTGAAAAGAGCTAAATAGAATACAAATATATAAACACTAATTATATAAATATGTTACAAGAGGAGTAAAGATTGCCCACGACATAATTTATTACTCTCTTTTTGATGATTTAAATTTCTTTCTTGTGTCTTCCATTTTCTCCATTTTTTTCTTCGTTTTCCCGTTTTTTTTCACGGTTTGCGGGAGCGGTTATTCCCCTTCGTACTGCCGCGCCTCCCTCGGTCTTCAAAACTCTGATAAGATAACCAGTTGATGTCTTCATATTATTATTATTCGCAAGACATACAGCCCTCAAACAGCCTGTCTTTCAATCTGCCATTTCTTGGCACAAAAGGGGTGACCTATTTCTAATCATGCTAATTTTAAAGCGATTTTACCAATATAATACAGTAAATGAAAGTATGAATATCGAGAGGGGCTGTCGATTCCGATTCGGGTTTTGATTGACGAAGGGATTAAAATAATCTCCTGAAACTTACCCTGGCGTGGGACCTCTTCAGATGAGGTTCCTTTTATCAAAATGTTCATTATCTCTAATTTTTTGATCTTCTAATTTTTTATGCGAATGAAATGTGATACTATAATAGGTATTATGGGCTTACTCAGCTCAACCATCTTGCTCGAATCCACAGCATTTCTTTCCGGGTGAGCTAAATAATATTGTAATAGTTTTTTCTTTTAATAACCTTCATTTCTAAAAGATCATTTTATTCATTTTTCAGATCATTTCGGGCGGCTTATACCTTAAAAAAACCTTTTAATAAATTCAACGCAAACGCGGAAGAAACTGAAATCATATACCAAGTGTCCATTATTTGTCATATCGGCCATTTCCCATTTTCATTTCGTTCGTGTGTTTTATAAATTATTTTGTCACCTAACCTTGGCTGAATACCTATTTCCCAAGCGAGGTACTTTGTCAAATTTGGTTAATCATAGATTTCAGAGAATGGCTAAGGTTATCCACATCGTTATTCCAAAAATCGTTTACAATTCTGCTTTTTTCATGAATGTACACGATTGTGTAAACATGGTTAAGGAAATACAGGAAATTATTTTGCGCACTTCTGATTCCTGACCTTGTCCAAAAAATAGTGCTATATAATAACCAAATAAGGTGCTATTCAATATAGATCTAGGAATGTCAGTAGATATCCAAATGTAGTTAATGGCAGTGGTGGATCCAGCTAGGGGCACATCAATCCCGTGCTCCCCCCCCCCCTTTGATAGTCAACAAAATTAAGTGATGCCATTTTTTTTTTTTTTTTTGGGGGGGGGTCAAATTTCCCTGTAAGAGAATTTCCTCGATGTGGTTGTCCTCAAACCGTTTTTTTTTCTCTTGCTTGTCATTTTTTTCCTGCATACAAACCCCCCCCCCCTTGGAAATCCTGGATCCGCCCCTGGATAATGGTGTTCAAGGAAAATATAATCTAGCCGGAATGATTGCTGATAAATTTGATGCGTTATATGAGGGGGAATCTTTCAATGAAATGGATATGGCAGATCTCAGAAATGATATTGATCATTTTGTTTGATCATGCAGATACCATGGCTGTGTACAGAATGTTCATGTAAAACATATACTTTCACTCAAAATATTAACAGAGTTTGTATATTGACTGTACTTCGGTATAAACGGAGTCCGCCAGGTGACACGAAGGAGAAAAAATAAATCTCCGTGGATTATTTCGTTCCCTCGAAATATTATTTCGTTCCTACGAAGTAATTATTTAGGCCCTACTGAGAATATACATTGGAAGGTAAAAGTTTGCTGATACATTGATTCATGACCTTTTGATGATCTTCCTTTTGTTATTTAGCCTTAATGTAATAATATTAATGAAAAAAAATATGCATTTGCTTCAAAACTAAAAGCATGCTAGGATGCTAGGATGTCATTGGGAACCACGCCCCTCTGATTTATTGATGGGTGAATGGATATGATAAATGATTGTTTCTTTGATATTCAGGTGCGAAATCAAAAGCTATTAAAGAGTATCAGTCTCTCTTTTTTTTCTCTCCTGTAGGCGTTTTCGTCTCGTTTTATGAAACGTATTCATATTGCCATAGCAGCAGCGGGTAACCGTCCTTCGCACTTTCGTTTCCGTGTTGTATAGCGCGGAAAGTGAATATGATTTGCCAATATGTGTGATAACATTGTGGAATTTGAAACCACCCTTGACCCATGCTGCAATAAAGAAAGGAGTACTTTTGTTCATGACGATTACCATGGTAACAGGGCTAGATAGCCAATCACAATCAAGGCTTCGATTGTAGCTACAGTAATTGCAAAGTTGCCATGATCGCATCTCTTTATGAAACGTGTCCAAGGATTTAGAAGGAAAATCATTTCAATCGTAATAGCAACATTTTTGGTGCATTAAAAAAATGTTTGGTAATAAAGAGATATCACTAGTAAGTGAACCCGTGAATGGGATGGAGTCCAAGGGCGGTTTCATAATAAATGTTCGTAATTTAATTTACGAACGCCTCAACGCACAACTGGTTAAATGTGCATTGATCCTTGATGTTAAAATGCCGGGTAGGCGAAAAACAATGAAAATTTGTTTGCTTTGTCAAGTTGTCCAATTTATTAGGGGCGATCGCCCCCTATGACCCATTTCTTGTGCTAATGTCTGATATAATCCTTACCAAAAATTTCATTTATTGTTGATCTAGCTCCGAAGAAAGGTTTACTAGTCCTGTCTAAAGCCATTTATAACCCACGAACAGCTTCAATGAAACACCCACCATATCCGAGAAAAAAAAAACATGTATATATTGTAAATTTGTTCATTCTAATTACGGAATGACCCGAGAATACAATATTCATTTTCTGTTTATAGTGCCTGATCGTGAAAACATACATCAAGTACAGAGGGCGTTACCGATAATTTTGAAATAATATACAGCTGACTCGGGGTTTCAATTTTGTATCTTGTGATAATATTTTTGAAGAATATAAAGACTGTTTAATTATCTTAAGAATTCATAAATTAATGAAATACAAAGAGATCAAAGGTATAAGACAAAAACTTGGTGATTGGCGCTGTAAAAACATCGTCCCCCTGTTTGAATCTACTTTAATCTAAATACGAAAGCGAAACATTATGAAGGTAAAGTTTTAGGAATGAAGACCGTCTGCGAAAACTAAATGTGTACACTCGCAGGGTCGTGTGCATGGTGTGCCATAGAGCTACGTGGAACACAATGTTTATGATATGGTGTGTTCGATGATAACAAAGATAAAATTTGATTATTTATGAAGGGGTACCGACCAATTAGACAGAATATCAGGGACTGCTATTAAAGGACACCCCAACAAAAAGTTTATTTGAATGAAAGGAGAAAAATCCAATAGGCATAACACTAAACATTTCATCAAAATCAGATGTTAATAAGATAATTATGAAATTTTTAATATTAGCTTAATTTCACAAAATAGTTATATGAATGGCCTGGTCGGTATGCAAATGGGGGGACTGATGACGTCACCCACTCACAATCTATTTTGTATTTCATTATATGAAATATGAAATATTTTAGTTTTTTTCCTCATTGTCATATGAAAAAAACCCTCCTTCCTGGATATGTGGATTACCATTGTTTTAACATTATAATGATTCAGGCAAGTTGGTCATTATTGTCAAATGTGTAAACAATGGAAATATTGTATAAATTCAACCAATGAAAAAAAAAACACAAAAGGAATAGTGAGTTAGGAACATCACCGACTCTCTCATTTGCATATTACTGAGTTGTGCATTGTTTTGTGAAAAACAAGCGAAATGTCCTATTTTTCTTATTTAACATCCGATTTTGATGAAGTTGTGCTTGTTTGATTCTTCACTATTCACTGACATACACACATGTAAAACTCACCAGAACAATCGTATACGCTTTTTATTTCAAAACTGTCATAAATCGTATTGACAATGTGAAAATGCACAAGTTTAAATTTGTGAGCAGGTGAACGCACAATCCACAATTGATAAATCTCCAATTCCACACTGGATATTAAAGGTATTGTTTAACTTTGTGAGCAGCTGATTTTAAAAATGTTTAAACCAAGATGAAACATGTGTACAAGTGCATGTATTAGAACTAATAAACCCTGAAAACAACCATTATCGATAATGAAAAGCTAAAACTACAAGGCAAACCCCGATTTTGTAAATAGGCGTCTTATAGACGCCTAAACAGTACACATAAGTGTATGGGATGAAATCAAGATGGTGTTTCCGGTCACTTTCTATTTCAATTTTTGAAGCACTAAATAATTATTTTCGAACGCAATTTTTTCTGGGCTTCATTTTTGTAACATATCACAGACACAGGTGACAAGTGTGACCTTCCAGCGGATTTTTTAAAAGTCAAACCAATGTTAACCAATCACTTTAAGCAGTGCAGCTCGTTGTTTTGAATGTCCAGAGACCGCGTTTTGTTATTACGAGAAAAAAAATCATTGTCGGTTCGTTAATACGGAAAAGAAATGAGGTTTGTTAATCCAAAGAGTAATGGGTCCGACAATTTGTCAATTCCGAAAAAGAAATAAAGATTCATTACTCAGAAAGTTCGTTAATATGGAAACGAATATGGTTTGCTATTACGAACTTTCTATCCTAAGAAAATGAAGTAAGGTTTGTATAGTATATGAGATACACTGTAAAAAAACATTTCAGTTTCCTACCATCGAACATTCTGAATAACGATCTTTGTTTCATATTCAGAATTACAAACCTGAGAAATAAGCCAGTTCGTAGTTCCTTTCTGCGCATGATCAAAAGATTCTACGCATGATCAGAGGAAGGTCATTTGTACTGAAGTGACATGGTGGTTTAAAATCTAATGAGATAAGCACCAACTTTGATGTCTTGATTATTCATATATTCTTTTGAATTGTGGTTTTCTTTTATATCCACAAAAAACAACAATGCGTCCACGAACGACTGGTATTTCACAGTTTGCCAAGTACATTGTGCAACCTACTATGATATGCAATCAAAGTAGGACTGCAACAAATACAAGTGTTCATTGGTGTGCTATTCTAGTCACCTAGTCCATTCAATTTCTTCATCCTGCTATGTAAGGCAAGCTTACGTAATATCTTGCTTTGAAATCTGCCTATCATAATGAAAGAAATGAAAGGTCATTTGACCAAAATCGTCCATGAATAACTACGAACTGGTCTATATACGAGCTTTCGAAGTAATGAACCTTCGGTAAAAACGAATCTTCGAAATAAAAAGCGCACACCGTTGTTCAGGTGATTCTTTTCATATCGCCTTCAAAAGCGGTTCCTTAAAGCCCCTTTTACAATACTCGTAGCGACTGCTTAAGCCCCTTTCACAATTGACGTACGACCATTTGCGACCTTTTGGTCGTGCGACAGGCTGCAACAGGCATCAATCGCTAGTCATCTCATAAGATCGCACAGAGGCTTTCACAGTTGCAACAGCTGTCGTACAACAAAAACAACCAGTAAACCCCGTTGCACGAGTAAGTCGCATATGCTCTTACTGTGCTCATGCGATCACATGCGAGTGTTGCACGAGGGATTGCGAGTGGAACGGTCGCATACATGCGAATGAAACGGTAGTGCAATGTTGTAAGCCGTGGCGATCGGTCTTGCAACAGTCTTATGGCCCATATTATTATCGCAACCAGTCGCAAGACAGGTCTCTGTACATGTAGGTCGCTTGCACATGTGCAAGTGTTGTACGACCTCCAGTCACGTAAATGCGACTACTTAGTTGTGCCACCTATCGCACCAAGTCGTACAACGTTGAACAACACTCGCACGATGATCGCCCGAGCGATGGTACGACCCCGGGTACGGCCTGATGCGAGTGAATCGATCGTATTTGATCGCGTTCGGATTTTGAACATGTTCAAAGTTCAGATGTGACCAGTCACGACCACCTCGAGTTCGTGCGACCGTCTACAACAACTGCAAGTGCTCGCAAGACACCAAGAGATCGATCGTGCAACAACAAGAAAAAACTGTTTCAGGCGGTCGTAAACTGGTCGGACGTCAATTGTGAAAGGGGCTGAACGGTCGCATACAAGCGAATGCAACGGTAGTGGAATGTTGTAAGCCGTAATTTCGATCGATCTTGCAACAGTCTTATATTATCGCACCCAGTCGCAAGACTGGTCTCTGTAGGTCTCCAGCACATGTGCAAGTGTTGTACGACCTCCAGTCGACTAAATGTGACTATACTTAGTTGTGCCACCTCTCGCACCAAGTCGTACAACGTTGAACAACACTAACACGATGGTCGCCCGACCGATGGTACGACCTGTTGCGAGTGAATCAATCGTATTTGATCGCGTTTGGATTTTGAACATGTTCAAAGTTCAGATGCGACCAGTCACGATCACCTCCGACCACTTCGAGTTTGTGCGATCGTCTACAACGACTGCGAGTGCTCGCAAGACACCAAGGGATCGATCGTGCAACAACAAGAAAAAATTGTTGCAGGTGGTCGTAAACAGGTCGTACGTCAATTGTGAAAGGGGCTTTACAACCGTTGCGATTCTGTGCAACGTATATAGTGACCAAATGATCACACGAGCAATTGTGAAAGCCCGTTTACAAAGCAGGTGAGACATTGACAGTCTCTAATATTTATCTAATTGATTGATGCTCCTTACAAAATAATCTAAACCATTTTTGTTATCAAAACATTAAAATCTATTAAGATAGATGAGATAAGATAGATCCACAGACATCTTTCTTGAGGGTTGTTTTTGTTGGAACGGGAAAGGGGAAGTTACCTGTAAAATACCATTGACTTCCTTGTTGGCAGTAGGCCTATACTAAATTCATAGTTTTAAAGAAAAAGTATGTCATCTTGCTTTTATATTTTAAATAATTTCCAATATGGAATCAAACTGTGAATTCAGTTGAGCATTCAAACGATTGGTCCTTTCGCTTCCCCTACTTATTTTTAAGACTCAATATTCAAAATCATTTTATTGATCCACGAAATTCAATGGAGGTATAATACAAAACAATTACATGTATACGTTCTCTTTTCCGTGCTAGAAAATAGAGGGACAATGATAATATGAAATTAACTGTGTGTTGAAAAGTTGGGGGAAATATTTAAGATTCAAGATAAAAAAATTACATTCTTTCAATTAATAAAGTTGACGATTGGATATTAATTGTTGTTCAAAATATTATATCAAATATGAGAAATTGCATACAATTCCACATTGACCGTATACATGGAAAAATGCGTTTATACTACAAGTACAAGTTCTCATTTTTTCAATGTCTTAACATAATTATTTACAGTATTTTTTTATCATATTTTAGTAGCTAAGTTTAAATATTTATATGTATTTTGCATCATGATATTATTGTAACTTTATATGTTTTTTATCCCTGTTAAATCAGGACATTGATGTAAAACAGCAATTTAGCTGATCTTTTTATCCTGAATAAATATTTTCTAATAAATAAATAAAATAAATACAAGACATGTATGATTGTAATGGTGGCCTTTACATATACACAAATCAGTGGCGCTACATGAGGCAAATATTTTAAAGGGGCTAGCTACATGGCATATCGCGTATAATTTATGAAAAATTCAACATCTTTATCAAACAAATCCAGTTTTCACCCTTCTGTCTTTTCTTTTCTTTCTTTTCCTTGGTCGTCATTTTTTTTTTTTTTTTTTTGGGGGGGGAGCCCCCAACACGCCCCCCCCCCTTGGTATGCCACTCACTGAATATTGTAGTAAGATACTACTTAATGAAGAGGTAGAAGAAAAAAAACAGTTAGACAGATGAAAGAAATTCAGAAGTGGAAGATAGGAAAATGGAAGAGATGATAAATAAATTTAATAGGTTTGAGTAGGATGAAACAATAGGCGGCGAATTGTCCTTCCGGAATTTCGAATTATGCACAACAGTGTATGGGAGACTTGTCACCCCCCCCCCCTCCTCTCCCCGTGGACCAAAAATCTCACGAAATCGCCACAAATAACAGAAGGGCAGAAGGATCGCGACAAAAAGTAATCAATATGAAATTGATAGCCATGATCGAACTGATTTGTCACAAGTCACGGGTATGCTTTCAGCAAAATGATATATATGAAATAGGATATTGAAAAAGATTTATCGGTATAAATCTCTTTAAAATCAATGAAACAATATTTGTCTTTTTTTTTTTTTTTTTTTTTTGGGGGGGGGTTAAACCTTGGTACAGTGATACTGACAAAATCGACCCCTGACCGACAGAAGTTATTACGTTAGAACCAATGGCGTATCATCGGTTAGTTTGGGACCGGCTGTCTCGGTGTGCTTGTATATAGCATTGGGTCCGATATCGTAAAAAATACCCGCGGTTTTTTAATTGTCTAATATGGGTTAATGGACAGTTGAAATGAACTCGCTGGGGTGGAGATATTAAGGTGACTTGGTCATATCCCTTGGTGGGGGTAACAAATAGCTTATGATTCATGGCGCGAGACTCAAGTCGGTGTAAATATTGACGAAAGAGATGAAGGGTTTGTAATCCAAACTCGAGCTTTTGAAATAATGAGATTGGAACAAATTTGAAAATGGGAGAGAGAGAGAGGGGGGGGGCAAATATTCGTAAAATCACAATTTGATGGTCATTTTAATGTCTTTCGTACATGGTTACTGAAAATATATGGAGATGAAGCCCACCACGGGTTCATGGATCCTGTTGTACCCCCCCCCCCCGCCACTCCTCCATATTTTAATGGAGTATACGTTATTATTGGTAATATCATAAGGAAGAAAGTAAGAATCGATTTGAGCGGTCTAATTACACTAATCATTGATTTTATGACAGTTGTATGTAGATGAGAACGGTATCGGACTTGTTGAATAGCAATACTAGAGAGAGAGGGGGTGTAGGGGGGGGGGGGGGGCAGAGATAGGGGAAGAGAACTAGTCTAGATATCGAGAAAGCCGCACACGTAAACGTGGTAAAATGTGTATATTTGTAGAGTGTAGATAAAGGAAATCCTTTAGGAGACACGTACAATAAATGTCTGGAACTTGCAGGGGAGTATTATACGCATACATATTTCCTTTAAATCATTATCATAACAGAAACACACTTCAAAAGTAAGTCTATATTTAGAATAGGCCTACATCTGGGTGATTTCAAGGAACAGTAAGAAATAAGTAATTAAAATTATATGAAAGTGAGAGAAAATACAAGATTAGCAAGAAAAACAAGAATCGCTTTCGAAATTGAATTTCCTTTTATATTAATTTAACCATAAGGTGATCGAATATAACTAGGATAAATTGGAATATACATACTTATAATAAGCGAAGCTAGTGTACAGGTTGGTTTCAGAAAATTAACTGAAATACATTGATAAAATTTATAATAAAAAACTGATGAAAAGTAAAATTTTACGAACATGCAACAGCAGGAGAAAAGAGGGGTATACAGTAAATTGAATTATAGATAAATAAAAATTGTGGGAAAGATGTAATTGTTTAATTGTGAGCTATCAAATTATTTCTACACACTTGAAATGTTGGGCAAAATAGTGTCCACTGTGTTGGGTAATGTATGTTGGTAAGTGGGCAATTATTATCCAAAATGAGCAAATTTATTACCAAATTATTAGTTTTTATTACCCAATATGAGCAGATGTTAACTAATAAATGTGTGGACAGTATGTTGCCCAGGCTTTGTTAAAAGTTGGGCATTTTTTGCCCAACTATTTTAAGAACGTATGCAATATCAGGAAATATTGTTCCAGTTCAAATAATGCTCTGATAACCATGTACACAGTAAAAACGATGTATGATACCTCGAGTAGTTGTTTAATAGTTTAAACAAATATGCTTATTATTCATTGAGAATTAAACATTAAAAAGAGCCGTGGTGTAGTGGTTCTGACTCTCGCCTTGTAAACAGAGGGTCGTGTGTTCGAATCCCACCGCGGTCTAGCGTCCTTTGGCAAGGCGTTAATCCACACTTTGCCACTCTCGACCCAGGTGCTTGGCTACCCGGTAGGATGCGAAAGATATTGTATGTTTGATTTTGCCAGCGCCATAATGAGGCTGCGATGAATGCTCCCCATGGAGTGGAAATTGTGCACTTTTCGTGCGGGATTGAAATGAATCCAATGACCGGGGTAATGATATGCTGTAACGCGCTTTGAGGCATCCTGGGAAAAGCGCTTTATAAAAATTGGCTATTAATTCTACTTTGTTGTTTCAGATTTTAAACACTTGTTTAAACTATTTAAACAACTACAGTAAGCTTGGCAAGGTTCATATCGTAACTAGCTTTGTAACAGCGTTTCTATACTGTGTAAAACAAGTACAAGTATTACGGTTGTTGCCAGAGACGTAATGGGTCAAAAACCTGTCAGGGTCACAACATGACATGTGTGACAACATTTCTTATAAGTGCAAGCTAGAGAAGCGAGCGAGCAAAAACTTTGAACTTTGTAAAATAAAAATAATATTTTGTTATAGATGGTAACATTATGTTCATAAAATTACATAATACACACTTAAACGTTGGGCGACATACTATCCACTGTGTTGGGTAATGTATGTTGGTAAATATACATATATATTCTCGGCAATTATTATCCAATTGATAACATTTATTACCCAATTATTAGTTTTTATTACCCAATGTGGGCAGATTTTAAATTTTTAACCAATAGTTGTGTGGACAGTATGTTGCCCAGGGTTGGTTAAAAGTTGGGCATTTTTGCCCAACTATTTTAAGAGTGTACCTTATAAGGCTGTAGTTGGCAAACAATGTCTCAAACGGTTTGTCTTATAGGAAAGGTGAATCTGTATAAAAATTTGTTTTTAAAAGAGTTTACAATACTCGTCCAAATAGTGGAAGTCCATCAGGTCACACGGGCCTAATTACAACTGGCTGGCAAAACATATTCATTCGACCCAACCCATTCTAAATTTTTAAATTTGATATTGCTGATTGAAAAAAAATGAATGAATATGATTAACAATCTAACACTGATTCTAGGGAGGGGACCTACTGAACTTCTTTTTTCCCAATTGGAAAGATATATCATCACTATGGAACTAAATTTTTACTGGCGGAAGAATTAGGGCCATTTGACTCTCTCAAGTGATGAATTTGATCCCGTCAGGTGTAGTCTTCATAAATGCTGATTTATTTTTAAAATGAGCCGGTCGAGGTACCCTTTTCTGGTCAGATATGCAATGTCGGACATATCCTATCCACTGATAGTAAACATTAAACCCTCGAATATCCTCCTTATTTTTAAGGAATTCTTTTTAGGTACCACTTTAACACACGAGTCTATGGGGATTGAATTAGGCCTGTGATACCTTTATAAGAAATATAACCTTGACTCTAGCCTATTACAGGGGAAATTCCCTCGTGGATGAAATACCTGCCCAAACTCTTCAGTAGCAGATTGCTTTCACTAGTATACATATTTCAATCATCAAGAGGTCCAAAAACTGAACTTCACGGCTATATGCAAGGCTACATAGGGGGTATAACAGGTAACAAATTGTGATTAGTAAATATGTGTTTGTGAACCTAGCCTAGGTTAGGCTGTGACTGTGTAGGCTAACGTTAGTCTCTGCGTTGCATGTTTTCGTGTGTTTACGTATACCAACGAGCGCTGCTGTATTCGTGTATAGCACCCATTACAGGATACACTAAACATTAGATAGGCCTTGATCAATTGCAGTTGTGAAATTGGTTCATGGTAAAGGGATGGAGAAGAGAGAACTTTTTAGAATTTGGCTGAAGAGTGGTGGATTCAAGAGGGAGGGGGTTAGAGAAAGGCATAGTAAGTATGTTTGGGGGGGGGGGGGGGGGTGGCTGAGAATGAGTGCTACTGCTATCTTGTTCTAACTTTTACTTACTTCTAGCCAGACTAGCCCCCATCCCTTTAGAAAACAAGCCATCTAACCCCCCCCCCCTCTCTCTCTCTCTTACACCCCTTGTCATAGGAAGATATGAATGTATAGTATGATTGTATGTTAATTATCATTTCTTTTTATTGTTATCTAATTTAACTCATGTGAATCTGGTATTTAAATTGTGGGCAGTTCTTGAATCCACATATGCACACGTTTCATATCTACAATTTTGCATTATAGGATTTTGGGCCCTACTTTGCATCCATTGTTGAACTACATATATGCAGGTAGGATGTGTGTAAATCCATAGGGCACTAGACATAGGAGTAATATTAGAATTGGTCATTACATAACACATATGTATATTTCATGCATTTCTTTGCTATAAAGTGAGTGTACAGGTGTTAAAGAAAAGCCAGGGAGGTAATTCAAAAAGAAGCATCCATGTGTCATACAATAAAGGTCACACTTTAACACACGAGTCTATGGGGATTGAATTAGGCCTGTGATACCATCATGCATGCTGAAGTGAAGTTGGTGTTTACCAACGAACGTAGAGGGCAGCAACACACGGCAGGGTTTGTTGGTGCCCTCTACGTTTGTTGGTATTTATATAATACAAGGAGGTTACACGGACCTAATCACAACTGGCAGGCAAAATATATTCCTTCATCCAACCCATTCTTAATTTTTAAATTTGATATTGCTGATTGACAAAAATGAATGAATATGACTGACAATCTAACACTGATTCTAGGGAGGGTACTTACTGAACTTCCTTTTTCCATATTGGAAAGCTATATCACTACAATGGAAATATTTTTTACTGGCGGAAGAATTAGGGCCATTTTAATCTCTGAGGTGACGAATTTGATCCCGTCAGGTGTAGTCTTCATAAATGCCGATTTATTTTTAAAATGAGCCGGTCGAGGTACCCTTCTCTGGTCAGATATGGAATGTCAGACATGTATCCTATCCACTGGTAGTAAACATTCAACCCTCGAATTTCCTCCTTATTTTCTATGATTTTTTTAAAGTGCCACTTTAACACACGAGTCTATGGAATATGAATTAGGCCTGTAAAACCAGGAGAAAATGAAAATGGGAGAAAAATAAAAGTTTTCGAAAAATCCTTCGAAGTATCCAAAGTGTATTTTTGTTAATAGGTTAATAACAATTTTCTTGTTGAAATCATGTATATTTTCTTTTTGCGATCTTCAGTAGTCTGTTTTGGTTTTTATTATTCATTTTCATCTACGATTATGTTTCAATTTATTTATTGTTAAAAATGTTCAGTTACGGTCCTTAGACCTTTGTATCATGTATCTGTGTTTTAAACCTAATAAATAAATGAATAAAATAAGGAGTTTTTTTTATTATCTAATTGATCAATCTATCTACTCAGTCATACATCTATTCATTTATTTGTTTGTTTGCCATGATTGCATTTGAAAGTCTTGTTTGCATATAATTGTATATTCAATGATTACTTTCAGAAGAATATGTTGGCCCCTATATTTTGTCAGATTTTAAAGACTACTTTTGATAAACATATATGACCCGTATTCTAAACGGTAAATTGCCAATTCGTCTACTGCCAACTCGTCCACTCACCGCAAGGTCTACTTTCATTTAGTCTAATGCCATTCTGTCCATTAAGATTTCGTCTAACAACCATTTGGTCCATTAACCATTTGGTTCAATCATCACTTCGTCTAATCACCATTTCGTCTATGACCATTTCGTCTCATAACCAGTTGGTCTAATATCCATTTCATTTTCATTTATTTGCACGATTTAACACTTAGTCTAATTCCAATTAGACCAAATGGTATATGGACTAAATGGTTATTGGACCATTACTGGTTATTTGACGGAGTGGCATTACATTAAATGAAAATAGACAATGTGGTGAGTGGACGAACAGATGGTAGACCAAATGATAGTAGACGAGTTGGCAATTGGACGAATTGGCATTAGACGAATTTGAAATAAACCTTCTGAACTCCGGTCTAACTTAAACCAAGGGCTAAATCTGGTCTTAAATTATAGGAAGCTATGAGTATAAAAGAACTGTTTAAAATATTTAAATGCCTAATGTGTTTAGTAGGATACTTCCCATGGTGTAATGGTTGAGAAATCTTAAGATATTGGGTGGTCCTTTTCAGGACCAACACTTGCCCAAGAAAGATACATGGTGTACCGTGTAACCTACTAAACTATATTCTTCTTCGCCATGGAAACTTTCAGAAGTTGAATATATTGTAATTATTATTTCAAGATTTATTTGTTCAATTTGAATGCCAAATGTGATGAATATATATATATATATATTGATTATCTAATTGTAGAAATTGATGTCACAATTGGCTTATAATTGTTAACCCATGACTTTAGACTACGGTTTCAGTTAAACCATGAGTTCAGAATACGGGCCAATGAATGTTATGAAATTATAATTTGCTTCTCCGTTGATTTACGTCTTTTACCGCTTCCATCTACACTCTTAGAAAAAAATGGTGCGAATTTGAACCTTTCTGACCCGTATTTTGAACCCTCGAGAAAAAAGGTTCCCAAGAAGGTTCTTTACGTGCACAGGAAACTTAAATGTAAAGAACCTAAAAATAAGTTTCAAATTGGCTGTTTAGAAACGTAAGGGAACGTTTAAAAGTTCAATTTTTTTCTACGAGTGAATAAAAAGCAAACCAATGCTGTTCAATTATATTTTCTTTTTCTTTTGGAAAACTATATATATATATATATATATATATGTATATACATATATATGTATATATATGATGGTCAATAAAAAAAACCGACTGATCGACCGATTGATTTTACTCATTATCTAAACATACAAAATATTCCATTTTGACAATCACATTAATATTATTTTTAAAAGATGCGTTGGTGAGTATTCGGTGTTCAGATAATTTAAACGCATAATATGTATTATATATGCAATAATATATTCTATAATCTCTATCAGGGCGTTGTGACGTGTGACTGTAATCCAAGCAAGGTGGTGAAGTTACAAACTGATGCAGAGGTTCGAGCCCCCGTCTTTCGGATTGTGACGTTAAAGATCCCAGACGTAAATTATCGTATCTGATTGATACACGTCTGACAAAACTCAAATACACACCCACACACTTGTAAATATATCATTTACCACATATCATACATTAACATAACTAAACGAAACCAACAAAAACATTTCTGCTGAAATAATAATAGTCAATACATACACACAAAAACAAAGTAATGTTTTGGCAAATGAATTATATATTTTTGTATATATTATTATATACTTTCAGATGGTGCTCGGACTCGGGAAGTTCAGTGACGATATTGATAGCGAGGAAAGTGACAGCGGCAGTGCCGTAGTGACAGGTATTAGTCTTGAACATTCTTGCACATAGTTTTAGAGCTACACTGTAGAATATGAATAAAATACTCAATATTTTAGAATAACATCATAACTATGCACATTTCGTACAATCATTCTACAGAATTTGGACTAAATTATAAATCAAAGGTACTTATTATTTTTTTTATTAAGTTGGATAATTGCTATTTGACAATTTAACCTCGACATAACACCCCCCCCAAAAAATCAATGAATTTAAGGAAAACATTTAGTTGTATGTAAATAACTTGGTATTAATGATGACTACAAAATATTTATTCATTCAATATGTACTAAACGAGCAATGTAAAAAGTGGCTTTCTCAACAGCTGAGGGGCTAAGTGCCGCAACAGGTCTGGAATCGAATCACATAAATTATGTTTGTCGTGTATTAAAATTAAACAGAAATTTGTTAATTCTTTATTATAGATGATTATGTGTATAATGCAATACCTCTTTATATCAGATCGTCCAATATGCATGTACAGTTTTAGTTGGACTATGCGTTTGTTGTTTTATCGTATTGACTGCAGCTAAAGATGAAGATGGTTCGCCGGCTCCTACGGGGTACAGCCAAAGGTCTAGTTTGGGGACCCCCACGCCTATTTATTGCATATGCCCACCGGAAACAGGCATGTCATGTAAAATGTTCCTTATTTTCCTGCACTGTCAGGCATACCTCCAACAAGTGAATGTCCTTGCCACATTTTATTTTCATTTCAAAGACACTCATGACGAAAAACCTCCGTTTGAGAAGACTTTACCCCCGTTTCTTTTTCACCAATTCTCTTCTCCAAGTACTATAAGCCCTAAATATCAAAACACCTGTTTCTTGACCTCGGTCCAAAGATAACACGACAGTCCAGCACACACAGCAGGGGGCCACACACGATGGATTGCAACGTGTCAATAATAAGAGCCTGCTATGGAGTTCCGTGTATACACGCGGTGAAGTGCAACTTTTTTCTTCTTTCTTTCTTCCTTTCTTTCTTCCTTCCTTTCTTTCTTTCTTTCTTTCTTTCTTTCTTTCTTTCTTTCTTTCTTTCTTTCCTTCTTTCTTTCTGTCTGGCTGTTTTATCAATGCGCGAGTGAACGGCATGCATCCCATATTTTCTTGCTGGACGGACAGAAACTATGGGATGCATCGCAGCGCTGAGGGCAGTCCCTGCATGCAAACCATACCCTAATTTTTATTCGCTTATTTTCCTTATTTCGAGGTCGATTTTCTTCGTTCGAAATTGAGAGAAAGGACTAATATTGGATGTCTGAATACAATATGCCTTTGAAAACGTGATTAAATATCGAAGACAATAATTTCATTCCGAAGTTCCTTCTACAGGCAGAGAAGTCTTACGTAATAGCACAGCTGTTGTTTATCATTTCGTCCTTGGCTTTACTGGCCTGTGGAGGTGAAATTGAGACAACGGGGATTACCTGGCCAAGATGGGTTTATCGGGGCTTGGAAATGTTCAAATGAGAAATTAGAGTTTCAAACGAAAAATGGGGTCTAATACCGCAGTTTGCGATCCCAAGTGCGGTGAAACCTCAAACGGGGTATTTTCGTAATGTGCACATTTCAGGCGTAGAGGGCGGCATTTTCCAATAAAAGAGCATTGATCATGTATTGTATTTGCATATGACATTTATTATTTTACGGCACTTTAAAACTAATACCACTAGCATGAAAATTTTCCCCAACCTTTCCCTGTATGCAACATATGAGATAGCACCTAAACAATATGTAATAAATTAGGGAAATAAACGCACGCACAACTTTCTTATTCTGTTTCTCATTTTCTGTCAGAATGCTTGATAAAAAAAAATATTTATGAATAAAAAAGAACCGCATGCAGCTTGTGCTATCTCGTTCTTTGTAGTCTCTGCTTTGCACTGTTTCTGTCTGTCTATTTCATGTGACCTTTTTGGATTGCCTGAGCGTAAGATGTTAGGAGCGTTTTAATTTTATCTTATTTTTTATTTTTTTTTAATTTATGAAAAGGGAGACTTCGTGCAGAGACGTATGAAACTATGAGTATTCACAGTTCTTCCGCTATTAAGCATTAAACCTGGCAATTGTAAAGTTGCAAAACACTAATCTAAATGTTATCAAGGATAATTGCACTCCTAATCTTGCATGAATCTTTATAGCAGTTACAAATACGAAAGTAATCCAGACTCTTTACTGTTCCCATGATCCCCCAACTTGCTGCAAGCCGTCGATGATAGCATTGTAGGACGGACAACCATGTCCAGCGGAACGGTTGTAGGCCTAATTTGTAGATAACGACTTCTTCATTCTGTACAAATATCGCGAAATGGAGACATAATCATCGGTGGAGACAGAGGAAAAGAAAATTCAAATACAACTCGTCCGATAAGCATATGGGTTGTTCGTACTTACAATTTTATTTCGTCAAAGACTACTAATATATTGTAAACCACGTTGCGTTTGTTTGTAGATCGGTTTAGGAATATAGACATGTGGACTGATAAAATTTGTTTCCTGATATTGAATAATGAAAAACAGGTTTGACTCCACGTTGAATCGAAATCTTAAATACATTATTTATGTTTGATGTTATCTTTCTTTTCCTTAATTATCAATTTCCATAAGTTTTATTTATTGTACTTATAATTCTCTTAGGAAATCGGCAAACAATTGGACTTCTAGTTGGAAAACCGGTTAAGACAAGTTATAATCAAAGACAAAGATATTCACAGTGACACTTAACTGTTTTTCCCGTCTTAACCCATGCAGTTACGAAGATAATTTGCGAAAATAAAAATGATACACTTGACTGCGGAGAAGATTTAATCGACATCGGCTCCGCCGTTTACGGCCGCACTGAAGCTGAAATCTGTCCACACTCTTCGGCAAAAGATGCTTCTGCCATGGAATGCAATGACACAGACGTAACGACCCTTGTACGTGGACGTTGCGACAATGAAACGTTTTGTGAGGTTGAATCTTCGAATGGTCAATACGGAGACCCATGTCATGGCATCTTCAAGTATTTGAACATCACGTATTCCTGTAAGGGTAATCTTACAGACCAATTGATTCTTCCAGGTTAGACACAATCAGAGACTCATACCTGTATTCATAGTGTACCTCTTCTCTGTCTTTTGCACTGCTTTCTGCATCTACATTAGTATCTATGATCCTGACATTTTCTCAAGCTCACTCTATCATAATGCATGTAATGTGTTTGCCATTAACACGTTTCTCATCATTTAGGTTAACACAAGCTTTTCATGAACAGATAGAGTTTCTTCTTGGTAGACGTAACTGAAAAATATACGTTTTCAAGTTTGATGCAAACCTTTTATACTTTTGGAAGCTTAATGACAGTCAGTGTCTCAGTGGAGATAACAGTAATTAATGATTCGATTGTTGACCATTTCCTCGACACTCATGGCAAAGTGACGTCACTTCAGTCTATCCTCTTTCATTCATTTCGTTTTTCCAAAGCGGTAATTGTTGTATATAGCTTCCTTTTTCTCAAAATATTTCTAGGGGTGTTTAACGGCGGAAAACAAGATGTCAAATTTTACCTCAGGCTTATTTTCAACCAATATTTCCATGTTTGATGGCAAGTTTTCGTAACATATTCAGAAACACAATTTCATAGTATTCCACTCTTCATCCGTTTGAGAGTTTGTCGTTTGAGAGTCAAAGTCGTAAGTGCCTCGTGGGGTTTTTAAAGTATCCGAGAATTTCATGCGTCTTCTTAAACCCCCCGACGACTGCATCTTAATGACTAAATGCCACTTTGCCGATCACTTAGACCTATATTGTGATGAATATGTGTTTCCCCAAAAGGGAAATTGCCTTGACTGTTCATGGCATTTGGTTGAAGTCTTGCCTTGCCATATACATATATCGCTTTATCACTGTAATTTCATGACAGCGGCGGCACCATGTATCTTAAACTAGGGGGGGGGGGAAGCAAAGGCAGACACTAAATATTTTGCCTGTTTCACATAAAAGAGCTCGAAGCGCGAGATGAAATTTGAAACTAAGGCCATACTGACTAGAAAAGGGACCCGTTAAGGAGTTTTTGCAGTGATTAGTGAAGATGATATCTCATCAAATCCAGTAAAAAAAAAAAGGTGTACAAATGCCCGTGTGCCCCCCCCCCCCCTGTGGTGCCGCCACTGTTTCATCATGCCTATGCATTTGTCCTCCGCACTATCTCCACATCATTAGTTTTGGTTTAGGTCTGCGATTGTCTTTTGAATATAACTATGATAACTGCACCGATTGCGTACTTTGCAATGTGCGTACGGCCGGACTCGGGATACAAAATGTGTGCAGAGAAGGGATCATTTGTTGATGTTTTTTAAGAGAGGGAGAATGGAGAGAGGAGATAGAGTTTCGGATTGACAGAGTCAGTTTTTATCGGACAAGCAAAAGAAAAAAAAAAGAGAAAGAAATGCCACTGGCCATTTTTAATATGCTTGTCCGGAGAGACAATTATAACAAAGGGACAAAAATCGATGCTAGCTTCCTTTCATGGCACTGGCTATGAATTTAAAGGTGAATCCAACCCAAATAAAAAATTATTTTTATAAGAAAAATAAAAATCAGACAAGTTTAGGTGAAAGTTTGAACAATATTGGACAAACAACAATAAAGTTATGAATTTTTAAAAGTTGTAAATATTGGTAATTACTATACTCATGGAGACTTCAAATTGGCTGCATATGGGATGTCATAGTGATGTAAGGCAAGGACTACTCTTTCATGTACTCCAATACATATTATGGCTAAAATGTCATTTTTCCCAAAAGTTTATTTCAAATTATTTTTTTCTTACATGATAATATTAAACAATATACTACCTGGGTTATATTTAGATTACAGCCCCATGGGGAATGGGTACTATTAGGAGAAAACCACAAATCCCTGATAATAAAGTACATGGCCTATGGGAAAGTTGTCCTTGCCCCTTGTCATAATTTACTTACCCAGTTGCCAATTTGAAATCTACATACTATTAGTGATCTCAATTTTAAAGCAGCTATAAGTTTCTTATTGCTTGTCTGATTTCTTTCAAACTTTCACTGTTCTTTTTTATTTATTTTTCTCCTTCCCAACACAACATTTTATGGCCAAGGCTGGTTTCCCCTTTAAGAAATGGCAAATCCTACGAAATCTAATAACTGGTTCCTAATAATCTATGCATGTATCTTTGCATGTACCGGGGTAATAATATATCTGTAAAGCGCTTAGACACGTCGTTCCGATGGATTAAGCGCTATATAAAAGCGGATTATTATTATTTAGTTTTTCTACCATCACTTCTTTCGTTTTAATAATGCATTTTGATGAAGAAATATGTTTCTTTTATATATATATCCCAGTTTCATTTTGGTCGGAACACGAACGTATCATATGCCCTTTGTCGAATCCAGATCCAAACTGAAATACATACTTGAACGTATGCAGATCCTTTTTTATTATTATTGGGGGCGAAATACCTGGATAAAATTACGTCACTGTTTAAAGCTTAACCTTACTGTATAATGTGCAAAAAAAGTTCTTTATTCATTTTCATTTCTTAAAATGTTAACATTTTGGATTTTATTATTGCAGTTTCACCGCAGAACGATACGTGGGTAAAAAAATATAACTTCGGCTTCATCAGTTTAACCAATGTTTTCACAAAACACCTGAGGATAGTTCCCAATTCAAATGAAAACACTTA
Organism: Lytechinus pictus; assembly: GCF_037042905.1. NCBI lineage: Eukaryota > Metazoa > Echinodermata > Echinoidea > Temnopleuroida > Toxopneustidae > Lytechinus > Lytechinus pictus. Next base: position 14,615,270 of record NW_026974141.1, on the reverse strand, counting down.
TATCTCTGTATCATGTGTTGTACCTGGATGTATGGACGTCAGAGGTATTCAAGATATTGATATTCCAACTGGATGCGACGTCATTACAGTATGTTCCACTGCGGACATCACTGTCCATGGTATAGTCCGAAGTGAAAAATTGATAACCGGTGGATTTCTAGCTCTTCCGAATGACTTCCTCGGGGAGGAATACTTGATAGATGTATACACACCGAAGTCAAACATACGTCGTGCCCAAGTCGCAATAACAGCCATTCACAACGACACAAACGTAGTGATCGAATGTGTGGAACCTTGTACTATCGACAATCAAACATTTTTCGAGAATAGGACTGTTGTCCTGAGTATAAATGAGTTACTTCTATTTAAAGCAGGTTCTTATGGCGGTAACCTGACTGGAACCTTGATCAGAGCTGATAAGTCAGTCTCGGTCGTAGTAGGTTCAATGGGTGTAGTCATACCGTCTTGGTCTTCGAAGCCTAGTTTAGACCATGGAGTAATTATAGAACAATTGATGCCTGTCTCAAAGTGGGGGAGGGTCCACTTTGTTCCTCCTTTTCAAAATGCCACAAACGGATGGGTTATTCGTGTTTCGGCGTTCTACCACAATACCAATTTAACCCTGTCTCAGTGTGGGAACGGCAGTGTACAACACCGCGTGCTTAACAGACAACAATTTACTCACGTCGAAGTCGCAGAGGACATGACCAGTCTTGTATGCTTAATAATCTCCGATAAGCCAGTTCAAGTCATGCAATATATGGCAAGTTCTACCAAGGAAGAGTATGGCGATCCGAGTATGACGTTAGTCCCACCAGTGCAAGATTACCATGGGAATACCACATTTCGCTGTAACAATACAGGCGACATTTTGCAATATGTAGATATAATCACATCAGAACGCGGGAAAGACAGTCTTCAAATAAATGGCGGTTCGGTTACTGATCTCACTGGTCATTGCTTCAATGTATCTGAAGATCTAAAGGCGACATTAGGATCCAATTTTCCCAGGGTTAAAGAATACTGTTACTTTTACAAACAGCTAAAGAACGGTACATACCACGTGACTCAGAGTGACCAATCAGAGAGGTTCCTTGTTCGACTCTACGCACAAAGTTATCGTGTTGGAGGAGCGATGCTGGCCGGCGTGTCATTTCAAAATCCTGAAACGATGATCATTAGCACAGGTAAGTGCATGCTTTACGGGTTAATAAAGCAAGTTGAGAATAAAGTGGATCTTTGGAAAGAATTTGTTTGAGAGCTCAACCACGGAGTTGAGAGATGTACTTTCGACTATCTAATTGGTCACTCGGATCAACGGTTACAAAACAAAATTTATGTGCACCTGATAAAGTCACCTTTGCTTAAGGTGTTCATCTTCCCTTCATAAGAAAAAACAATATTTGTTGATACATTCGATATAATTATATGGATGTTTAGCACCTGTAATTGAGTTTGTGAATATGATGATAAACCAAGTCTATCACTTGGCCATATTGAGCTAAACATGTAATATTGTTGCGTAGACATGTGCTCATCTTCTGTGAAATATAATTTCCTTCCGAATATGTGCAAAATGAAATGATGAATAACAATATTACTAAAATCCTAATAGGACATACACACAAATCATACTGTTTTTCTCCCTTTACCCAAAATGAACGATCATGGAATTTGGCTGTTCTTATATTCATATATTCATTTTTCGCATATAAGTGAACTTAAAATACATTCGCATGGAATACCGGGTTTTTCCTGCAGCAGTGTAAAGTGGGTAGGTCAGCGATGAATGGACGCTTATGCCGCGAAGACGCGGTTACCTGAGGGGAAGACACACCATTGAATTTTGGTATCGTGCCTTATAAAGCTGTGTTCTCATATTCAATATTCTCTTTTGACAATTTTGCCATCCTGATGATTGCAATAAATGTGCTAGGATTTTCCTATTTGTCTCTTCCTATCACCCTCTCTTTCTTTTGTTATTTCTTTGTCTCTCACTCTCCATGTCTTCTATCTCTCAGACCAACCTACTACTATTGGCACCACCATGACAACCACAATAAATGCAACCATGATGTCTGAGGAACAAAAACGTGCTTCTCTTGTAAGTTTGTTTCAAAGTTTTCAAATTCATTCAGAAAGTTGGATTTGAATGTAAAAAGAACGTTCTTTCGTTACCAATGCAATTATGTACTCTAGCGCTCTGTACTGTTTAACTTGTTAATTCTTTTTAGCATGCCTTCTACAATCTGTCATTCTTTCGTTTTGTGTTCCCTATTTTCATCGCGTCTCGACTTTGTTTTCGACCAACATGGAAATGACGCAATTGTAAAATTATCTTTTTTATTGTGTATTTATATTTTCAATGTAAAAAAAACAATTTAGTGTTTTATGTAAACGTTTGGTAGGCCTATCGCATCATAAAGAGAAAAATATGAATGTCTGTGTCAGGCAAAACACATAATCTGTAGCCGTTCAATCTGTCTACAAATTCAAAGCTAGTGATCTGATCGTGGAATGCAACAATTGCAAATGAAATATTAAAAAAAAGACAAAACAAATATAAAATTGTTTGGCATGCTTTCACGCACCTTTCCTTCACCGCCATTCACCTCTTTTTTTTTTGTCCCCCTAACTGATTTTTTTTTTGTCTCTCAAACTGACTTTTTCCTCCAATTCTCATCACTACCATGTCGGTGACGATCTCATTCATCAGTCGGCTCGACTTTCATCAGGAGACTTTAAGTCTTTCGGGGAGGCCGAGCAAGCCATGTCTGATTTCACCGACTACCTCGGCGATCGTGAGGAACTCGGATCCATCGACGAGCTCGTCTTCGCCTTTGATTATTTCACCAGTGTTCTCAAACGCAATCCGCTGAAATACGCCACCGGAGACAATGCGAAGTCGTTCCTCAATGTGAGTATATAATGATGACAATAATATTAATAATGATAATAAAAACAACAACAATTGTAATAATAATAGTAATAATAATATTGATAATAATGATGACAGTAATAATAACAATAATTAGAAAAAAAGAAGAAGAAGATGAAAGGAAGAATACGAAAAAAATATTAATAAATCAAATTAAAGAATAACAAATAAAAAGAAGGACAAAGAGGAAAAGAAAAAGATGAAATATGGATTTCAATGCCAAAATCTATCACAAAATTCACTTTTCGTATTCAGCATGTTATTTGGGTAAGATTTTTGTTTACTTTTTCGAAATGTTGTTCCATAAAACCATGCTTGGTCCCTCAACATTGTGGGCTTATTACGCCACTGCAATTACATCAAGAAATTTTCACCCAAAACTTTATTTTGAAGATCACGTTTTGGATATATTTAAACTTATACTATTCAAACTATGGAATTTTTTTTTTTGGACAATCGACCACCATGTGTACTATAATTAATCAGCAATAAGATATTTATAACTAAATTCAAAGCTAAATAGCTGGTCAATATTAATATATTGCACTATCGGTAATGATAAGGGCATTCCGATCCGCGACGCGCGACAGATTTAAGAAAACCATAATTGATTGACAATCCCCTTATAACAACAAAAAATAACAGCTTGGAGGTCATTGTCGAAAATTGGTGAAACGGAAAAGCAGTTTCGGAGCTGGCGAAAATTCTCAAATATGTCGTTTGGTCAGGACGTAACTGCTGTTTAGATTGACTTCTCGGTTGTTCGTTGTCATGGAAGAAATTTGAGAATAAGTTTTCTATGTTCTTGAATCCGATGTGCGTCGTAGACCAAAAACGCGATATTGTTTCTTCATCTTTTCTATTGCTATCATCCCTATTCCACAATTGTATAGATTTCTTCTGACGCCATTAATGTGCTTTTCGCGGACCGGACCAATCAACTCTTATTGGATTCGTGTGCAAAGCAGGTAAGCGATATCATTTGTCTTATACCAAGGGTTGCAATTGATCCGATCAATTATAAAATTGAAAAGTCATCGATGTTCAATATCCATCTTGAAGGCGTAAGCCAGAAGCACATTTCATTTGCAAAAAGCATGGAGCACAGATCATTTGAGGAAAATAAAGTGGTTCACAGGAAAGTAAATTATCGATTATTTCGAGAATGTTTTTTTTTGGCATATTAATGTGCTCCTGGTTGCTGACAAGGGGGCAGCGCAGACGCCTCCTCGAGTAGTGAATTATGACGTCAAACGCTTTTCTTATTCTTGCTATATCTATATGTTTAATATAAAAATGAATTGAGGATTCACTTTAAGCAACAACAAACACTTAGTCGCTTCAAGGGTCGTACTTGAAAGGCAGAACAACTTCTTAAAGGAAATCTCACACGATGTTCGTGTTACCTAGAGCAGACCCTTGAACGCGAGTTTGATACTTGTGCGGACCGCTCAAGGACAAGTACATCCACAGGCTATAATAACAGGGGATTGTAAGGCAAGATAATATGCTTCATATTTAAAATTGATTATATTCTTGTATAAATAGTTTACCATGTACCGATATATAGTTACACACAATTTAACAATTGACCATTTGAAAAAAAAAATCTTATAATAATTTCCTGCTTAGCTTTGAGCAAGGGTGTAGTATTTTATGAACATCAGTAACTTAACTTGAATGCGACAATGAATTTGACGGTGATGACGAGTTGGTTCAACCCACTTTGAAGCTATAGACATCCTGTCTAATTGAATCTAGCAATTAAAGATAAACTTATATTTTTAATATTAGACAAATGTTGTTGTTTTTTTCTCTCAAAAATTATAATTGATCCATTTCCCGCCAGATCAATCTTACGTCTACCCCTGAGGACGCGGAGAGGGAGCTGGAGGGTCTGATGAATGACGCAGCGAGTCTAATCGTGAATAATGGATCGCAGTCGTTTGGAGTTTCAACTAACAATGCAGGTGGGTTTATATCGGATTGCAGATTGATTTGAAATCATACGCAACTACATTTTAAACCAATCGGAAGGGCGTATCCGGGTGTTACGTATGTGTGTGTTTTTTTTCTCCTGCTGCTTTCAACGCAACACTATCTTCAACGGCGAGATGACTTGTATTAACGTGGAAAAGGTTCACTCCACCATGCAAACCTACAAAGATCATATGACTTGTATTGCAGATATAAATGTGTTTTTTTCTGGACGAACATTTGGAAATATTAACTATGGTATCTGGGAATCCCCCCCCCCTTCCCTAAATACCTGAAATTGCAACCCATTCTAAATTTCGATAATCATAGTCGCACGGCAGACTAAAACTTTATAAGTGATGTTTCGATAAAATGGTGATCATGACTCTCGCCGATTGATCAGAGCTGGGGTCATGTGTCTTGTACACTAGGACACTGGCACCCTTTAGCAAAATGTCATTTTCATACTCTGACGCTACGCCCTCCCACCTAGCGCAACCCAGTAGTGTGCAGAAGCTGAGGACGACCAAGCATTGTAAGCGCCCTTTTTTTAGAAGTGATGAAGCAGAAATAATATGTTTGGATATAAAAGTGCTGTAAAAATATAATTACAATACTTGCCTTCTTCATACCTTATTCTACTTTGGTTGAATCGTCACATAGCGTTGGAAGTTACATCAACGGGTCAGGCAAGATCTTCGGCGATTGCGACAGAATCTTCTGTTTGTGAGGGCGCCCTAGACCTGGTGCTGGATGGCGTGCATATCCCGTGTGAGGTCCTCCGGGAACTGGGTTCTTCTGCTTCCTACCGTATCAACCTTCCCCATGGAGCGGAGGCTGTGGCCAGATCATCCTGCGAAAAATATGACGAAACAAAGTAATTATCATGATTATGGCTTAATTCTTATCCACTAGAAGGATTTTATTTATACTATACATTACCATTATTTTTTTTATGAGACCACATCGCTTTTCTCTCCATTTCTCTGCGATGGCAGTGTCATCTAATGTTTTATCGAATTTAAGCACTTTGCAAATTTAGTTGGATATGAAGCCGTATAGGTGTTATCATAATTCTACATAACACAGTAACAAACTACATAAGATAATGTAATTTCTTTTTTTTTATAGGAAATATCTTTGTAAAATAATGAATTTTGTGTAGAAAATAAATCGTCAAATGTGAATTTAAAAGCAAATAGTCATCTGAATATCACTCGTTATCGTTGGATATATAAATTATATCCCTCGACCAGAGCGATGTGATTCAGCGATTTCGTTGCAAGAGAATCTCAATGAGATTTTTTTTTCACCTTTCCTAAATACTTAACCTAAAACCACCATTCTCCTCTCTAAATGTATTTTCTTCACATTTTCATCAGATTTTAGCCCATCTTTCGTTCCAATTTACTCCAATCCTTTCCCCACAACTCGCCTTTTGCACCTCTGTACATCATAGTTGTTTTTTGTTTTGTTTTTTTGTCATGAATTTGTATTGAGTAAGACACAATATCATGTTATTTAAATTCACTCTTTAATTTTTTTTACTCCCATCCCATTCCTCCCTTCTTCCCTACCCATCTCAATCTTCACCCTCCCTCTTTCTCTCTCTCTCTTTCTCCCCTCTCTCTTTCTCCCCAATTTTCTTAATCAACCCCTCTAACCCAGGATCGCTGTTGCATCTCCTCTCCTTGGAGTTGGTTTGATATCAGAGAGAAAAGTACCGTCTTTCAGCAAAAACATAACACTCACGTTTCCAATAACGAAAGGAGAGGTAGGCCTATGAAATACCCCCATTCCCCCCAGATAATGATGTTGATATAATATGATAATGACACTCACATTTGAGGTAGGCCTATGCCCCCCAACAAAAAAATAAAAATAAAATAAAACATAAAAACAAATAAATAGATTAATGAAATAAATGAATAAATAAATAAGATGAATAAATAAATAGATAAATAACGAAAGAAAGAAAGGATATTTACGTAATAATGATAACAATGGTTACAGTGTTAACACTTGAATACATCAATGATGAATGAATATAAATATGGTAAAAATTATATATTATAAAGTAGATGATATCGATTGAAAATGATTAAGAACAAAATTTGAAATGTTTTATAAAATCAAAATCGTTCGAAAATGGAAGCTAAAGTTAGCTTCAGTCAAATCTCACATTAATACCAATTAATTACCTACACGGAACACAATGAAACTATACACATGTCCGTTTCTCATTACTTTTTCTGGGCAGGGGCGGACCCAGGAATTTCCAATAGGGGATGGCATTTTTTACCATAATTTTGATAAGCCATATCACGAAAAAATTCAACAAGCAATTAAAAAAAAAGGGTCTTCACTTTCAAATGAAACACATCTCCACTAAAATGGGATGAACACAAAGAGACCGAGCATTATATAATGTCAAAATGTCCTATTTGATGATAGATATTACCGATATTTCTCATTTTATGTGTTCAACAGGAGGAATTGATGGATAATAACACTCTTTGTTCGTACTGGGATTACAATACTAGGTAGGTTTTGATCTTTGATCTGATAATTATCACTTACAAATTATTTTGATGAGTATTTCTTTTAATACATGCAAGGCGACTGTTTCCAGTAGCCTGTAATATTTGAAGAAAAAAATCAATTCAATATATATAAGTGACTTAACTAAGTTTATGTTGATGATGCGAAACTGTAATTCGATCAATATTCTTGGAATTTTTAAATGAAATTGCTCTGTGGTAATCAAGATTGTGTGACTTTTACTTTGTATACTTTTTATGGCACGGCCCCAATGCCAATGAGACTCTTCATCTATGAATGATTTTTTTTCAGTGCCATATCTATCTATCGACCTAAAGTGAAATCTATTATGTAAGTGGGCAAATTCATTTAAATAACAATATTCGAAATTGTCTCCTCATCTGTTTAGCAACTGGTCCTCTTCGGGGTGCACATTCGATGGGATCACGGACACGGATGGTGGCAAAATGGTCACGTGCCTCTGTGATCACCTGACTAGCTTTGCTGTACTGCTGAACGTGTCTAGTACTCAAGTAAGAAGATTAATAAAAAGTTTAAAGGGATGGTCCGGGCTGAAAGTATGTATAACTTAATAAATAGAGTAGAATTCACTGAGCAAAATGCCGAAAAATTCATCAAAATCGGATAACAAATAACTAAATTATTGAATTTTTAAGTTTAGCAATATTTTGTGAAAACAGTCGTCATGAATATTCATTAGGTGGGCTGATGATGTCACATCTCCACTTGTTCTTTTGTATTTTATTATATGAAATTAGGTTTATTCAAATGTTTTCCTCCAAGAACTAGAAAAATTTGATCGACAACTGATTTAGTGCATTAGATATTTATTGTTGCAACTTATTTCATTATAAGGGAGACATATTATTCCCCCAAGTATGAAATAAAGAAAAAATTATGATTTTATGTAATAACATAAGAAAACGGAAAGTGGAGATGTGACATCATCAGCCAACCTAATGAATATTCATGACGACTGTTTTCGCAAAATATTGCTAAACTTTAAACTTTAATAACTTTATTATTTGTTATCTGATTTTGATGAAATTTTCGGCATTTTGCTCGGTGAATTCTACTCTATGTATTAAGATATAAATATTTTTAGCCTGGACCATCCCTTTAACGTTCAATTATCTCAAAAACAAATCGTAGAAATCAAATCATGGGGATTTGCTTTGAGTTTAATCTCAGACCTCTACTTTGAAATGCAATATGGATATTTCCCAGCAAAAATGTCGAACACTATTCGGAGCTAACGCTAACAGTCACTCAGAAAAAAAAAATGCCGGTCCAACCTCGGATGAATAATTCCCCGCTAACCTTTCTCGGAGATTAGTATGTGTATACGATATAAATGTTGAATATTATTTCTATTTCATGTCAAGATGGACAAAATTATAACCCTACTGTGTATTTATTGTATTCATCACAGGTGCCTCCTGGTCATGAATTTGCCATGGGGGTCATCTCCTGGGTCGGGTGCAGCTTATCAATCGTGGCCTGCTTTTTCACTTGTTTCGGCTACGCCATTCTAAAGTAAGATATAGGATTCAAAACACAACAAAACCTATAGGCCTACACAAAAAACGTTGTTGAGGGGATGACATTTACAATGAAAGTAAATGGACAAAATGTAAATTAGATATCATTAAAGTATGTGTTCGAGGAGATGCTTGATCAACGATAAAAAAAAAACCGAAAAAATAGACAAGCAGAGAAACATATTGGTGAGGGTTTGACGAAAATGTATCAAAGAGTGTTTAATGTTACTCAGAAAACCAAAATTACAAACGTCCATATATTAAACTCTTGAATCATCTTGTATATACTTTCGCGGACGAGTGTGCGTGAGGGTGGGTCGGTGTGTGTGTGTGTTTAAGCCATACTTCGTAGGGGATGCGTGTGTGTGTGGTGTGTGATTGGATGTGGTGGGCGTGTGTGTGCGCGCGTGTATATGTTAGGGGGTGGGTGAGTAAAGTGCGTGTGTGGGGGTTCGTAACAGTCCTATACAAGCAAGTTCTTGTCTGATTCAAGTATATCGGTTTTCGATCTAATTTTCTTTCTGCAGACTGCACAGTGATTTGATCCTGATTCATGGGAACCTAGCCCTAGCTGTCGGGGGAACTGAGATTGCATTCTTGTGTCTAAATCTCGTCCAGTTTCCATCGGTAAGTCTGTAATAATTGCCGTACTTTCCTGGAAGTCATAGACTATCGTTAATTTTTTGTTATCTTAAGCTGTTTGACTTCTGGGTGTTTCAAGTAGGGCAGAAGCAAAACTAATATAACATTTTTTTCTATTGTATTGAGTGTTACAAATGTTTTATAAAATATAACAATAATGTATTTTTGTACATTGCTTTTGTTTACTCTCAGCTATGTTATTGCAATTAATGTATAGGCATTCTATGTAGTATTTTGCGTTGTTTTATGTGGAAATGCATAAATAAGAGTTTAAATTTGAATTCTAACGTTCAAATAAACGCTCTCAATTTGTGGAAATTCTGTACTCTGTAACTAATACTGTGAAAATCTTGTTGCTTTTCTCTCTTTCTCTCTTATTAAAGGGAAAATTCCCCTGACGAAAACTTTGTTGAGGAAATACCAGGAAAAAAAACATATTGATGAAGGTTTAACAAAAATTAAAAAGAATTAAGAATTCAAAGTTAACTAAATTTCAAGTTTTTAACTTGTGACTTCACTATTCTTTCTAATGATTCATGAGGACTAAAATTTTACTTTTTTCTCGAGCAGTTGTAAAACAGTTTGTCCATTGACATACTATAAAAAAAAAAAAAAAACATTTTACGTTTTCTATAGAATGTAAATTCATTTATTTTTTAACGACACGATATATGAGAAAGCTGCTCTCATAAGACGTCACAAATCAACAAATTAATATTTTAATATTTTTTTTCTTAAATCCTCGACGGATTTGCCTCAAACCTTCACATTTATATTACTTACTATTTTCTTTGCTATCATTACATGAAACCTTTCCTCGTGGTGCTCTTTCCTTTTACCGTATGTCATTGAGAATATTATGGCCCGAATTCTGAAGTCAGGTTTAACTTAGACCATGGTCTAACTCTGTGCTAAAACTATAGGGAGCCAGAACCTCAAAAGTTTTGTTTTCATTGTAGACCCTAAAATATGTCTTATTTTTACTTTTTTAAATTTCATAATGAAAAAAATATTTCAGTCTCTGACACAGTGATTTGAGTGTCATAACATTTAATAAATCGAACATGTAAAACCTTAAAACAGGGTTAAATTTAAACCCTAGTTCAGAATACGGGCCATAACATTTTTTTCAAATTACTTTACTCCTCAGATACCTTGTACTGTTGTTGGATCTTTGATCTATTATCTACTTTTAACCATGTTTGCTTGGATGGCAATTGAAGGCATTCATCTTTACCTACTTACGTTTGTTGTATGGAACGCCGAACGACGCAAAATCAAGCACTATATGGCATGCGGATGGGGTGAGCAAAGTCTCTTTTAACATGTTTAACATAAGAAAAATGAAACAAAAAATCTATGATAATTACTGATGTCCTTATTTTATCGGTAAATGAAATTTTGTAACGTTCCTCCGCGGCACCTTTTTTTTTTCATTTAATGCAGCTTTATGTCTCATCAAAACAATAATTTCAATAAAATATTCATTTTCATAAGTACAACAGCGACATGAAGAAATGTCTATGTAGCAAAATAAAGTTACCTTGATTTAACAGTTTGATAATTTTGCAGTTTCTTACTTGTATATTTCCTGGTTTTTTAACCGGGGTAATAATAATAATAATAATAATAGCAGGGCCCGCTGGGAGAACAGTTTTCGGAACTGAAATTATTATTATCATTATATCATTATTATTATTAGTAGTAGTAGTATTACTATTACTATTGTTACTATTATTATTATCATTATTATTGTTGTTATTACTATTATTATTATTATTTGTGTTTCAGTTTTTATGATTGTTGCATTGCACTTTTTATCTCATGGAAAGGCGCTATATAAACCATTATCATAATCTTTATCAATATTACTTTTGCATACAGGAGTTCCAGTTGTCTTTTTGATTGTGCTACTATCAGTCCAGACTGGAGAGCTGGGAAATCAAAATGCGTGAGTACAAGTTAAGCTTTATAGCAATGTTGGATCATTGGGCATGTTATAGAAGAGCCGTGGTGTTGTGGTTCTGACTCTCGCCTTGTAAACAGAATCCCACCGCGGTCTACAGCGTCCTTTGGCAAGGCGTCAATCTACACCTTGACACTCTCCACCCAGGGGCTAAATGGGTACTCGGAAGGATGCGAAAGTTATTGGATGTTCGCATTTGAGGCTGTGATGAATGCAAGGAATGCTCCCAAGGGAGTAGAAATTGTACACTTTTCGTGCGGGATTATCAAATCAAATGACCGGGTATAATAATGTGCTGTAAAGCGCTTTGAGCCGTTATGCGAAAAGCGTTTTATAAAAATTATTGGGCATGTTGGGCTTTTTCTTGACCCGTTGCCTCCTGGATTTTGAAATTTCCATTGACTTTGTACAGGGGAGGCGCCAGCGTATTTTATGACGGGTTGGGGGGGGGGGGGCAGGTGATCTGAAGGTGACATCACTTTTTCTCAGTTAATAACAGGGATTTATATAGTTAAATAGTTTTACATGATATACAGTAAATGTAAGACATTTTTATAATATTGACCGGCCTGAGGGGAACATCAACTCCATTTCCCGCAATAGAATCCTATCGACCCGAGTCGTTAGACGAGGGCAAAATTTTTATTTTAAGGGCAATATAGTTTATGTTCCCGAAGAAAAGCCAGTCAATATTTTGTTTTATTATTTCCCGTATCAAACATATGAGCAGGTCATTTACAAAACCGTATTGCCCTAGATTTTATGAATATCGGGAGGGATATGTATATTTTTCGTATTTTCCTCGGTCTGTCTGGGCGTACTGACTTTGCATGCAGAGATGACGCAAAATATACCTTTGTAGTTTCCCTGGTCTCACATCCGGGCATCTGAGGATGCGTAGAAAAAGATACGCGTCATATTGATCCGCGCAGCACAATACATACGTCATAATGTCAATCCAGGGGCCCGTTTCATAAAACATTTGCCGCAGCGGCAACTCCCATTTTCTGCGGCAAATCTGTGTTTCTGCGGCAAATCTCAAAACAGCGTCAAGTTTCCGTTTCATAAAACTTTGCCGCAGATACTTTCTGCGGCAAATGACAATTTCAGCGGCAATATTTGACGCAGCTCAAGGAGCTGCGGCAAATGACAATTTCTGCGGCAAATTTGACGCAGCTATTAGAGCTGTGTCAAATATTGCCGCAGAAACAGCTTTTTCATCAAAATACCAACAATTTTGAGGGCCTAAGAGCCATATTGGTCAATTTTTTTGTGATTTTGATTTGATAAATTGCTTTTTGTCATTCTAAATAGAAAATACATGTATTTTTACTCATTGACAAATAAAAAAGTAGATATTTATTGAATCACCATTCATTCTTTTTAAAGTCAAATTTATTTCAATAAATAGATTCATAGGGAACATACATTGTGTTCCTGCAAATTTACACTTTCAAAAAAGCTTTTCTTTATCCTGTAAAAGAATGAACAAATGATGTCTCATTTTGTAAAAGATGTTTCCTCATTGGCTTTTGAGTTTCAATTAAATTCATTTCATAAGTGCTGTTGTTGCTGCTGCTGTTGGTTTTTGCTGATGTGTTTGTTGAAACTCTTGCTGAAGTTGTGGTTGCTGTTCCCGGAGTGGTTGTTGGACATCTTGATATTGTTGAGGTTGCCGGTGTGGTTTTTGCACCTCCTGCAGAAATTGTTTACGCTGCTGTTGTTGTTGCTGTTGGTCAATGCTGTCGTTACATCTCCTGTGTGGTTGATGCTGTTTTTGCTCCTGCTGCTGTTCATGTGATTGAAGTACCTGAAATAGAAATTAATTTATAATGCATATAAGCAAGATACCAAAGTTATTCCTAATTTCATTTTCATTGTTAACCCTTAATAGACTGGGGGGGGGGGGTGGAGGCACTTTTTGATACTTTGCAAGATTTCTCCAAATGGACAAGATCCTCAGGCACCCCCTGGGATGATCTACCAGAATAGCCTCACCTAGTAAGGTGTATTTTGTACTCATTACATTCAGCTGATTTTGCATGAACTCAATTCATCAAATGAATGTTAAGGGTCTACCAGTAAAAAAATCTGTGAGCTTCTTCGGGTAATCTTTCTGAGTCATTTTACTCCTTTACTGACAAATTAATAATTAAAAACAAGATGAAGTGAATTTGACAGTAATTTGACATCTTAGATGGTAGTGGTGGGGGTCAATAATTATAGAAATGCAGAATATTCATGTACCAATTTGGCAAGAGAAAGCAAGTCACGCCAATAATTTATTAATATTAATAATTTACCAATGATTGATATTGGTTTGTTATTTTGCAGCTGAAAAAAAAGAATTCATCAACACCTCAAACTTAGAGTTTAATTCTAAAATTTGGACTGGATTCTTGGCAAAGAGCAGTTCAAGAAGACAAAAATCATTCAAATTGTTATGATGTGACTTACTTTCTATGCCTAAGTGAATCAGAATTATAAATATGTTTAACTTACGGGTTAAATCACATTTCTAGGCTCTTTGTCTGGCTCTCCAAACCCTTCAGTCCTTGAATTTGGCATGGCTTTCTGATACTATCTTGTGTCTTTCTGGAAATGCGGACAAAGCCTCACCTGAAGGAATAAATTAAATTGAAATTTTCAAAAAATGTTTGGCACTGTAATTTTTTTTCTCACATGTATACATTGCATGAATATCAAAAGGAAATAAAAGGAAACATGGTTTGACTTCTAGCTTTTATCATGGGGGGGGGGGTAAAGTGGTCAAGATGGGTTAATAAACAAAAATGCAAACATGCAACAGTAAATAATATCAAAGGTATCTCTGGTTGAGAAATGTTACTTCATATGCTATGCAATTATTCCTCATAGTTTATCTTGCACACACATGTACACGTAGTGAGGATGGGTGAGGGAGAGAGAGAGAGAGAGCATTGTCATCATACATGCAAAAAGTATTAAATCCATCACTGGCAAATAGATGGGGGCCGTGCCCCCCCCCCTCCAATGTTTCATGACCAAGAAAAAAAGAACGGGAATGGGTTAAATAGTATACCATTTTCTGAATATTACGTCAAAATCTTTCCAAAAATTCAATTTCTGTATTTAAAATTCCAACAATATTTAGCTCCCTTTAAATATTTGGCTCATTATGCCACTGAAATCCATTGTAAGAATTTTATGGATGCTTAATGTAAAATTAATCTAACCCTTATAAGACTGTCAGGGTATTTTGGAGGCAGGAAAGATGGGCGGAAGGGGGGTGGGGGCCCTCAAGATCTTGACCGTTAATTGCGCACTTGTGACAAAATGCAACATGCCTGTCACAGATGAAAAAAATGTAAATTTGAGTGTTCTAAAATTATTTAAATTTATTTCTTATTAACAAATTTTACTAATTCATGCATGAAATCAGAATTTGGCTGGAAATCTATAAACAAAGCCCTTGAGGTGTCATTTTTTTCAGACATATAAAAATTAATTGATATCAAATCCCTTTCATCTGTAGATTTGGGTTTTTTTATACTTTTTTTATATTGTTGACAAAATTTTGTGATCATAAGCAACATGAAATTAATTGATTTCAGTCAGTAAAAATAAATTTTAACTGGTATGATACAATTATGAATTATGGCTAGAAATAGAATTTGCATTGGATTTGTTCATGAAATCACATTTTTAAGCAATTCTGACATGTACTTACATAACGTTGCATAATTTCACAACCGGGTACCCCGGTGTCACAAATTTGTCTGAAAACTCATGAAACTTGAAAAAAAAGTCATAAGACGCAACACCACGTTTCACATTGTGGATTTATCGTGAAAAAAATCCTGCCCCCCCCAACCGCTTTTTAGGGTTAAATCAGACTGCACATCATGATGGGTTTTACTGATATTCATTCTGCAACCCATATTTCAAAGACTATCCATCATTTTGTAATCATATATCTGACATTGATTTTTACCTGTGGCTGCATGTTAGTCTCTGTATTTCTACAACTGTGGCCAAATATTGTGCTACAAGTACACGTTCATCAGATTGGCCCCAGGCACTTTTCTTATTGTAGGAGACCAGCAAGCCCTGACTTTGAAGTTGCGGGTCTATCCTTCTCCAGCTGCAATAGCTGGTCAGTTGAGGACTTGGAGGCTTTGTGTCAGGAATGATCTTGGTAGTGGCGGTGGCAATGGCGATGGCAGAAGCAGACTTGGTGGTGGTGGTGGCATTCGCAGAACTGATGGTGGTGGCAGAAGTGGTGGACCATCATTGGTGGTGGTGACTGCAATTGCAGCGTTGGTGATGGTGGTATACGCCTCATCACAACAAACATTTGCTCTTGCTGCCACGCAGCTGGTCTCCGTCTATTATGTTTTAAGGAGAATAAACATAAAAACATTTGATTATAAACACATCAACTTCAGAGAACCAGTATATTGATTATAAAACTCGTAGATATAGCAGTCAAAGCGTAAATGAACTCGCACAGAAGAGTACATGTACCTTCATCTAATAGAATTTTAGACCACCTTGAGGATGTTATGCTCAGAGCAAAGTTTTTATTTGACAACGGTCAGAGATGAACATGGATTTAAATGTCAGAATACAACTCTTATCATTGGTTGATCAATCGGACTGTAAAATACCCCCTACAGATTACGTTGACCAATTATTTCTTAACATGCATGCATGCACATGTACATTCACAGTGTGTGTCAATTATATAAATGTGCATCGTAACATTCAACAATCTTCACCATATAATTGGGTTAAGTGCATAATTCATTTTTTCCCTTTAATTTGGGTGCAGCTATGGCGACCACAATTCTACCCCATTTGTCTGCCAACTATTACACGGACGAATCCTGGGCTGCGGCCCGCACAGCCGGCTGCAGTTGCCTGGGTTGGTCAAAATCTAACACAAAATCAGATTTTGTATAGAGTCTAACTTAGAACTAAGTTAAATCCTCTAAAAAAGTCCAAAATTTTTGCTCACTCACAGGCACAGCTTAAAAAAAAAAACAATTTTGCCTTTTTAAAATGTCTGGCCACCAAACTTTTGAGACTCGCAAGCCACCCCCCCCCTCTCTAGAAACAAAAAAATCCCTCACAGTTACAGAGAACAATATTGTTTTTTGTCACCCCCCCCCCTAAGAAAAAAAAACATGCCCAAGCCAAGGCAAGGTCAAACATGAGCATGAACACCTATCGACAGACGCGGCACCCATTCCAAATCCAATGCTTCTCAAGACTCGACTGTATTTTTGTCACCCACAACAACCCAAGCCACAAAAAAATCAAGGCACGCTCTCACACAACTGTTCACATATCACACTGACTTAATTCGGTAATTAAAGACTAAGGTCCGAAAGTCAGAAGAAAGACAGCTGAAACTCGGAACGCCGCTCAGCAGAGTTCCACCCCATACACTCCAACGCAAGGTACTACACTGCCGTGTACTACGCCGAAGCTCCGGGATAGCGACCACTCAGCATCTCGATGATGCCTCCACGATATCCCCGGGCAAAATGCAAGTTTAACTCGTAGAAAACGATGGAAATATGACATTTACTATCAATCTCATTCTTTCGGAAGTGATTCATTTTATTACTATATCAAATGATGCAATAATTGAATGACTACGATAAATGAAAAGTACTTACATCTCCGATTCAAAATTTACATAAATTCTGTCACCAACAAAATTTTATCGCAGACGACGTGTGTGAAGAAAAAACCCGGCCCGTGAGCTGAGCTGCATATCATATCAGGCTCGTTCGCGAACTATTTTTCAGATATTTATTATTATTTACGATAACAATTTGTCATAGCTTTTATGAAACGGATATTTGCAACTATGACAAGTTGCCATTGCAATAACAAGATTTGCCATAGATATGGGAGATGTTACAGTTGCAAGTCAAAAGTTTTATGAAACGGGCCCCAGATGTATACTTCGACATTTCAAATACGTCACAGTGTTTTAGCCTAGGGGCACAATTTGCTCAACATGAAAACAATAAAATCACATTCTTAAACGGTAAAATATCTTAATTTTCACGATTTTGCTCTAGATTTCTGATTTGGGAAATAATAAAAATATTGCCCTTAAAATAACCATATTGCCCTCGTCTAAAGACTCGGGCTAATATGATTCTATTGCGGGCAATATATTTGTTGTTGCCCTCAAGGCCAGTCAATATTATATAATCATTATCCAAATCAGATATCTACAGCAAAATTCGTAAAAATGTATTAATGTTTTACCCTTCAAGAATGTGAATCTATTTTGTCATGTTGGGCAGACTTGGCCTTTGAACTTGTGACTTAATTGAAATGGAGCATCCCTGGCCTGGGGAGGCAGTATCCACCGTAGTCATCTTGATTAGCATTATGACGTATAGCACTGCTCGATTCAATAGAACGCGTATACATGGTATAAGGAACACGCATTTTCTCATTAGGGCCGTCTGCACCATCCCGAAGTTTCAAATTAGCGCGCTATTTCTGATCCGGCAAATTATCCCGATCTGAAAAATCTCGAGATAGTTGGCGGTGCAGACGCAATTATCGCGCTAGTTCGTAGGATTAATCTCGAGATTGCAATCCCAAGTCAACTCGGGTTTATTTGCAAAATAGCGCGCTATTTTACGAATTATCCCGCTAATTCGTCGGTGCAGACGCACTCGAGATTGGACTCGGGGTAATTTATTCATGACGTCAGTCCATAATGCAATTCGCGTTCCACTTCCGCCTTGGTCAAAACATGCGAATAGCGTTCATAAGCAACGATGGTGTCCCCACCAGTGAATGGATTTTGGGAGAGACCCCGGGAGAGACCAGACCGAAGGGGGAGGCGCTCATCGCATCGACGATGGTCATATTCAATAACAACACTGACAGCAGTGTTGTCTTATTCCTTCGCAAAATGTGAGCAAATACCATTTCTTTCCTCCTTCTCCCTCTCTCTCTCTCTCTCTGTCGTTGCCTCCTACTCCGCCATCATATTTCACGAAGAATACATCACTTCTTCACTCGCTGAGCTGAAAGGATTGTTGCATAACACCGGTTGAATTCGGCGAAAGTACTAGTGAAAGGTTCAGTGCTTGCATATCGCGGGAAGTTATTCAAAAGCGCGGGCCGTTGAAACTCCAAGATCCGAAAGTGCGCATGCCCGGAATATCGGGCTTGTTGCCTCGCTCGAGCAGATATAGCTCCTCGTGGGATGGTGCAGACGGGGTTTCTGGAATCTCGAGATTAATCGCGAAGAGGGCTGATCGGGCTAAAATCTCGAGATTGAGCAAACTCGGGATGGTGCAGCACCGCCTATTGACTTTTCTGAGCGCGGGCAATGATTTGGGTCCGTGGATAAACAATTGGAAACTTAAGGCCACCGCACACCTTACGAACCGACTGGTCTACGACTGGCTTGCGACTGAGTGAAGGGAGATGTGACGTCACAGCTCTTGTCAGCTTGAGAGTCGCAGACCAGTCAGAGACAAGTCCCAAGAAAAATGGTAAGGATTTGACATGTCGAATCCTTATGACTGAATCGCAAGCTCAATCCAACGTCCAGCCAATCAGACAGCAGAGTTGCACGACGCATATATGATAAACAACGCGCATACGCAGTAGTAAGCGCATTTTCTCAGTTGATATGGCAAAAAGCAATAAAGCGCATGCGTGAGTCGCAGACAGCATGGTAGTCGGATCGCAAGGTGTGCGGTGTCGAGGCTTGTGACTACCTTGCGATTTATCTCTACTCACTCGGTCGCAAGCCAGTCGTAGACCAGTCGAGTCGTAAGCTGTACGGTGGCCTTTATTGACCCACCATTTCATATGATACTTTGTATTCCCATTTACTTGTTTATTTTCGCTTTTTTTCATTAATTGAAAGATCAGACGGCGAGCGCCCCTCCCCTTCGGCGCCACCTGACTTTGTACAAAGATCACCATTTCCAGTAGGCAACGTTATCATTGGATGTTGCTTCGTCGCGCCACCGCCGCGTCCGCCGTCGCCGCAGAGATTTCCTTGTGAGCGCTCTATCAGCTGCATTTCTTCGTCGATCATCTTCAAATTTGGCATGAAGGTCCATTATGGTAAAGCAAAGCCGCCCATTGATTTTAGTGTAGGCGGAGACATCGTTGCCATGGTAACAAGAGTTTTGGTGGAAATAGCAGAGATGTTCTTGTGAGCGCTCTACCAGCTGTATTTCTTCTCTGATCATCTTCAAATGTCGCATGAAGGTCCATTATGGTTAAGCAAAGCCGCCTATTGATTTTGATGTGGGCGGAGACATCGTTGCCATGGTAACAAGAGTTTTCGTGGAAATAGCAGAGATGCCCTTGTGAGTGCTCTACTGGCTGCATTCCTTCTCCAATTATCTTCAAATTTGTCATGAAGGTCCATTATGGTAAAGCAAAGCCGCCAAATGATTTTGGAGTAGGTGCAGACATGGTTGCCATGGTAACCATATTTTTGTGGAAAATTTGGTAAAACCTCTAACTTCTGTTTTTTTTTCAGCTTGTCATAACAGTTGGCACACAGAACCAATATTAGAAGGTGAAGCAAAGATGCCTATCATTTTTGGTGGGGGTCTTAGGGTTAGGTTTACAAATATATCCAGATTACTCTATAATTGTATTCCTCAACAGGTGATACTGGACAATAAAATAGGTTCTGTAGAGTCACGCTGCTGCGTCATATCATTGTCGTCAGATTTGGTACCCACAGGCAAATTGTGGGCAGGGTCATTGTCGCCATGATAATTGTATTAATTTGTCAAATTTCTGTGTGAGCTCTATATATCGCAATGACGGATGACGCGGTGGGTTCGGGGGATACATGTGCTCGGCCGCGCGAACCGCCGAGCATATCTAGTTTTCATCTGAAGACAAAGGAATGATACATACACACTTAAATTTAGCGCCTGTATGAATTCAATTGCCAATATCATGTTTCAGCAGCCATTGTTTCGCCATTTTTAATAAACAATTTTTTTTCTCATGTTAATTTTGGTTTAAAAAAACCCTTTAAACTGAACTGTAAAGAGCTGATTTTTGTTGTTTTTCTCGCTTGACAGATACTGATTATATCATCTTTCCTACTAAATTTGTATAATCAATTTATTTGTTTGATGCTTTGTTTTTAATTAGGTGCTTCCTGAGCCTCGATGACCTCAGTCTGTTATTTCTTATGGTGCCCATCGCAATTATCATCCTTTTCAATTTATTTGTAATGGTACGGGTCGTACGGCAGATAGCCAAAATGGCCGACGGTCCTACATTACAAAGTGACGTCAAGTCTCGAGTAAGGTAGGTCCACTGATGAAATATCATTATTAGCGATACATCTCAGCTTTCCGGGATCATAACATTCATAAGTTTGATTGTTTTTTTTTTTTTTTTCTGGGGGGGAGATTTCATATAAATAGCATGCATTGAATAATAAAAGAATAATATTTAATAAATAGCACTTTGACCGACATTAAATGAGAAGTAATATTTTCCCTCCATCCCACCCCCCCTTCTCTCTCTCTCGCACACACCCACATATACACACACGTTCGTTTCTCTCAGTTATCACATTTTTCTCTTTGTACATTTCAAATATACCCCCAAACATCCATTTTTGTATCATACACTCTATTTTATCCATCAGATATTATACAAAAACTCTATAACATTATTATGTCTTCCCAGGTATAAAAAAGCCTATCTATGAATAGACGTGATAGACATGATAGAAGTGACCATTGTATTGCATAAAAGTAATCGGGGAGATGTTTATGTGTGTCATGGCACATGTTGGTCGCATTGCCAATGGAACGATGACCAGATCATTTATAGTAATATCATCATTGAAATAACTTTTATTTATTTATTTTTGTTCAGTTTTGGCAAACATTCGTTAATATTTATGTTTTCACACAAGCTTACCTTTTTTCATGGTTTCATTACTCTTTGACTGCCCACAACTAACATTTTTAATCGAAATTTCAACCAATCAACCAGACACGGCGTGAAGGCTATATT
Organism: Lytechinus pictus; assembly: GCF_037042905.1. Classification (NCBI taxonomy): domain Eukaryota; kingdom Metazoa; phylum Echinodermata; class Echinoidea; order Temnopleuroida; family Toxopneustidae; genus Lytechinus; species Lytechinus pictus. Next base: position 14,593,606 of record NW_026974141.1, on the reverse strand, counting down.
CGTCCTCCTCCCCATCATGGGCTTGACGTGGGTCTTTGCTTTCTTGGCCATCGAGAGGGCGTCTGTCGCCTTCCAATATATTTTCGTCATCTCGAATTCCTTCCAAGGAGTCTTCATATTCTTCGTCCACTTCATAAGGAATTCTGAGGTAGGCAGATCTCAGGTTTAGGCAGACACTAATTTAATATTGACACTCTTCATACAGGTGGGGTATGGGCAGGAAGATTGGGTAGTTCATATGGAATGGAAATGGTAGTTTATCCGATATCACTATGTAACCACCTTCAGTTATACCAGTATTTAGGCGAGCTTTTAAAGGACAAGTCCACCCCAACAAAACGTTGATCATCCACTCACTATTTCTTTTGTATTTTATCATATGAAATATTCTAAATTTCTCCTCATTGTCAAGTGAAACAACGATTAATTCCTCCTGAACATGTGGAATTAGCATTGTTTAATACTATATGGTTCAGTCAAGTTGGTCCTTATTGTCACATCTGTAAAAATGAAATACTATATAATTCAAACAATAAAAAACAAAATAAATAGTGAGTGAGTGACATCATCGACTGTCTCATTTGCATGTCACTGAGTTGTGCATATCACTGTTTGTGAAAAAACTAAGCGAAACTTTAAAATGCCATAATTTTCTTATTTTACATCCGATTTTGATGAAATTTTCAGTGTTCTGCTAGATTGATTTTTCTCTATTTATTAAAATAAACATTCTTTCTAGGGTAGACTTGACCTTTAAGTTATGGAGCTATATATTCATTTTAGAGTTTTTGGTTGATGAATGTAATTATATTCAGATGAATAGCTAAAGAACAAGAAGGCAGACTGTACGCATTACTGTACGCACGACAGCTAAACAAATTTTCCTTGGGGAATTGTTCACTTGATAATTTCTATTCCCATCAGCTTCTGTAAAGTTTGAAATAATCATTTCTTCTAATTATTATCGCAGTGCAAATGGTTAGAATTTATCAAAACTAAGTCAGGCTTGTCGGGAGTGCACTCCCAAAATTTGAAACTGAATTGATCATAAAAACCATAAAATTCGATCTGAGCAAAGATCTTCATTTTGGTTATCATTCAGGTGCGGCATGCTGTCAAGCGCAGGAGAGACCGGTGGTTGGTGAGCCAGAGCAGACAGGGAGATTACAAGGTCAAGAATACCAAGAAGACATCGAGTTCAGGAGTCGACAAGACAAGTTCATCACTATCCAAATCACCCGAACAGACGCTGACACTCATGAATATGAACACTGAATTGGTCTACGGTGGTGATATTCCTGACAAAAATGGCAACTGATGGGATTGAGGGGCAGTTAGGGGGGCCGATACACCTGTGCGTTTTAGCCAGCGTATGCTGACTTATGTATGCCAAGCCGTTTTGCCAGTTACTACTTTATCTTAACATCAAGAAGTGTGTTTTGTTAGCAACCTTAAACGTTTTTATACAAAAAAAAAGTGATTTCTTGATATTTTGTGTTGTCCATGTTAACAAGATGCAATTTGTTGATATCGAGAATGAAATGCTTCATATCAAGAAATGTGATTAAATAAGAACTTGTCATAGTTCATTATACATACGTCGGTAAAGCTGGTTTAAAGGTCCCAAGTGTAACGGCCCCTTGAAGATCCTGCGCAATTGGCTCTTATACACCTTGACTTGAAGATCGTACTAAACACATAGTGATGGTATCGGCCGTTGGCACATTCGGGATTGGATTGAACTGGCAGGCCGGCAGCTGAAATGGTACATATTAAAGCAAGAGACTTTTAAATGCTCGTACCTTATAGGGAATTAAACATATAATTTTCTGACACCAAACGTTTGGCAAAAGACTGGATTTCAGAAAAAAGAAACATCAATTGAACGGCAAAAAATCAGGAAGGGCACTATAGCATAGACGCTGTCCCTTTTGCTTCGGGCATAAACGGATAGAGAAAGTGAGGCGACAAGTGAAAGATATAGATCATTACGTAAAAATGTTGTTGGCAGGTGGTTCAAAAGAGTATGACTATTCTGAAACTGGGTAACACCGGATGGTATCGAACTTCCCACCCTTGCCAACACCCATTTAACTATGACGGGCGTTATGGACACATTTGGTAACACGTCTTTTCAGACACACACTCATTTCGCATTGTTTATACCAAAGTAACAAGCCTTCTACAAGAATTGGACCTAGTTCATATGAATGCAATGGTGAATAACGATTTCACTTCGACCAAATTAGCAGCTGAAGATGGGAAATATATTTGGAAGATACTTCTTTAGTAATGGTAAAATACCAGAAATTTAGTATCAAAATGTTTGAAATTACCATCTGGATATCCAAAATAGCACAAGAACATGTTCCAAATAGGCCCTACTCGTCAAGTCTTATATGCCATGATTTTGTTCGGACTGTAAACGTTGAATAGTTGTACATATAACAGGATTTCCATTTCATGAAAAAACCTGGAAAGTCATAGAAGAACTGCATTTCCCTCATGACGGACACGCATATGTTATTTTTTTCATGGAAATGGCAATATATTGTGTATTATTACGGATTTATGTCAGAAATTAAACACAGGCTACAGAGACGAACCGTGAAAATGCCAAAGTTTCGGCAGCGAATGACGCAATTAAACTTTCAGCGAATCCGTGTATTTTTTTAAGGGCACACCTAGTTACCAAGAATGTGTATATAGCATTTCCATTTATTAGAATGCAGGATAAAAGAGCATTGTTGATTGAATGCCTTGCTCACGGCCATAGGTGCCGCGGTCGGGGTTTGAACCCCGGACTTCCCATCATGGTTTCACGGGCTTAAAACATTTCCCATGGACTCTTGTGTTAAAATTATAGCACTTATAAACATGAAATAAGGATAGAATTCGGGGTTCGAATCTTTACTACCAGTTGATGGGATATATATCTGACAGTCCATATCTGACGAGAAAAGGGTCCCTCGACCGGCTCATTTTACAAATAAATCAGCATTTATAAAGGCATCTCCTCAGGGATCAAATTCATCACCTGAATAAGTAAAACAGCCCTTATCATTCCGCCAGTCAAAATATAGTTCCAAAGTTGCTAATATTTGGGAAAAGGAAGTTCTGTAATTACCAAAAATAGAATCATTGTTAGATGGACAATCACATTCATACACTTTGTCAATCAGCCATATGAAAATAAGGAATTTGAGAATGGGTTGGCTGGAATGAATATATTGCCTTCCCGTTGTTAAAACGCCCGTGCGACCCCATTACAGTCAGGCACCTCCAAGTTGGATCAGTTATCGGTAACGATAATATCGATCCTTTCCTCCGTCTGAACGCAGATGGCGTACACCTTAATCGGAAGGGAAGGGGGGAGTTGTGGGTAGTGGTGAGTTTTGAAGTGAGCATGTGTGAGTGTCTGGGGAGAGAGGTGAGGGGGTACGGGGGTAGGGTTATGAGTGTGTAGGGATGTTTTCTAGGCTAATGACCTTCTTCTAATTCACCTTTAAAATCTTTATTTATTTATTTCCTTGTACAATTATGTGCAAAAGAGATTATTTATATTCTGTTCAGGAAAAAAAGGTCACCTTTTACAAAGTCTGTTTTTTTGTCGATTGATATGTTTTTCCTCTTATATTATTAAGCAGTCATTGTATTAATTTTGAAAATTTGTTATCTCATTGATATTGATATATTTGTTTGTTTCGTATACATGTACAAAATCTTGATTTATATAAATTGTGATTGTAAACTTATTGATTTGAAAGAGAAAGAAAATAAAATATCATTCAAAACAAAAAAAAATCACTTTTTTTGCGGAAAGCATCGTATTTACCTTGCATTGATTTGAAGGTACCCAACGGAAAACAGTGTTTTGAGAAATCGGCCTACTTTTTTTAATATGTGAGATAAATAAATTAATGAATATATTCACATTAAAAAAGAACGAAATGCAGGTCCCAATCGAAAAAAAAAATGAAATTGTGGTTATTATAAGCATCAGCCCGATCAGTACAAGTTTAAGAGTAATTAGAGTCAAGTTTGTTGTTTCATTATAATATTGTGTTATGTATATCGGAAACATGTCAAAAGTTTTATTGATATTTTTATTTATGGCTTTGGTTTATGGTGATGATGTGCAATAAGGAAAAGGACTTAGAAGTGAAGGAATCAAACATCCCTGAAAAATAAACAATCTCGTTGATTATTATTGTATATAGTCTGGATACGTGACCCGTTTATCAGTAGCCGCGGAACGGTTTTAAACGTGGTGGGGGATGTACATAATTATAGAATATCACAATCAGATAATCATTTTTAAATTTTTCTACACTTTTATGAAAAAAGGGGAGCTGAAGCCCCACCCTCCAGGTTCTGTGGCCCTGATGATGCTACAGACCCCCACTAATGGAAACCTTGGGAACGTTTAATGAAAGGGTTTGCCGGATCCGACAAGACCCATTTAATCCGATATTAACCATAGTCAAAGTGCTTTTCAGCCAATCACAATAAAGCAGTTTTCATATCAGACATTATGTTTGGACAATATTTAGTATTTACCAACAGGGAAAGCACCAGGATGTTTGTTTGGTATGATGACCCGAAACTGACGGCATTTATTTCACAATGTTTTATTGGAAAATATGGATGATAATAGAGTTACACGTTTCAGACTAGTTCATTTTCTTCGCCCCACCCCACCCCCTCCACGTAGCCCCGTCACCGTTGTCCCTTTTTATTTCGTATTTCATTCGAAAATCCACTATTAATCTATGTTCTATATTTTGGAATTGAAAATGTGTATATATTTGATAAATAATTGGTATGAAAATGTAAGATTAATAAATGTGTAAGTTATTTGAAATATGCTTGTAAATGTATGTTCCATGATGTGTCTTCTATATATATTTATAAATCAGATTAATATTCGTAACTCGTATTTCGATTACCCCTACCCCCATCGCCAACACCTTTCAGCATGTCCTTGTGATATGTATCCTCTCATGTAGACCCGTAACAAAATCTTTCTAAACTTTAATCAACTGCATTTTGCAATCCATACTTGAAATATGAGTGTTTTGCAATCCATACTTGAAAGATGATTTTCTTTAGAAGCGTGATGTTCTAAAAGGGGAAGTTCACCCTTTCGACAATTTTATTTTTAAAATAACAACAAAATATAATGAATAGTGGTGAAGTTTTGAGGAAAATCCATAATATATTTTTAAAATTTATCAGATGATTAATTTTTTATTTGTGACGTCATATTCGAGCAGCTTTCCACGTAGTGTGAATTAAAAATAAAATGCCACTTTCTAAAAAAATGTAAATTGTTTTTATTGAACCTTCAGTATGTCAACAGACAAATCATATCACACCCGTGTTGACATTAAGTGACATTAAAAAATATTTTGCATGTTTTATTGCTTAACATGTGGGGCAGCTGCTCGTATATGACGTCACAATCAAAAACTAAATTCTAATGTAGTTACTTTCTAAATCTTTGATGGATTTTTCTCAAACCTTCACCAACATTTCTTACCATATTTAGCTGGTAGTTTTGCAAAAAATATTCGTCAGGATGAACTTCCCCCTTTGATGTATCATCGTCGAATCACCCTAAGACATGCCATTTAAAGGTCAAGTCCACCTCAGAAAAATGTTGATTTGAATCAATAGAGAAAAATCAGACAAGCACAATGCTGAAAATTTCATCAAAATCGGATGTAAAATAAGAAAGTTATGACATTTCAAAGTTTCGCTTATTTTTCACAAAATAGTTATATGAACGAGTCAGTTGCATCCAAATGAGAGAGTCGATGATGTCACTCACTCACTATTTCTTTTGTTTTTTATTGTTTGAATTATACAATATTTCAATTTTTACGAATTTGACAATTAGGACCTCCTTGCCTGAACCCCAAAATGTTAAAATAATGGAATTCCACGTGTTCAGGAAGGATTGAAACTTCATTTCACATGACAATGACGAGAAAATAAAAATATTTCATATTTCATATAATTACAAAAGAAATAGTGAGTGAGTGATGTCATCAGTTCCCTCATTTGCATACCGACCGAGATGTGCATATAACTGTTTTGTGAAATGAAGCGAAACTTTAAATGTCATAACTTTCTTATTTTACATCAGATTTTGATGATTTTTTCAGCGGTATGCTTGTTGGATTTTTCTCTTTTTATTCAAATCAAGTTTTTGTTGGGGTGGACTTGTCCTTTTAGTATACCAGGGCCCCGTCTTACAAAGATCTACGATTGATCCGATCAACCTCAAGTATATGGAAATCCAACAATGTTATTACTTTTCTACAGGAAATTTGCACAATATCCTTTGTATTAAAACAAAAAGAAGCACAATGAATAAAAAAAAAAACAATGATTCTGAACATTTTGAATCAATTAACATGCATAATGTTGACGTTGCTGGCTTTCCATAGGTGTGGTTGATTGGATCAATCACAACTCTTTGTACGACTTGGCCCAGGAAACTACTTGCGTGTCGATAGGTGTGAGGGGCACTGGACCTTAAAAAAAATAAAAAGTTCCTCGACCATGACGGCCACGGAAAAAAAGAGAGATATGTAGGAAAAAGGAAATGTAGTGGAATATTATTGTCAAGAGCAAAAAAAAAAGGGGGACACAAACGCGTATACAATGTATATTTTCATGTTTATTGTCACGATCTATCCTCCAAAAATAATTTCATGGTGGAAGGTCAAGGAAGTTTGCCTTTTTGTGTCCCCCTTTTTTTGCTCTTGACGCCATTTACACGGCAAATATGCGTGTAAACAGGCGTTCACTTGTATCGAATATCCACTTGAATATGTAAACGGGAGGATATCGTATGAAAAACATAAGAGGAAGCAGTTTTTAAGTATGAAGTTCCCGATGGAAATGTTTTTGAAAATAACATCCAGTCGGCTTCCCGCAAGGAGGTACTTAAGGGGTATTTTTTTATGATTATTACTTTTTTCTTACTATTCCAAATATTGAAAAAGTACATCGTATAGGCCTACCATCCAATGCTACAAAAATTATTTCGAAATTTCAAGTAAACCTCGAAATATCAGCAAATTAAACAGGGCATGACGAGAGGAAAATCGTAAAACACATTTACTGATAGATCAAGGTTAGCTGTAGCAAATCAGATTAAACTTGTTGTTTCAAGGAGCAGATTAGCAACCAATCACTAATTTATAATTAAATACAAGACATGTGATTGATTTAGGGACCATAAATAGACTTGCAATTGATCGCAAGTTTCTTGCAACACCCCCATAAGTCCCATATTACGAGAAGAAGAAGTAGGGGGGGGGGGTAGTGAATAAGTAGGTCTTGCCTACATAAACATGATAAAATCATAAAAACGAGGAAGAGATGGATAAAAAAAGAGTGAAATAACATCTGTCGATGACGATGGGGATGCGAAGGTCATGATGATAGTGATAATAAAATACAAATTTGATATATCTGTGTTATTGAATTGTCAAAGAATGCTGATAGAACTTCACCCGACGATATCCTGCTGGAAATATCACAGTATGTTTACAGTGTATACACAGTGTGAAACAATCTAAAATCGGCTTTACACTGATATTTTAAACCATTGAGGTAGAGCCTTTTTCATCCACCTTTCTGATTTGAAAATGCAACAGTGTGAATCGAATCACCGCATAGCCTACTATGTGAACACACTGTGAACACTCAAAGTGCCGTGGTGTCCACAGTGAAAAATCATATCCAAATCTTAACAGTGTTAATCACAAAGTCATCTATGTGAACACACTGTGAGCACTACACTTTAGAAGTGTCCACAGTGTGACATGATTTTTTTACTCTATAATATTTGAATATTTTAACAGTGTGAATCGCATCTAAGTTCGCATGGTCCACTATGTGAATCCACTGTGAACACGAAAATCCACACTGTAGAGGTATCCACAGTAAGAAATTATAGTTAGTAAAATTTGAACATAATGTGAATAACATCTTCACACAGTCTACTATGTGAAAACACTGTGATACTAACACTGTAGATGTGTCTACAGTGTGAAATAATTTGCACACTTAGAGTTGAGTATTTTAAAGGTGTGAATCTCGATCTGACATAGTCCACTGTGTGAATACACTGTGGACCCTGGAACTGGAGAGGTGTCCCCAGTGTGAAAATATTTTCACATTGATAAATATGAGCATTTAATCAGTGTGAATCACGTGTTTACATAGTTCACTCTGTGAACACACTGTGAATACTTATACGGTACAGGTATCCACAGTGTGAAATGAATTTCGCTCTATTATATTTAAATATTTCGCCAGTGTGAATCGCATCTTCCCACATTCCACTATATGAATACACTATGAACACACTATGATCACACAATATAGAGGTATCCACAGTGTGAAATTATAATTATGCTGTTAAAAATTTGAACATAGTAATTATGTGAGTCATGTCTTAAATAGACTACAATGTGAAAATAATGTGAATACTGCCATTGTAGAGGTGTTCACAGTGTGAAATGATGATTTACACTTCTAAATGTGAGCATTGTAACACTTTCATCACATCTTCGTATGATCTACTAAGTGAACACACTATGAACACACTGTGATCACACACTATAGAGTTATCCACAGTGAGAAACTATTATTATGCTGTAGAATTTGAACATAATGTGAATCACGTCTTAATACATAGTCCACTATGTGAACACGCTGTGGATAGTCACACTGTTGAGATATCCACAGTGTGAAAAGATCGTTATACTTCTAACTTTTAGCATTGCAACACTTTCATCACATATCCGCATGGCCCACTATATGACTTTGAACGCACTGTGACTGCACACTATAGAGTTAGAAATTATCATAACACTGCAATTTGAGCATATTAATAACGCGAATCGCTTCCTTTGTAAAGTCCCCTATGTGAATGCACTGTGAATAGTCACACTGTGGAGGTGTACACAGTGGGAAAAGATCGTTACACTACTAAATTTGAGTATTTTAACAGATTCCCAAAGTCTACTACGTGAACAACACTGTGACCATAGGAATCACCGAGTATGACGTCACTCTGAAGAGGCTGTTTAATGTTGTGGAGGCCTACATTTCAGCAGGTGTAACCAAAAGGGATACTCAAGTTCATGAGTTCAATTAATCCGTGATAACATCTGTTTATTTTACTTGACATCAAAACGTTTTAGCATGAACGTTTTGATGATTAAGTTTCTAGGTTAATGCATCGGTTAACACCACTGCTCTCAGCGTTTTATGCAAAGTTGCAGTACTAAAGGTAAAAGTTGTAAGATAATGTGCCCATTAGAATCTTAACGTTAAATGGGTATATCACTTAAAAGATAAATCGAAAAATGGCCTTTAAATAAAACGGATATACTGAAGCTTTTTGACATTCAGTCATCGGAATAAAATCGTATGTATGGGAGCGAAGCAATAATGTATAGAACCGAAAGAGAAATATATTTGGACGTAAGAAGATGCTATACGGTTAGTAAGTTGGTCTTACCCTGTCTGACAGGTGAGTTTTATTATATTTTGGGAAGGCTTTCTCTGTCATTATCCAGTGACCTACTTCCTTCTGAGAAAAAAATAACAACTCAATATCGCTTCATCATCCTGGTCGTAGACACTTTGCAATCGATCAATGATTGCGCATGCGCAGGATACCGTCCAATAACCTCGGGGGGGAGTGGATGAGCTCAGCTGCAGGCTCAAACTCGCTTTATCCTTCTCGGTCGCTGACATTTTAGAGCAAATATTGTTAGGAAGATCAGTGCGGATGTTTCACGTAGTTTGAAACTCGTTTGGAAATCTGTTATCCCGTGATCGTGTCGCCTCTGGGTGACGTTAGGAATATTATCATAGGGACCGAAAATAGAGGACAGCCTTTCAACCAACATGACTCACCTCGATATCCTCACCCTAGTCAGTGTAAGTGATTTTCTTTTTCGTTTCCAATTTTATACATTTTAAATTGATGTTTGATTAAGTCTATATATTCGATTACTTTTGTGCGTCTATTTCACTTTGTGTATTCACTTATTTATGTGTTGATAGTGTAATTATTTTTTGTAGCTTGAAGATGAAAACAAAATCTGATTTTACAATTTACTTGGGAATGTTCGGGACACATGTATTATAGGTTACTGGTATAAGGCGTCTTAATGAAGGGGATGAAACAAATACCAGACGGTAATACAGTAAATGTACTGAAAATATCCGTCAAATGACAATGAACAGCTGGGAGGTCTTTGTAAAAAAAAAATGGCGAACCGGAAGAGGAGTTTCGTCTTAAGTTTAGGAGTCGACCCAGAGTCCAGGGCGAAACTGATGTTTTTTTTATTTTTCAAATTTTCGACAAAGACTCCATAATGATCAGAATATTGGATCCAATTATGTGCAAACCCAAGTTCACACCCCAATTTAAGCCTATAATAATTTTGTTATGTTATCCAGGGTAGCAAGCAAGCCGTCAGTAATATACCTAAGATATAGCATCCCCCCGCCCGCCCACCAGATAAGACAGATTGTCCGACTTTTATTAGTCTACTCTTTAGTATGAGTTGTATCATAATCCGATCGGGGATCGAGCCCATGCCCGACTTCATGTTCATGAGGCGTGCGCTCAAACCTCTGAGCCGCCTTGACAATTTATTTAGAAAAAAAAGGTTTTCGTGCACTTACCGCCCCCTCCAAAAATCAAATCCTGGCTTCGCGGTTGAGCAATCGAGTAGGCCTATGTCTACCAGGGGCCGCGGAACGGTTTTCAAAGTGGGGGGGGGGGGGGGCTGACCATGCAGAAAATCACAATATTATGGTCATTTTACGTTTTTGTACACGGTTTTGGAAAAAAGTGGGGGGCTGGAAGTTCCTTAGTCCCCCTCAGTCAGTGCATCCAAAGAAATAGTGATAATAAAAATATGCAACATTTATATAGAGCTTAATACTAATGTTCCTTAGCGATGCGTACTATTGTCCAGGCTTTAGCACGGCTACCCTGATCGGACGCGTTCAAGGAATTCCTTCTACTGGGTACCCATTTACTACCTCTGGGTGGAGAGTGGCAAATGTAGATAATGTCCGAAGACTTATCCACTGAGCCACAACACCTGTAATACTGTTATTCACTTCAACGATTATCATTATTACCATTTACTTTGGTACATACAAGGTTAGTCATGTGCTTTCATGTGAGAATAGCAAGCCGTGTAATATTATATTGGGGGAGCAACACATTTTGGTATAAGGCGTTGTTTCCGGGGGGGGGGTATACGCTTCAGAGGTGTACTTTCGTCCCACCCCCTTCCCCTTCCGGGAAAGGCTATTTGGATGTCGATACCCTACTGTAGGTGTTTAAACAGGGGTATACTAAAGATATCACCTCTACACCACCCCTACCTAAGGTCATTTACTACAAGGGTAAATACATACGATCACATCAAATATGTTTTTACATATTCTAAGGGAGCTACTCTTCTATAATATTATGAGTTTGAGTTGTGCTTTCCTGGACATAATCATGACAATCGTGCAGGTTCTTCATTCTGTATTATGTCTTCGAAAGAATAGTGGTTCTTGTCACTCTTTTTGTGGTATTCTAAGGACTGGCAATAGATAGATAATTTGATTTGAAACAATAATTTAAAAACAGTTTTTATATGATTTTTTCAACAATGTATTTGCTTTTGACGGTGTTCTATTTCTATCAAATCTTTGAATTTAATCTTATCGTAATAATAGGCTTACTTTTCCAAATCCACACATCCCTTCCCCGTACATACCCCATCCACACACCCGGGCTGCGTAAGGATGGCCTAAATGATACGTTCTGGGTATCTCAGTTGAATAACAATATTAGTATAGAGTAACCATAGCAACAGGACACAGACCTGTCGGGTTTTTTTTCCTGTTTTTTTTTTACTCTCCCTTCTTTCCCTTGTCATTCTCCGGGGCGCGTCGTGGTCTAGTAGTACCGACTCTCGCCTTTTAAACAGAGGGCCGTGGGTTCGATTCCTAACCATGGCATATTTTCCTTCAGTAATAAATGTATCTACACTGTGCTGCACTCGACCCAGGTGAGGTTAATTGGAATGCACTGAGCGCCGGTGGTGGTAGCTCGAGCCGGGGTAATATAAATAGCGAGCGCTTTGTATCCTCAGTCAAAATGTGCTATGTAAATCCAGCTATTTTTATCATCATTTTGTCTCTTTTTCTGTTCAATATTTGAAAAATGATTATAAGTCGTTTGCGCTTGCCCCCTTGTGGCGACGCCCCTGCACCCTCTCCGCCTCCCCACCCCCCCCCCCCCCACACACACACTACATCACTATACACTTGCTGACTCTACTTCCACCACTTGACGTCAGTATTCCCTGTACGTCCATTGTCATTATGTTGTTATTCTAAGCGATAACTTTCCTGTCAAAATGTTACAAACACGGGTAGAGAACAATCGTATTTCATTCTTAGTCATATCAATAACAACAGATTTTACCTTATTTGGTAAAATTGTTAACCAAGACAATGCAATATGACATAATTCGGAAAAGTGAACCAGGAAATATCTTCAAAGTGTTGGATACCATGACAACTACCAAACAATCTACGTCTCCAAGCATAAACATGATAAATGTATAGGCCTTCTTAAATTACCGACAGTGTTACAGGATGTGGAGAATATGAGAACTTTCAATATGGGCGCGTTCCATCTGATCATGTTAATGGTAGGTATTGATTGTCACAATAATAATAGTATAAATGATAATAATAACAATAACAATAAAAATAATCATTATACAGGCACGGATCAAGGAAAGGGGTGGTGGGGGGCTGCCCGTGAAAATTAGTGATGATTTTTTTTTTTCGTTTTTCATTACATATTTGGTAAAAATACACCCCCTTCAGAAAAAAATCCTAGAGCTGCGCCCATATTGACAGGTTAAAAAGACGCAGGGTGGGGCAGGGGGTAGCCGCCCCCTCGTAATTTTTCGGGTACCTTTGGAAAGTGAAAGAGGAAAAAGGGAAGAGTTGACACCAGTATAAAAAAAGGGAGGTCCGGAAGCATAACCCCATATTACCCCCTTATTTCATTGAGAAAAAAGACACCACCTTTAAATCGCCTTTAGGTCATCGGTATATCGCCTTGCCTCGATCTCATATCAAATACCATGGCGCCGCGCCGGCCCCTGAATAATAACAATTACAATCAAGACTCTGTGGTTTCCCTTTCCTCTGTGGATGGTACAGTGGCGTAGCTAGGATTGTTTTCCTGGGGGGGGGGGGCACTGGGGGGTCCTTGCTTTTTCAGGGGGGCACACTTTTTTCCGGTGTGTGTGTGTATGTGTCACAAGGGCGGATCCGACTATCGCCAATAGGGGAAGGAGCCCGAAATTATCTTCATCTTTATTTTCCCCGATCAGTCACTTCTTAGTTTTATTCTTATAAAACAACATAAACATGAAATAATCTCATAAGCCTTATAAAAAAATGCGAGCGCGAAGCGATTTTTTTTTTTACTTTCATGTATTTTGTCCTGAAAATTTGATAATCTGGGCAATGTTATGTATGATCCTGAACAAGATTTGTATGTAACTAGATGATAACTGCGAACGCCAAGCGCGAGCAGAAATTTATATTAACTGTTCTAGCATTATCGAAAAGGGACCTGTTAAGGACTGCTTACAGTTACCCACGAAGACGGTATATATTTCAATAATGGGAGCGCGAAGCGCGAGCAAAAAATTTATATAGTAACATGAAAGATTTTTTTTTGCAAGTCTTCCCCTCAAGTACATCATTTCATTCACTCCTCTTCCTCTTATTTTCCTTTTCTTTTTTACTCCCTTGTTTTCTTTTTTTTGCTCTGCCAATTTTTTTCAGGGGGGGCACCTTGGGGGCACACCAAATCTCAGGGGGGGGCACGTGCCCCCCAGGCCCCCCATGTAGCTACGCCACTGGGATGGTAGTCAAAATCATGTCAAGAGTCATGCAATATATGCCCTCAAAAAAAATCATTACCATTCCCAGAAAAATTGAAAAAAAGTGTTGGTATTTTAGTCATTTTTGTTTAGTTTTTAGTAAATGGAAAAGAAAGAGGTCTTCAACACTTTGAATCTTTAATTGGAAGTTTGGGACCTGATTCTTAAAATTTGTTTAAGATTTATTCTAGGAATTGGGTGTTTGTTATAACAATCTTTATAAAATTGGGTCCTGGCGAGCAAATGGTGACGATTGGGAATGTTCACAGATTCGCGCCGTACAAAATGAACAGGAAATTGTTGGTTTTCCCCTTTAAGGCTGCAATCAAATATGACACACTGTTAATTTTATTGGATATCCTCATATAAAAAATAATAATGTAATTCTGATTAAAAGTTTGGGGGAAGCGGCATTCTAGTCATTTTGCTTTCTATTGGTTTTCTATGTCATGTATATTGGATGTATTACCAAATGTTAGTCAAAATATTTGTAGGAAACCATAATCTTTATTTCATTAAAGATTGTATTATGCCTCGTGACATCCAAAATGTATTAAAAGGGTTAAGAGGGTTTTTTACGAGCCTGCATTAGACAAATAATACAGGATATGGATAGAGCATAGCGCTATGAATAGAGCATAGAGCTATAATAGCTCCATGGATAGAGCATAGAACTGCCAGCTCCATGGATAGATCATGGAGCTACCAGCTCCATAAATAGAGCACTCCAAGAACTCCGGTGTTGATTTAACACAAGCCCGGAATCTAGATATGTCCACACCAGAGAAGTATTGAAACAACACCAGTTTGGAATCAAACCGATGCTGTTTTAATACTAATTGGTGTTGTATAAACACCTATCGGTGTTAGACCAAAACGAAACTGGTGTTGTTTAACAATTCTCTGCTGTGTATATTGATTCCGCGCTGGTGTTAAATCAACACCAGAGTTTTTGCAGTGAGGGAGAGAAAAAAGGTGTGTGGGTGTGTGTGTGTGCGCGCACGCACACATGCGAGCGCGAGAAAGAGATGAAGACTTGCAGATATACATACGTAGACATGGAGAGGACGTGAAGGAGAGACAGCTGAAGACCACCGGAAAGCTCTTTTTCCTGTTTTCATCAAAATACCGGAAGTGGGGAAAATAAAATCGCCTTCGTTAGAACTGCACAAAACGTTATACCTCTTAAAAGAGGAAATCGAGCCTGATGATAAGTTAGTCATAATAAAGGCAGAAAAAATAAAGAAAACATATCTAGGTTTTTTATTTTATTCATTTTTATTTATTTCGTTTTATTTATACAGGCTATCCCCATCAGTAGTCTTGTACTGTTTTCCAGGGGGCCCTGTAAACCAATATTTACAATGTAACAGACAAGCAAAGTACGTAAGGAAAAAACAAACAGAACATACAAAATAATCAGAAGTGAATACATGGCAAAAAAGATGATGGTATATAAATACAATGTAGGAAAGTAACGTTAATTCATATAGATTTCAATCAGTATTACAATACAGGAAAAACAACCCCCCTCCCCCTACATTTCAATTATTCAAATTCAGGTAAATCAATGGGATTGCTACTCAATGTGAATAGTATATACGAAAATTTACTTGTGGAAACGAAAATATGCAAATCATCAATTATTTTCTATGAAATTAACCCAGAAACTCATAATTATTTCATATGTGTCAATCTTTGATTTAAACCCGTTAAGAGTAAACCGGAATTGTGAATTTTTTTGTTGTTGATAAAACTAATGGTTTTGTGACACCACAGACGAGCAGTGCTTACATAATTATCTTTTGTGATGCAAATTCCTAAAAAAAAAAAGTTAAAGCGATTTTATTATTATGGGTGGATGTTATTATCTGACTAGTCATTAGATATATCGATTCATACCCCGTGGAACAGTGTATGAGCAAAAAAACTATATTTTCCCTTTAATAAAAAATATTATGTTACACAATTTCAATTTCAATTCCTTATTCCATGTCCATTCAAAACATAATACAAAGTAATATAAATCAGATACAATTTTACAGACGCTCGAGCATTCTTACTTCGTAAAAAACAGTATAAAATTGAGCATAAATGGAAAAACTAAAAACAAAGCTTGTAAAGTGTGGATCCCCCTTGGAAATGAAAAAAATATATATTGTCGACTTATTCTATTATGCGTAAGAGAGATATATATATGAGGAGATGCTCGCATATGTCGTAACAAATAAAAACTCCATGATTCTTCAGATTTTTATCAAACCATCACAAATAACCTTTTCTCTCCGATTTGTCTGATTTTATTAAAGCCAATATATCGACACGGTTAATTTGTTGATTAAAAGGGAACTACAAAGAAAAAGTTTACTGTAAAAATAACAGACAAAATTTATTTTTTTAAATTTGACGAAGGTTTGAAGAAAATCCATTAGGGATGAAAAGGCTATTAGCATTGATTTTTTTTTTCCAATTGGGACGTCAGTATGCCTACAGCTACCCCATGGGAATATCATCATATGAAAAATATCTAATGAAATTTTGAGTAAAAGTTTGGGAAAAAACGGCATTCTAGTAATTTGCTTTCCGTTTGTTTTCTGGGTCATGTATATTGGATGTATTACCAGTTAGTCAAAATATTTGTAGGAAGCTATAATCTTTATTTTCTTAAAGATTTTATCATGCCTCATGACATTCAAAATATAAAAAAGGGGTTAGGGGGTTATGAGCCTGGATTGGGCCAATAATACAAGAGATGGATAGAGCCTGGCGCTACCAGGAGCTCCATGGATAGAGGGAGAGAAAGACAGCGTGTGGGGTAAGAGTAAGAGTGTGTGTGCGCGCACGCACGCGCGCGCTAGAGAGAGATATGCAGATCAAAGATGCAGATATACATACGTAGACATGGATAGGACATGAAGGAGAGACAGCTGAAGACCACCGGAAAGCTCTTTTTCCTGTTTTCATCAAAATACCGGAAGTGGGGAAAATATAAAAATCGCCTTCGTTAGAACTGCACAAAATGTTATACCTCTTAAAGGTCAAGTCCACCCCGAAAAAATGTTGATTAAAAAAAATAGAGAAAAATCAAACTAGCACAACACTGAACATTTCATCAAAATCGGATGTAAAATAAGAAAGTTACGACATTTTAAAGTTTCGATTATTTTTCACAAAACAGTGATATGCACAACTGAGTGACATGCAAATGAGATAGTCGATGATGTCCCTCCTTGCATGACGTTCAGTATCGCAATAAAATAACGCAGAATAACAATCAGTCTGCAAGCCCCTATGTTAATGAGCAAGATTTATCCAAGTCCTCTCGTGGCTGAATTTCAAGGTGAAATTTCATGGTAAAATTCAAGCGCTTGTCCCCCCCCCCCCCACCCCCTCTCGGTCAGTGCCCCATTGCATAAAAGTTACTATTGCCATCCAACGGTAACTTGCATGGAATCCTTAATTTTGATTGGCTTTTGATCAGCGTTACCATGGTAGTTACCATTGGAATGCAACGTTACCATAATAGTAACTTTTATGCAACGGGGCCCAGGTTGTGCTAGATGTAGGATACTAACACATTTTCCCTGTCAGTGATATTTATATTACATTGGATGGCCCAGAATGGAATGCCAGAAATATTCTAAAGAGTTCAGGCAAATATTCCAAGATTCGTAGATGAGTGAAATATTGGGGGAATATGGCCCTATAACAAGTGCAATATTTCTAATATTCCATGAAATAAAGCCATTCAATATACTTATTATCATCTATCTCCGCCCCTCAAAATATGTTTTAGATGTCAACCCTTTCAGACGTAAACTTCGTCACGCAATTTGAGTGAAACTTAACTGGCCGCCCTTTCACACGGTACCAAAATCGGAATTTGAATGATGATTCCAGTGAAAACAATTGTAGTAGCACGTGTGAAACCAAACTAGAATCACGAACGCTTATCACAATCACGAATTCAAATTCTACTCCGGAGGTGAATTCCAGTTAAGTTTCATTCAAATTACGGTACGAATTTTACGTCTGAAAGGGTTGACCTCCACAACATCTTTTGAGAGGCGGAACTTACGTGACCTTTCAAGCACTTCCGTATATAATACAATTGTCATGCACTCATCGTAGTTTCTTTTTTTTGCGATGCAATGCTTTGAGTGGGTTTTATTGACAAGCATTGGCGGCGAAAGCCAAACAATTTAGAGGGGACAACAAAATTTCTTTTGACAAGCAAAAAAAAAAAAAAGGTATCCAAAATTTTAGGGGGGACCATAGAGAAGGGTGGACCGACAAAATTTTTTGACAAGCAAAAAAAAAAAAAAAAAAAAAAAAAAGGTTATCGACAAAAAAATTTGGGGGGATCTTCCCCCCACCTCAAATTTAGAGGGGGACAGGTCCCCCCCCCCCCCCCCGCTTCCGCCGCCTATATGTTGACAAGTCACCAAGGACACAATATCGTCTTCGCTAAGGAATTCGAATTTAAATCACAGTTTTCGAGTGAACGTGTGAATGGTACAATGATTCTAAAGACGAATTACAATAATCATTACAATGATGATTCAAGATTCTCGTGTGAAAAGGCCATGGAATTCACCTCTGGAGTAGAATTTGAATTCGTGATTTTGATTAGCGTTCGTGATTCTAGTTTGGTTTCACACGTGCTAAAATTCGTCATCAGAATTATTTTTCACTGGAATCATCATTCAAATTACGATTTTGGTACCGTGTGAAAAGGCGGTAGGTGTCATATGATGATTACGGTCTCAGAATGTCAACTTTTGTACGGGAGCCTATGTAATGGGATGGGATTTCGGTCCTGTCTAGGGATACGCTCTGATACTGCACGGGCAATTCATGCAGTCCAAAATACGCGTTTCAATGTATCGCAAAAAAAATAAACTCTAAGGCCCGTATTCTGAAGTCGGGTTTAACTTAAACTCAGGTTTAAAGTTCTGGTTTAAGTATGGACAGCCAATTGTTACATAAATCACTAACAGAAGAGATATCATACTTCAGCTCATTTGGCTCTCAAATCATTCATAATTGTCTAGGAAATATGAAAAGATTATTGTCTTCACCATCGATGAATCAGGAAAGAGCACAGTAAACATAAGAAACATACAACTTAATAAAAATGTTGATACTTTTGGCTTCCCATACTTAAACCACAACTTTAAACCTGAGTTTAAATTAAACCCGACTTCAGAATACGGGCCTAATAGTATAGAGATGATAATTCAAGATACACCACATCCTGCTATACCTAGATGTATATTCCTCTGCGACAGATTGTCCAGTTTTGACAGCAGATGGTTTGCAGTCTTAAGCACCATTATGACGTCATTCGCACTATCTCATTCGAAAAAAGGGTTATGTGTTTTTTTTTTCAATCAAGCATTAAATCAAGATTGTAAGATCACTCTTGAAGAACATGTGGATTGATGCACAGTTCCTCAGCCAAATACGAGGAAAACTGAAGCTGAAACGTTTCTTTCAAAAAACTGAAAAAATGTACTCTATCCCCTAAATCTGGAAAAGAAAAAATTGAAGTAAAACATGATTCTGTTCAATGGTGTAAATTCACTTTTTTTCTCTCTTTTTTTATAGCAATATCGGGTCTGCATGCACTTGCGAAATGTTGCGTAATTTCGTACCCAGGGAGTTTGGTTTTACTTGATTGATTGATTGATTTTATTTGTCAGGCAACTATGAACAAGTACAAGAAAATATGAACAGAAGTGTATACCTTGACAGGATAACCCATGAAAGCCGAGATGGCTTATTTCCAATGGGGTCCTTACATCAGTAATTGAAGACAATGTACATCTATGAAAAAACACCTATAGAAATCTACAAACTACATAAATTAAGTCTAGACCACTAAATTAACACGATAAATTGTAAAACTTAATATATAAAAAGACAAAGGGTGCGTTTATCCGCCACTTTTTTACCCTAGAATCATGATTCGAATCATGATTCAAATCATGATTCTGCAGAATCACGTTTGCGTTTAGTCGAAATTGAATATAATCATGATTAGAATCACAAACATGAAACACGAAAAAAGGGGCGTTTGGAAAGACGTTTCTGCAGAATCACGTACGAAAATGTTCGAATAAACGATATCGTGATTTGAATCATGATTATATGACCTCACTGTGTCGGGCTATACGGCTTTCGGTTTGACTCTTGCCAAGCTCAAGGCTCTCTATGTGCTCATTGTATGTACATGATTACTCTGCATGCATTTCTTGTCATGTTCAAATTCTGTGTTGGTCTTCGCATCGTCCACTACTTTTCATTTTTTGGTCATGTCTTCAACTTCAAGTTCTAGTAAATGAATTAACTGGACAGACAATGATCTCAGTTGTTGTTGAGTATAGAGTGTCAATATTAAATTGGATCTACGCTGAAATTCACTTCCGAACACCATTTTGGATTAACTAACAAGATGAATAGAAGCATATGGACCCTATATGATAGAAGTAAACAAAATTGGGTATAGACTGAATTCTGGAAGCAAAAGATTTTTCGAGAGCCGAAACACGTGCGAAAAACGTCCTCTGTCAAACTGCGCACTAGTGATGCGCACTGGATTGGCTCGAATCTGAGGAGAAACAGCATTGGAATGAAGGTCGACTAAACGCTGATTCTGTGATATCGTGATTCATGTTTGTGTTTTGAATCATGATTCAAATCATGATTCAAATCATGATTCTGGCTTGAGGTCGCATAAACGCAGCCAAAAGCAAATAAGTTTGCCATGAAAAACACGCAGTCAACAAAATATGATTAAAATAATTGTAAAACAGGTTGAGTAAACGATCATTACTTCTAAGTTACATATGAGAATTATACTAATAATCAATTTTTAGGTAGCGGTAAATGCATCGTAACTAATACAAGATTCATGAATCGTAAAACCTAAGATATGAAAAAGTACAAATAAGTTTGACATCAAACTTTCACGCAAACAACAAAAGATGATGAAACAATGTAAAACAAGTTGATTAAAAAAAATCATATCTAAATAGTTATATATAAGACTACAATATTTAACATTACAGAGTGGGGACGTTTTTAAAGTGTTGTTTCAATACTCTTTTAAATTGTGAAAAAGTCTTAACCGATTTAACATGATTAGGGAGGGAATTCCAAAAATGTATACCTTTATAATAAAATGTGTTACCAATTCGACCTTTTCTCATAGGTACAACAAAGTTAAACAGACTATTTCTTGTTTCATGCCCGTGAATATTAGATGACCGTGTAAAATTTTTTGATATGTAATGATATTCGTTTGAATAGAAAATTTTATGAACATGGTGACGTATAAGTTGTTGCGACCTCAAGTCTATGCGAAGAAGGCCAGCTTTTTCGATTTCATTCTTCCCAACATGTGTTCTTGGGTGTAAGCAAGTAATAAATCTAACAATCTTATTTTGAATAATTATAAACTTTTTTTGATCAACCTTTCCAAGACTGCAGTACCATGCTGCATTAGCATAATCAAATAAACACTGTATTAATGAAAAGCTTAAAATGCGTCTGGATTTCGTATTCATGCAATTTTGGTACCGGTATAGAAATTTCAAGCGAGCATTAGCTTTTTTGACAATAGAGTCAACCATGGATGTACATGAGAGATCACTATTTAATATCAGGCCTAAATACTTCACGGAATTCTGTCTCTTAATTAATTGATTGTTATAGTATATATTGAAATCATCTGTATGCTTAGACTAATACCCCGCGAACAAAACAAAATACTTTCAGTCTTACCAACATGTAAGCTAAGCTTGTTATCTATCATCCATTTAACACAATTTGATAATTCTAAGCTAAGTTTTTCACCGATCAGCTTAGGACTTGTATCAGAATAGAGTAAAACACTGTCGTCTGCATATAAAAGTAATTTACTTTCATCAACACAAATACACATATCATTGATATAGCACATAAAAAGAATGGGACCTAATATGCTCCCCTGTGGAACTCCACACTTTATAGGCATAGAATATGAAAGTACATTTTGCATGGATACCACTTGACGGCGATTGGTCAAGTAAGACCTAAACCAATTCAAGCATGCTGAATTCAAACCCATCACTTCTAATTTCTTTAAGAGTATTTCATGATTAACCGTATCGAATGCTTTTTGTAAGTCAAGAAGAACCATGCCAACATAACGGCCTTCGGAAATTTCATTCCTAACAAAATCCAACAAGTGAATTAAACATGTTTCAGTAGAATAACCATTCCTAAAACCAGACTGAAATTCATAAATGATTTTGTATTCTTTAAAGTATTTCTCAATTTGAGAATACACGCATTTCTCCAAAATTTTCGACACTATGCTTAACACACTAATAGGTCTATAATTGCCAACGTGAGTTTTGTCTTTCTTTTTGTGTAGTGGTGTGACTTTAGCGATTTTCATTTCATCAGGGAAGGTACAAGTTGAAATAGATAGGTTAATAATGTAAGTTAAAGGTATAAAGACGTTTTTTGCACCATCCTTTAAAAATCTAGCAGGAACCAAGTCAAGTCCGGTACTTTTTGATATTTTCAACTTGGATAATTCATCTAATACAAACTTTTCTGTGACATGAGAAAAATTAAAAGTAAAAAGTCAGTATGCGACGCGGTTAAAAATGTTGCGCCGCGCATTTATCGCGAAAAACGTCGAGGGGGGTTGAATTAGCCCCCAGTCTTATTAGGGTTAAACATATAGCTAAAAATCATGAAAAACAGTTATCAGGATGATCAGTATAATGAGCAACAATTCCTTCGTTAGAATATAAACAAACACTTCTCCCTCTTCCATCTCAAGGCGTATGCATGTGCGGATTTAAAGGAGTTCACGCTTGCGATTGGTTCTAGTATAAAAGCAGAAAAATGATAATGAAGAATTGATTTTTTTCAGAGAGTTCTGGATTTTAAACATTTTGATTTTTGACATCATTTGCGAGCAGCTCAACCATACATTCCTTAAATTTCTTTTTTTTTTATGTGGTACATAATGAACAATAATGTTCTTCTAATACCGTCAAAGGGGTGTGAAATGATGTGGCTGATGATTATCTATCGCACAAGTAAATTCTTTTTTTTTATAGAAAATGTCCTTTTGTGGAATTTATATCACACGATAAATTGATTGATTGATTTGCCAATTCACCAAAATATACAGTAGCGTTAAAATTGATAGGCTTGAACAGGAAACCCATGAAAACTCGAGAACTTAATTTGAGTAGGGTCCTCAATATCATGATTTTGAGATTATTCAACTCATGATATGTGAAATACTACCCCCAAAACCAACAAAAAGTCTCCTGAATGATTTTTTTTTAATATTATTATATTTAACTTGTAAAATTGTACAACATTAACCCACTAAAATAATTCATCTGCATTCTCACGAACCGTCGTATTGATCAGTCAATGAGGTAAGAATAAAAATCGATTTTGAGATTTTTGTAGAAAATTAAACTACAAGTCCTACTCTATACATAACTCAATTTCTAGGTAGCAATTCTTTTTAGTTTCTGAGATATAAGGGGATTTTCATTTCGATTCTATACAAGTTTTGGATATACCAAATCGTCGTATCTGCATTTTGCGTTGACTTTGTATGTGAAGAGGGGGAAGAGGGATACGACGTGTTGCTTGATCGCGCGCGTTGAAATCGCTTTCTTTGTTGGATGCCCTATGGCGTTTTTGTACCGGGGAAAATCTACAAGCATGTAGCTCTTTTGCGATATCTTCTCTAATTCTTGGTTATGTGTAAAATAAATTCATCAATATTAAGCACTTGCCTTGGTCTTACACACTTTGTATAGGCCTATTTCTAGAAATAAAAATCTACACGACCTGGGAGAAAGAGTGTAAATTCTAGTAACCTTTGAAGTCTATTTTCTCTGAAATGGGTTTCGCACTGTCGTATTACGCGATATGGCGGTTCGGATGACCGCCGAGAAACAATTCAATAGGTGGGCACTCTGCTTAATCTAGGTGTGAAAATGCTGTCAAAGAAACTCTTGTTTCTCGTCTTATTGTCAGTGTGAAGAGAACAAAAATACCTTTCAAGTAATCTCATTTTCATTATTACGTCTTGGAAACTTAGTTATGATTTTGACTATTTCCAGAGAACCTTTTCTCGCGACGTATTGATGATTGGGGATGACAGGTCACGTAATTATGGTAAAGTCATTTGAGGGAAGATCTAAGGATATTCATCTAGAACAAAGGGTTTGCTGTCCAAGGCCTACGTGTACACTTGGGATCGGGCTTGAGATTTGCTGGATTGTGATGTCTAATCCAAAAACAGATTCATAATCTTATATCTTAGAGAATGAGATATAAGTATTATCAGTTTAAATGTATAATAGAGGAGCAGATTTTCGGATCACTTCGTAAGGGAAATGAAAGGCGTTTGAATATTGTCATAGGATTTTTTTTTTGTGGGGGGGGGGGTCAAGCAGCAAAAAACGTGCATTTTCTTCTTAAGGGTTGTAGTCCTACCATATAACTATATATAATATCATACTTTGAGAGGAGGAAATAATCAATATCGATACTATCAAGTATTACATCTTCACTGAAATAACATTAGAAAACAGTTGGTTCGTTCATTGTCAAGCTCAAATCCTGTATCAGAAGGAAATGGTGACTTCTCGAAAATGTAACAAGATCACATCGTTGTGACTGGCAATGGGACAGTCATACCAACGAAACGTTTTGCAAACCGATTGACGATATGCCATTCAATACAACGTATCAGTTTGATCGGCTTGGTCTGTTTCAACTCGGTGTGACGTACAGACTGCCGTAGAATCAGGAAGAGAGGTGTAAAGATAATGCGGATAAGACAGTGATAGTGGTGCGCTTTGGAAATCCCCCGCAAAGTGATTACTTAAAGGGATGGTCCGGGCTGAAAATATAAATGTCTAAATAAATAAAGTAAAATTCACAAAGCAAAATGCTGATAATTTCATCAAAATCAGATAACAAATAAGTCATTGAATTTGAAAGTTTATCAATATTTTGCGTAAACAGTTTTATGCACATCCCCATGAATATTCATTAGGTGGGCTGATGATGTCATATCCCCACTTTCCTTTTTCCTATTTTATTACATGAAATCATAATTATTTAACTTTTTCATACATGTGTAAAAGATGTGTCTCCGTTATGATGAAATAAGTTGTGGCAATAAATAACTAATGTACTTAATCAATTGTCAATCCAGTTGTTTTAGTTCTTGCTAGAAAATTTTTGAATAAACCTGAATTGACTTGATTCGACAGAAAAACAAGACGATCAATTAAGCACTACACTGAAAGGTCGTGGAAATAAGGAAGTAATGACATTTCAAATTCGCACAGGACAGGCGATATGCAAATGAGAAAGCAGGTGATGCCTCATTCTAGCTTACATACAAGGGCCCGTACGAGTATGAAGGGGGGGGTGGGGGGGCTGAACCTGCAGAAAATCACAATCCTTTGGTAATCTTGCGATCTTATAATTATAGACCTATATGGCCATTGAAAACCCACTGCTTCCCCTTACCGCGGCTCCTGACTTATTTTCATATTCCATTTGTGTCATAATAAGGGGCCCCGGAAACTGGGAGGGGGGTGGGGCAGGGTAGGCTTCAGCCCCCCTTCCAAAACCGTTTTAAAAAACGTAAAGACTTACCATGATTGTGATTTTTTGCATGGTAAGCCAACCCCCCCCCCCCACCACCTTCAAAACCGTTCCATGGCCCCCGAAATATCAAATACTTTCCCCTTTTTTTGCCTATAATTTAGTTTCGATTTCTTGTAGAAAATGACAAATTAAAATGACGATGGTTTGCGATGTTTTGGTCAAGATTCTCTAAATATTTGAAAATAGAAATATTGGATATTTGACCCTCGATTTGCATACTAAAAATATTGCATAATAACTGGATTTTTGTGCTTTTTTAGTTGTTTTCGTTATTGTCGTTTTTTTTTTGGGGGGGGGTGGGGGCTGATGAACAGAAACTTAAACATGCCATAATTTTATAATTTCGCATCATGCAGGTTTGATCGCATTTCCGATGCCAATTAAGTTTAATTTTTGTCTTCTTCTTCTTTTGTTAATTCAAATCAACTTGTTGTTGGTCAGGAGTTGACTTGGTCCGAGGGTTTTGTGAAAGCTCGCCGAAGAGGATCCATAAACAGAAGATATGAGAAAGTGTAATTTTGGAAATTGGTATTTTGACTTCCTATTCCCAATAGGGTTTGATCAATTACCTGTTGAAAGATTTGAATAGTGTCTCAATATTGAAACTTTCAGGGGTTAAAAGGGAAAGTGAAGACACACGGGCGTACGGATGGGTGGGGGGCTTGGACCCTCCAAAGAAAAAATCCCGAACCGTTTTCACGACCAAGAAACAAAAAGTGAAAAGGAAAATAAAGGAGAGAAAAAAATAAATAAAGAGATAATATATAATATTATATTTTTTCTGAATATCAAGTCAAAATCAATCACAAAAGTAAATTGTTATATTAAAAAAATCATGAATAAACAATACTAAACACTGGTTTTATAAACTGACTTGATCATGACATGTCATATATAAATACCACTTCTGTTGTATCCGAGAAAAAAACAAATGTAGTCTTACATTACAACTTATCAATGTTATTTGCCTAAATGTATTTAGCAACCGTCGTGGGGACGACGCGTCGTGGTTAAGACTCTCGTCTTTCAATATGAGGGACGTGGGTTCGATTTCCAGCCATGACGTGTTTTTCTTCAGCAAGAAATTTACCCACATTGTGCTGCACTCAACCCAGGTGAGGTAAATGGGTACCCGGTAAGAAAGAATTCCTCGAATGCTAGAGCGCCCGATCAAGGTAGCCATGCTGAATGCTGAAGCCGGGGTAATAATAACATAATCATGTTTACCAGGGCACGCTATAGGAGAACAATTTTCAGAACTGAAGTCACTAGCCTGGGTAAAAATATTATCATTATTATTAGCAACAACTATAAATGGCCTTGACGCCTTTCAAGGTTATTGCGTCAGGTATTATATATATACCCTTGAATTCATCTACTTTTTTGTCAAACACATTTCTAAATTGCCACGTAATGCATCTGAGAATTCTACGTCTCTCGTTAACCCTTTTCTTATGTAAACAACATTGGATTTAATTTTATATTTCCATGACGTAACGTTCACGCCTACATAAATACAATTTTTTCACGCGAAGAAAACTCATTCATGTCATAACTTTAACTCATCATTTTAGTTACTTCAGACAGCGTAACTAACAAACTAACTAACAAGCAATTCTACTCATGTCGTCGGGCTTGTATCACGAAGTAAAACGAAAAACAAGTTCCAGCTCTGGGCAATTCTTTCCCACAAAAGAGGAAAATTAGCGGCACGCCTCCAAGCGTTAAAATTCAAATCTATCTCACTGCCGCAACCCGCGACCTCGAAAATTCCAAAATCAATACAAAAAAATCATAACAATAAATGAAGACATTATAAAACGTCAATATGCACATGTCAATGATAAACAAAATACAACAATATAAATATCGATAAAAATAATAATAGTAATGATAATAGTATAACAATGATATATATAACAATAATAACTATGCCTATGCCGGCAGCAGATCCATGCTGAGAAAATCATAGCCAAAAAAGACCGAAGAATTGCTTGGTTTATATCCAATCCGTCCAACGTCTACTATAATTTGGTCTACCATCTGTTCGTCCACTATCCAAATCGTCTAATTGCCAATTCGTCCACTCACCATTTCGCCTTATAACCAGTTGGTTCAATAGACATTTAGTCCATATACCATTTGGTCTAATTGGACTCAGTGTTTATTGTTCAAAATGAATGAAAATGAAATGGATATTAGGCCAACTGGTTATGACACGGATTAGTCATAGACGAAATGGTGATTAGACGAAAAGATGATTGGACCAAATCGTCATTGGACCAAATGAATGATATACGAAATGTTAATGGACGGAATGGCACTATACTAAAAAAAAATTTGCAGGAGTTTCTGCATTTTATTCATAAATCAATAACAAATACAATAACAATGACATAAATGAGTACATTTTTGTGTGACAATAAAAAATATAAATAATGTATAAGACTGAAAACTACATAAATAAAGCATGTAAAATAGTAAAGTGGGTACAAAATGCAGGGGCCAGCTATAATAAGCAGGTAACTGCTTGAAACAATAGCAGCCATGAGGGAGGGCTACATGGGAACCGTAATAAATGTTATAATATAATTAGATAAAATGATGTCACGAAATAGAAAGTATGAAAGTTTAGATATTTAGTGGGGAGAGATAAGATAAAGTTTTTAAAAAGTGCGAGTGAGTGCTAGTGGGTGAGTGCAGGTGATACATTTAATAATTCTTAGAAATAAGAAACCTTTTCAATGAAGCTTTAAAAGAAAAAAGAGACGCGGACTGTTTAAATGAAAGTAGACCCTGTGGTGAGTGGACGAGTTGGCAGTAAACGAATTTGCAATTTACCAATTGAAAAATGAATCACTTTAATTAATAAATTCAAATTGATAAAATGAAAATATCCCTGCCGGGACTCGAACCCGGAACCTTTGAATTAGAAGTCCAATGCGCTAATCCATTACGCCACAGGGACTGATTCGAACAACTAAGTTATTCATTGACCCTAAGTATTTCGTATTTATTAAGGTATTTAATGAACTCATAAGAACGCTTAAATTAGAATATACTTGTAGATTAGACAGAGCAAGACAATATCAATTATCTTAAAGATGATAAATATTATATAGAGGAAACTGTCCAACTTTACGATTTTTGCACTTCCTCTTGTGGACGTTTCCGAATATAAATTATAATAATAATAATATATGTGATTTGTAATGCGCCAAATCCACTCGGCAGAGTGCCCAAGGCGCAGTGAAAGAAAGAAAGAACGAAAGAGGAAAAGTACAAATATAATAAATGATATGATATAGGTATATTTACCCAGGGTAGCCACTTCAGTTTCGAAAACGGGCCCTGCTATTTTTATTACCCCGGCTTTAGCTGAGCTGCCTAGGCGCTCAAGCATTCAAGGAATGTCTTCCTACCGGGTGCCCATTCACCTCACCTGGGTTGAGTGCAGCACAATGTGGATGAGTTTCTTGCGGTAGGAAATTACGCCATGGCTGGGATTCGAACCCACGACCCTCTGTTTCAAAGTCAGAACAGTGGAACACTAATCCAATAGTAATAGATTCAGGAACAATTAAGAGTATGAAGCATTGAATAGATCAGTCTTAAGATAACGTCGGCTATGCAATAAATAAATATAAATTTATTTAAAAAAATATAATTGTTATATTTAAAGTATATACATAATTTATTAATAAATTATAAATAATAATAATGTGTCCATTTATATAGCGCAGTTACTATGTGCAGATGCTCAACTGTGCTTTGATACTTGATATCATATATTATTACACCGGCCGTAGCTGAGCCGCCATATTAATAGGCGCTAAAGCGTTCAAGGAATAAATCCTACTGGGTACCCATTCACCTCACCTGGGTCGAGTGCAGCACAACGTGGATAAATTGAATAAACTTATGTTACTTCATCGTTCAGCTCATGAAGGTATAGCTGGCATAATAACAATAACATTAATGATGAGGGTGACAATAATAATAATAATAATAATGATAATAACTATAATGATTATATTAACAATAATGATAATGATAGAATTCAAATATAAGTTACGATGATAACCATAATCCATATTTACCACGGACAGCCACTTAAGCTCTTATTGATGAGGGAGATTGCCCATCTCCGTTTAGCGCACAAGGTTCCATTGGTTACACTTCGTAATTCCGAAGGTTCGTAATTCCGAAGGTTCGTAATTCCGAAACACGTAAATTGCCTATACCTCGATGTTCGTTAATCCGAAAACGTAAAAGGGTTCGTTAATCCGAACATTTGTGGCGTTATTCCGAAGGTTCGTTATTCCGAAGGTTCGATAATACGAAAACGAAATAAGGTTCGATGTTCCGAAGGCTCGTTAATCCGAAAACGAAATAAGGTACGTTGTTCCGAAGGTTCATTAATCCGAAAACGAAATAAGGTTCGTTGTTCCGAAGGTTCGTTAGTCCGAAAACGAAATAAGGTTCGTTAATCATTTCGTTTTCGGACTTACGAACCTTCGGAATTACGAACCTCATTTCGTTTTCGGATTAACGAACCTTCGGAATTACGAACCTCACTTCTTTTTCGGACTAACGAACCTTCGGAATTACGAACCTCATTTCGTTTTCGGACTAACGAACCTTCGGAATTACGAACCTTCGGAAATGCGAAACTTCGGAATAACGAACCTTCGGAATATCCGAACCTTCGGAATAACGAAGCTTCGGAATTACGAATGTATGCGGGTTCCATTCATTTTAAGTGTTTGGGATGATTCGGTCGGGATCGAATCCACGACCTCCCGTTCTTCAGGAGGGCTCTCAACCACTTAGCCACCATCATGATTATGTCTGATACAAGATCCTTTCATGCGTTTACATGAGGCTAAAGGGCCATTCATGATATGTGCGGATAAGCCGAGTTGTTTTGTGCTCTTTAAGACCGACTTCGGCCTCGGAGACAAGTACACTCTAAAAAATTAAGTGCTAATTTAGCACTTAAGGAGCTATAATGACTGCACGTCGGAGAGCTGATTTGTTCATAATATGTTTTAAATCTTAACTAGAAAAGTCACCACTCCGAAGTGCAGTCACTACACAAGCTCTGTGAGTGCTAAAATAGCACTTCATATTTTTAGAGTGTGTGTGGTATTGCCGCACTGGCGTAAATCCCGGGGGGGGGGATGGGGGGATATATCCCCCCCACTTTTCGAGGAGGGGGGGATGGCCTGTACAAACATCCCCCCCCCCCCACTTTTTACGAAAGAAATATAAAAAAAATCACAAGAGATGTTTTATTGGTGAAAATTCTTCCTAAAATACCGCTTAACAAATAAAACAATATTATTGAATCATAAAATGCAAATAAAGAGCCAGTTCACCATTTCCAAAC
Source organism: Lytechinus pictus (assembly GCF_037042905.1). Taxonomy (NCBI): domain Eukaryota; kingdom Metazoa; phylum Echinodermata; class Echinoidea; order Temnopleuroida; family Toxopneustidae; genus Lytechinus; species Lytechinus pictus. Next base: position 14,562,481 of record NW_026974141.1, on the reverse strand, counting down.
GAAATACTTATGTCCTTATTTTAACATTGAAGAGAAATCCCCGTTTCTACCAATTCATCAATGTTGGGGTCTTTGGGAAGGGATTAAAATGGAATGTCAATTTTTGTTCAATGTAATCTCTAATAAAACAATTAAACCATCATGGGGTAAAAAGATAATAATATTGGAGGGGTATTTGCCATATGGACATACAGTGGCGTAACTACGGGGGGGGGGGGGGCATGGGGGGCACATGCTCCCCCCCCCCATCGGCTGACCAAAACAAAAACGGGGAAATGGGGAAAAATAGAAAAGAGGGAGAAAGGAAGAGAAACGTAGTGGGAAAGAAGAAAATATTATTCATTATAATGTTGTATTATAATTATGTTATGTTACATTACATGAGAAATATTTTTATCATAATTTCATGAAACATAATTTGCCCAGGGCCTACGTCTTCATAGTTCCTGGTGCTCGCATTGTCTGTTCAACGAGATATATAATCCTGTTGTACTAAAACATCCCGTTTTCAAGTCAATATAAACTAAATATATTTCCTAGCACTTGAGTTATCATTGTTTTATGTAGTGACATGAGCTTCTTTTACATGATTAAAAAGGTGATTGCCCAATGTTAAGGTCTTCGTATATATAAAAACATTTCCTTCCGTGATTACGTTCGCATTAGTGGATTGGTGAGATATGTCTGCTCTTCATGAATTCCTAAAATCAGTCCTTGAAATGTCCCTTCTTCTGATCTGAATATCAAAAATTGTCAGCTCGCGCTTCGCGCTCGCATCATTTGGTTAATGAAATACGTATGGTCCTAGTTAATTCCTACAAAGAAACCTTAGAATGCCCCACTTCAGGTCTTAATTATCTAAATTATCAAAATGTTCAGCTCGCGCTTCACGCTCGCAATATTTGATTAGTGAGATGCGTATGATAATCATGATTGCAATGAGTACAAAAAGTGTTTCATGTGTTCAGATGTAATTCTAATAAAATCAGCAAGCGCTTGGCACTTGCATTAGATGACTATGGTGAGATATGCATACTCTTAATGGATTCCTAAAATATATTCCTTAAAATCTCGCTGTTTGGGGTCAAAATATACGAAAATTTCAGCTCGCGCTTCGCGCTCGCATTGTTTAGCGAGACAGGTACCTATCATGATTACACAAATTTGATTATAATGTCCCTTCTTAGGTGTGAATATAAAAAATTCAGCTCGCGCTTCGCGCTCGCATTATTTGATCAGTGAGATACATATCCGTTCAATGACATTGTCCTTAAAATGTCTCTATTAGGTCAGAATAACTAGCAACCGAGCGCGCTTCGCGCGCTCACTCAGTGATTCGAAAATTTTGCTGGTGCCCCCACAATGCCGTGACCCACGGTATGCCACTGTGGACATATCAATTACAATTCCTTGCATATCTAAAAACATGATAACAAAAAAAAAAGCCAAAATATTTCAGTCATCCCCCCCCCCCACCCCTCAACACGGATTTACGCCAGTGGGTATTGGCATTGCCTATGGCATCGCACTCTAGTACCTCACCTTAGCTTCGGAGGTCCTTGGACTTGGCTTCGGGTTGGGTAGGCCTATAGGCCCTCGGACGAGGTCGGACGCGGCCAGGAAATAAGCAAGGAATAAAATAACTCTAGGTATAGTCACTTGTTCTACAATGTTTATACTGTATCAATTCAATTCAGTTCTTTATTTCATTTCCATTCAAAACATAATACAAAGTAATATAAAGTAATATAAATCAAGTATCCACATTAAAGCTGAGCAAGATAATGTCAGCGGAACAACCGACGCGTCTGCACCGAGGTTGACGCTTTTGGTCTCTACAAACGTCCTGATTTATACGATAGGTCATTAGACATTGATAGATCTAACTATTTCGCATGGGAAATCATTAAAATTGTTTTAACCCTATATATTTCATCCTTTTTAACATTGCAATATGAGATATTGGTCGGCCTATGTGGACTTTGCCTGAGTAATATCTATGCATTCCTACAGAAAGCAAAGATAGTTGTTGACCACCACATGGATGAGCTCCTGTCAAAGACCTCTGCGAAACGTTAAAAGGATCATTGTTATACTTTTCTTATCAGTTGTTCGACATCTCTTCAACCATGCTCACTGAATGACGTCTTCACTTCTTCAAGAATTCAATTGAATAATTAATTCACCGTGATTTATTACGTAAATAATTTATTTCATGTCTCTTTCCAGGTACTTTGCTCTCTTGCGACTATCAGTACTTCTGGCTCGACAAACGGTAAGTAACCTAATAAGGCGAATTTCGAAGAAAATATTTGCGTCGCTCACACGTGTCCGTAGTTTTCATCAAGCGCACGGGGGTCAGCAGAACACACAAGGTGTTATGTGTATTTATTTATTTATTCATTTATTTATTTATTTATTTATTTATTTATTTATTTATTTATTTATTTATTTATTTATTTATTTATTTATTTATTTATTTATTTATTTATTTATTTATTTATTTATTTATTTATTTATTTATTTATTTATTTATTTATAAGTCTTTTTTAGTAGAGTGGCTCCATCATTAATTGATATACTGTTGTCCTTGGAGGCCCTACAACAAAAATACAAACATATAACAAACATGGGTAAAAAAAGTATACAATGTAAGTTGAAACGAACAAACTGTAAAGAAAAGAACAACACAAAGGGCCAGTTTATAAATTAAGACTATTATAACGCCAAAATAAAAGACTAAATGAGGATTCGGATTGGGCATTTCTTAAAAAAATTAGGTAGATTGTTCCAAATGAATGCACCAGCAAAAGAAAAACTTTGTTTTCATTAAAGTCCAAATTGTAATATATTGGTAACGATCGAATTTCGAAAATCCAGTATATAATCATATGTTGGGGTTTGTTAAAACTAATGTATTATTTTGTCTTTCACATGCTCCCCGCAAATAGGACAAGTGTCTAGTGGCATTGACTGGGCGAAGAAATATACATTCCGATTTGTGGATTCGAACAAATACTACGAGGAGTCAGTCACTATCACGCCCAAGACTAACGCGACAAACATCAAAATACCTTGTAGAAACACCAACGAACTGTTGGATTTCAATGCAAAATCCTTCAATGTATCAGGCTGTGATACTGTCGAAATCTTTGCTTCTGCTGATGTCATTGTTCATGGCAAAGTGTCCAGCAGCAATGGTTTCACTGCAGGGTTTTTAGCCCTACCAGATGATGATCTGGGTACAGAGTATTTGGTTGATTGCTATACACCTATCAATCAAACGACACAAGTGGCCATATCCGCCATTTCAAATGACACGACCATAACTGTTAATTGCACAAGTAACTGCACTTTCAATGGGTCAAGTGTCTCTGGGTCTTTCCAATTGGGAGCTGGGGAATCAGGAATTTTAAAGAGTACCGAAAACAACACGGAAATGACTGGAACCTACATTGGATCTAATAAACCAATCTCAGTCATTGTTGGGGCCTTTAATGTTTTCATTCCGAGGGAAACGAATACAAGGAATAAGGGCCATGGCGTCGTTATGGAACTATTGCTACCCATTTCCGCTTGGGGTCGAACGCACATCGTGCCACCATTCAGAGATACCCCGAACGGTTGGATATTACGCATCTCGGCGATAAACTCTAGCACGAACGTATCCTTGACAAATTGTGAGATCACGGGAAATGTAACTAAACTATTGAATAGTAGAGAGTTTGCTGATATTACCGTTAATGGAACTAATCAAAGAATGTGCCTCATAGAAGCCGACCAGTCCATCCAAGTGATGCAATACGTGGCAGGTTCACGCACCTCGCCGGAAGAGTTTGGGGATCCTAGTATGACAGTAATTCCTGCAGTATCACGTTATCATGGCGACACTTCAGTTAGCAAGGTTAGGAAAAGAGAATTCAATTATACCATGGATGTTGTCACAACAAGCAAAAACCCACCGATGATTAACGACCCTCCGGTTGTTCACATAGGTCAAACGCGGTCCCTCATTATTAATGGGACACAGTTCTTCTTGTACACCTTCGAATTACCAATTGGAATATATCAGGTGACTCGTCGGAACCAATCAGATAGAATGTGGGTCAGACTTTACACGCTTCACAATTCTCTTGGTGCAGCAATGTTAGGAGATGTAGGAGTCTCAGGTAAGAACACTATCAACTTTTTTTCCGTTTCAAGACAGATCAAAATTAATAAGGTTTAGGGGATTGGAAAGATCGGAATTCCCTGCCTGAGTCAGTTGTAAGTGCAACTAGTTTAAATCAGTTCAAATCCGGACTTGAAAATTTTTGGCACAACCATCCTCTAAAGTACAGACCTTACCAAAGATAAGAAAATCAACGAGGGACACATAAGCATATTGCTTTACGTCTCAACATCCAAGTAAATCCAAGTAAGATTGGATAACGATGTGCAATATGTTGCTATAAAACTAAACTTATATTTACACCATCTTGTATTTCCACTTTGCATTGTTTCATCCAGCGTAGTAGTTTCTAGGTGATGGCGCGGGTAAGGAATCGAAATTTTGTTTGTTCGTCATCAAACCGGTCTTCCGTGGTACTCTAAAAATCAAGGATTTGAAATAAATCCAGAACGGCTGTGAATAGTGAACAGCCAAATATTAGATTTAGTTTCAAACCTTGTAGATTTTAATATGAATCTAAAAGGTTTGAATTTAAATCTTTTGGGATTTCAAAGTTAATCCTAAAGATTTAAAATGCATGCTTTCACTGGGGAGTTTACGCACTGCGAAGCAGGATACTCTTAACAACAAATAAAAGGTATTGTCAAAATGCCCTTTATGACGAAGAGCAACCAAGAAGTCTTTTTCGAAGATTTGTGAATTAAAACTGCAGTTTCGTCCTGGACTCTGGACAATGACATAATATTTGCAATTTTTCGTCAGCTCCGAAACTAAGGACGAAACGGCATTTCCGGTTCACGAATTTTCGACCAAAACCTCCAAGTTGTTCATTGCCATGATTATATGACGGACATTTTAAATTTATTTAATGTATTCTTGAAGTTGTTCAGTGTCGCGGACTTTATATCAGTTCATGGGTCTTAGATTCATTGAGGATATGGCTTTTATTGTGATATCGGTGTAATTAGAGATCACTGCCAACGTTAAACTCATCGCTCTCCCCCCCCCCCCCTACCCACACACTCTTACACTCGTTCGGCCTCGATATACACACACGTTCCCCCCACCTCATTATCTACCATCTGTTCACACCCCTCTCCCCACCACACTCTCTCTCTTTCAAAATTCCAGTCACGATGATACAGGTTGTTGTTTTCTTTTCTTTTTTCATTTCTCCCTCAGTGAGAAATAACGACAAAATCACTGACATCAAGGGCAAAAATGACGAACTAAAGAAAAAGGTAAGTAAGTTTGTGACTCCATAATTTTGATATGCCTTTTCAGCGCGACGTTTTATGTCATGCATATCATGACGTTTAATCAGGGAATCGTTAAGTTGCGCCGATATCTTTATGTGTCCACTCTTGTATAGCAATATCCAGGACCTTGGACATGTGGTACATAATTATGCGCATTATACTTCCCAAATGTATTTTAGAAATATGCCTTGTGTTTATTTATTTTTTGTTTTGATAAACGATATGCAATGGACCTGAGCGTGAAAACATTTTCATGTCGAATTATGAAGAGATTCTATCAAATAAAACATAGGATGGCATGGGATGTATCTTATACCAGAGCATGGCCCTGGGAGGCGGGGTGCTGAGGTGCTGAAGCACCCCCAAGACTGATCAACTATAGCATCGGACAACAAATATATATTTTTTTATACTCTTTCGTTTTGTCGTTATTATAGCAAAAGGAATTTGAAACCCGATTTCCACACGATTTCCCCAGTTATGATGCAGCAGCGGAAGCACTCGACACTGTTACGTCGTATCTCGTTGACAAAGGCGAGCTTGATTCCGTGATCGAAACCGAAGTCGCACTCGAGTTCTTCAAGGGTGTCTTAACCCGGAAACCCTTACTGAACGCTACCGTGAATGAGACAAAGTCATTTCTTAATGTAAGCCACCTTGATGCCAATCTCAGCTCTTATTCTTTTTAACCTGACATGAACAATTATCTATCATTGCCTGCATTTTACATTTTCAATTTGTATTTCACATTCATTATCATTATTAATATCATTATTGTTGATTATTGTACTATTATTATTATTGTTGTTGTTGTTGTTGTTACTATTACTATTACCATAATAATTTTTTTTTAATTGGTACTGAGTTGATGTAGTTTGTTTTTAATTTGAATGATTTATTATAAAATGTACTTTGATAATTTGTGGAATATGAATATATGAATAAAATAAATAGATAAATATAAATTACATTTAAACGTTGATGTCATATTTTTCCCCAAGCCACCCTTTTTTACCTAACAAAAACCAGTTAATCTTGTCGTCGAAATACATATTGTTACTATTAAGGTTCAATAAATTAAAATAGGATCGATCAAATGAAAACCCCGTAATTTATTTGTCATCACTCTTGATTTGTTTTTAAATCATCTTAAACAGGTTGTAATTTACTCAGCTATTGTTTCTTTTGTTGTTTTGTGTGTCATTTATAATATTTTCATTCATTCGTTTTTTTTATAATTTGTATTGTTTTCATTCACACTATTCTTATATTATGAAAAAAATTGTGAACCATTTTGAGAAGTATAATTTATACTGAACAAGTTAATACTGTTCACAGTCGGTGCATATCCAATTTCTTACACTAGATTTAGCAGGCAATTAACTATGTCAAAATTTTAGTATCATTCGTACAAATGTAATCTCATTTTCCTAATCCCATCAGAAAACCAGCGAAGCGCTTAATGTTCTGTTTTCCAACAAGACCAATGAACATCTTGTCCGCGCATGCGTGGAAAAGGTGAGTGTAATAACTATTACTATAGCACTTCCATACACGATACAATTTGTATAATTATATCATTAGTATGCATTTTTATAACGGTGCAGTGTTATCAGATTTAAAAGTATTCGACCAGGACAAATTTTGATGATTATGATGATGATGATGATGATATTGATAACAACGTTATGATATTAATGATATAGTAACAAATCAACCATAAGAATTATATCAATAAGTTTCTGCCAGGATTATTTAGTTTGAGAAAAATCTAATATAATATTTATTATTCAATATGATTTTTATTTGTTTGTATACACCTTCCATATCTTAACATCAAGTTCCTAACCATCATGGTCTACGGCACAACAAACAATATTAGGCAAAAAATACACCACAAAATTGTTGCAAATTTGAATGTAATGGCAAGAAAAAAATCATAGTTAAAAATGATAATACTAGTTTATTGTTGATGATGATGATAATAATAAGATCATCAGTTATAATGATAAATAGGAAATGCCACACGAGTGTATCAAATAATTATCATTGTTTCTGTTTGTACCCCCACCGCTTATTACAAAAGGGTAGTTTGAAGCGATAATGATAAATTGTTAACTGCATGAAATTAGCAAAATAGATCATTAAGTTGAAAAAAAAACAATAACCAAGAGACGAAATGGGATTACAAACTACATTATCCATTTCATTGGCCTATATGTAGTATACTTAAATCTAGATGTCAAGATGAATTGTGCTATAACTCCTTAAATGTTCATAAACAATCATGGGCGGAAATCCCAGGGGGGACAGGGGGACGTGTCCCCCCTACTCAAAATAGTAGGGGGGACACAATATCAAATGTCCCCCCTACTATTTCTGGTTTTTTATGATGGTAAGAAATTCATCATTCAAAATCGAAATAAAACATGTATTTTAAGACGAGATTACCTTAATTTTTGGAGGATAACCTTTTTTTTTTTGCTTGTCAAATTTATTTTCGTCGAAATGACCTAAAATCTGGGGTGATAACCTTTTTTTTTTTTTTTGCTTGTCAAATTTTCCAGCTCCTTGTCCCCCCTACCGTTTGGAAGAGATTTCCGCCCCTGTTAACAATAGACATTTAGGCCCGTATTCTGAACTCAGGTTTAAATTAAAACCCTCGTTTAAAATTGTGATTTAACTATATGGAGAGCCAATTGGTGCTCAAATCTTTGTTATAACCCTTTCAATTTATTAACTCACATGACACTCAAATTATTCACAACTGCTGAGAATAATACATGTAACGGAAGTATTTTTCCCCATTATGTAGGCAAATGGCAATAAAATAGTAAACATAAGAAATATGCAATGTTATCAGAAGTTTTAAGTTTTTGTCCCCCGCCCCCTACATAATTTTCAACACCGAGTTAGACCGTGATCTGAGTTAAACGTGACTTCAGAATACTGGCCTTAGTTTTGATATAACAATAACACTTTCCAGAGGGGAGTGACAGAATTATAGCATAACATGTACTTGAACTATTTCCGCTGGGAGACCCGGGGCCCGTTTCATAAAGAGTAACAACTGTTGTAACTTTGCCATTATGGCAACTACCTTGGCAACCTTGGTTTTTATTGGCTGCTTAACCTTGTTGCCATGGTATTTGTCATAATGGCAAGGTTACAACAGTTGTAGCTCTTTATGTAACGGGTCCCAGGAAATGCCCTTGAATAAATAGTGTCAAATAACCATTTTCAAGTAACAGTTGCCAATGATGTGTGTGGTCTTGTCTTAATTAAAACACAAAAGGGAAATTGAAACGGGAATCGAAACTATATAAATCGGTGGGGGTGTCAATTTACAACATTGTTTTATGAGTATGGATGTTGGTTATAATGGGATCATATTTCGTAAGATATTGAACTTAAGAATTTGGATTATTTCCGCATGTCCCACATAAAACTATCTAGCGATTAAATAATTATGGTACATGTATTGCAACTTACGTTAATGATTTACCCCAGTAACTGCATAGAATTTCATATGCACTTCATGTAGTTCGACCAATGAAATAGTACTCTCTGTAATACGTGGCTGACCCCCCTGAAAATAAGTGAAAATGACTTGTTTTAACATGTTTATAGGAATAGGATGCAATATTATCAGGGCCCTTGGAAGGGTTTCTTAATAGGGGATGCTGGTTGGGAAGAAAAAATTGATAAACAACAAAAACAGTTTCACTCCCAAACCAGGGGGATTTGGGGCAGGAAAAATTTGACAACCCCCCCAAAAAAAAGAAAAAAGGGGGGAGGGGGTCTCTAAAAAATGAAGATGAATTTTGTTAAATTTCTACTTTTTAGCACACATATTTGACTTCCAGGGGGTATAACACACGGAGCACACCCCATACAATATTTTGGGTGAAGCACCCCTCCTTCACAGTGGAATATAACCCATCCCAACAAACATCGTGGTATAACAGACTTCAAGCCAGGGGTGGCACCAAAAGGGGGCACAGCGGCGATACATGCCTCTATATAATTCTTAATGTAGATTTGGGGATAAAACAGAGGGTGAAATATAGACAAAAAAAGAGGAATAAAGAAGGAAGATTAACAAATCAAGGTCCTAGTCCTATATTACCATGTAATTCAAATGAATTATGACATCACATTTACATCACCCTGCTCCCTTATCAAAACACATCTCCCCCCCCCCCCCCCTCTGCACCCAACATACAATCTCATTGCTATTTAGGCCTATATATATTTTCTACTTTAGAGAAATTTGAGCGTTTCACCTGAGCAAATCCAGTATGAACTCGAAGGGCTCTTGCACGATGCTTCCGAATTGATCGCTGGTGGCGGACTGTCATCATTTGACGTCTCGCGAGAAAATGCAGGTAAACGATTCCTCAATCATACCTTCATATGGCACGCCGTTTTCCCCAAAATGTCGATAAACTCTGGTAATCGCTCGATAAACGTTGCTTATCATTGTTGGGCAAAGGGCGCGCCATAGCTTTATACCCGGGTATCTACTTATAATTCGGGAAAGATAAGCGTCTTCATTCTAGTTAGTTCGCCATGTGGTAGAATATGTAGATGGTCATTGTTATAATATACCTGTCATGTAAGATAAAGGTTAGAGAAAATAAATATATCATGATTCCCTTTTGAATTCAATTAGTCAATGTGATTATGCGAAAGTTTCTGTTATCCACTGCTTTGATATAAACTCAAATCTCAAATTCACTTGTAACTTGGTACATGGATGTTTTATGTTTGGAATATCTCCAAAGATTGGCTACCTTTTTAGTTAACCCCGTTTCAAAGTATCGACTGGGTCGATTTAAATACCCCCTTTGACTCCTTCATTCGCCCCCTCTTAGTACTCTTATTCATCTTGTCACTGTTTTCATTTGTTTTCTTCAAACGTTAGCCATCGCAATCGCCCCTACAACCATGACCAGTCGCGGCAATTCTGCAACCGCTGCAGAATGTGGGGGCGCCCTAGGCATCACTGGATACGGCGCGGAGATACCGTGCGAAGTCTTGAAGGAGATGGGATCCCGCGCTGTATATCAGATGAGGCTGCCTTTCGGGGCAGACGCACTTGCAAGTTCAAAGTGCTCTGAGAACAGGTGAGAAAATATGGGGTCCTGGATGAAACCACGATACACGCCTTTCTTTATATATCAAATGATTGACGAATCGGCAAATCGAGCCGTCCGTCCTCGTAGTCTTTGGGAAATTCTGTTGGACTTGCTTATCTTAAACTCCAGGTTTGCAGCTACATGTACAGTAGCCTTTCATAAAAAAATTGTTATGATAATACGTTTGTAATAACAATTAAAAGTTAACTGACATCCTTCAATCTGAATGGCTGATGGTAAACTTGTTATATAAATTGTCCGGTTGTAATTATAGCAAGTCTTTGTTAAAGGGACCCAGGTCTTTAACCTCTAAGCCACGGAAGGATTTTTCGGGAGAAAAGGTGCATGCCTTAGCATAATCGGTTAATTTTTATTTCTGAGGAGTCAAATATGACTTGGAATGACGTCAACTTGGAGTCAAATCTGTTTTGAGTCAAAGTGACTCCTTTTAGATATTTTCGATATTAAATAATTTTCCGCTGATGTCAGACCATTCCGAGTCAAATTAATTTGGAATCCGGGTCACGTTAGGGTTGACTCTCAGCTGGAATCCCCATTCAAATTTGACTCCGCAGGGTTGGCATGATGGACGTCTTGTGGGGGCGTCGTGGTCCAGTGGTTCAGACTCTCGTCTTTCAACCTGAAGGACGTGGGTTCAAATCCAAGCCATGGCTTGTTTTCCTTCAGCTAGAAATTTACCCACATTGTGCTGCACTCAACCCAGGTGAGGTAAATGGGTACCGGCATGAAGTAATTCCTCAAAAAGCTGTACGCACCAGAATCGGTAGACTAGCTTAGCCGGGGTAATATAGGAGAGCACCTAGCAAGGTGGATACGTGCGCTATACAAATCCTATATTATTCATTTAGTATCTATGTTGGGTTAGGAGGTGCCAATGGCCCCGGGGGCCACTTACGTTGACGAGTGGATACCATGCGCGACCAAAAAAACACGTAAAAAGGATGTCTTTTTCAAGATAGGGCACGTTACGTACGTAACGTGATAAGGGTGTCAAAAACACAAAAATAATGAAAAAAAGGGTATCTATTTCGCTAGGAAAGTTACGTGTTTAGGGTCAAATTAGCGGGAATGATAAAACAAAATTAAAATGTTTTATAAAAGATGTCCTTTTTGCCCCAACACTACGTGTTTAGAGTCCGATTTGCGCGAGGTGTGGAAGTGGGATCGTACTAAACCAAATAAAAACCGACGACCTAAGGACCCGTGACATAACAATAAAATATTCCAGGGCCTACTTGTTTAGGGGCTCATTTCAGGGAATATTTGCCAAGGGTATCGTTTTGTTCCCAATACTTGTTAAGGGTAGGGTTTCACACGCCAATACCTGTTAAGGGGTGCATTTTCAGAATATGGAAATTACGTGTTTAGGGTGCTTTTCGAGACCCCATGGTCGCGCATGGTATCCGCTCGTCAATGGGGGTGGCCCCCCCGGGGCCAATGGCCTAAGTTCAATGATGTAAATGAAAATGACTACCAGCTTTTTTTGTAATCTAATGTAGTCTTAAAGCTCTGACCATTAGAATAATAACTCATGAAGCTCATACATGTACAACAATTTACATAAAAGCAACCTTTTTTGACAGGAAAAGGATTGCAACTTCGCTCCTTAGCGTGGGACTCGTATCTAATCAGCCGAAACGGGAATTCAGTAAAAATGTTTCATTGACCTTCAACATAAGGCCTTCTGAGGTAAGAAAAAAAATGATTCTTCTGTTTATATACTGCATTTCTCAATACATTTTAAGCAGATTTTTTTCCGTCCAATATGTAGATCAGTGTAAGTGAATAATTAATACGTTCAGCCTATAGGTAGATAGTAACTACATTGCAATATATCATTAGAAAGCTTGGCTTTTATCGGTTGGGGCATTCCACTTTTTTTTATAGAATCGAGAGAGTGAAATAGGCTTTTATTCCGAATCTAGTTTTACCCTAAAAACAATAATCCTCCAAATCGGTTAATAAATGTTAATAAATCTGTTAGCCCTCAAGTTTGTTTGTGACAAAATTTTTTAGAATATTTGTAATTCTCAATATTTCAGTCCGCAGGCACTCTCATTGTCATATTCACTTCGCCACATGTATATCAGTGAAAATGAACGTTGGTCTACGTGTATCTGTTATTGATTATCACAAATATTGATAGTGATTTTATAATCATATACTATTCTTTCATTAATTAATTCATCCAATGCAGGATGGACCCAACAATGATACCACGCTATGCTCCTTTTGGGATAATGAGAAAGGGTAAGAAATAATACCATCGTTGGCAAAGTGAGAGAAAATTTACTTTTTTGTTAAATAAAATGTCTGATTCTGGTCTTCCGATGCAAGACTACTGTCAAGTTTATAATTATGTTGATACGTGATGGAAAATGATGACTTTTTTGTCAAAGGTTTTGAAGCTTTAAAGCGGAAAAATGATAATTATGCGCAACGATTTCGCGAGAATTTCGGTCCGCCTAGCCCGGGCGAGGCAACCCTCACCCATAGGCTGCAATACAAAATTCAAATTTTGAGGGGATGCCCCCGCCCCAGGCCCTGGGACGTCGCCCATGATAATGGATTTTCCCTAAGGCTATCACTATGTTATTAAAGCGGGGACTGGAGGAACGCTCGTTTCATTGAAGAGGGGGGGGGGGGGGCAAAACACAGAATTTCACCCAAAGGGTAGTACTTTTGTTGGACGTAAGGCTATGCCCTATCAATTTTTGAGGAGAAATTATCATTTACATGTATCTATTACATTATGATGGTATTCAGGAAGCGCAAGCTGACATCACTTCCTAGCTAGTTTATCGCGATCGGTTTTTCAGCTCGCGGTGGATGATAGCATTTATCCTGCTCTTCTAGCATGTCAAGAGAAACTATGATCGTGATATTGGACTGGCCACACAAATTATGAGAAAGAACTTTAAATGACTCATTTCAAAACAGTTTTGCTTATTCCCTACATCAATAGTTTTTGCCCGTCCATATGTCATCATGAGGATTGATATTTCTTTGACCTAACCTCGACTTTAGAATAAATATTTTTGTTGCTTGATGACTTTAAAGCAGATGCCCACAGTTATCAATAAAATTGGCAGTGCACTGACACCAGCATCCTAATCAATACTCGCTGGTCGTAATGACAGGCGTATTTTTAAGTGAATTGTAGTAGGGGGTAAATGTCCCATGCATTGGCGGCGGAAGCCAAACAATTTAGGGGGGTCCACCTGAAATTTAGGGATGGACACAGGAAAATAATTGGACAAGCAAAAAAAAAATGGTTATCAACATAAATTTTTTTGGGGGGCCGCCCCCACCTCAAGTTTAGGGGGACAGGCCCCCCCCCCCCCCCCGCTTCCGCCGCCTATGGTCCCATGATACGTCTTTCTCCCCTCCGCAATGTTACAATGCTTTTTTTGGGGGGTGCATCTTTGACGTTTCGCTGATTTTCGTACTTATTTAATGTCAAACAAACAAGCATTGGGTCCGATAGGGTTATGAAATGTAGAGTCCCTTCAGTTCAAGGAGTTGCGCATCTGGGTTACGATGGCGCCTCTTTTAATTCTAACGCAATAACTTCGTCGGTTGATCATCATTAAGCCTTTATTCCGTTTTTATCATCTCCTGTTTTGTGCCCTATAGTAAACTGCATGGCCCCTGTCTGTTGCCCCCTCAACCCCCCCCCTCCCACGGGGAGGGGGGCAGACATGATGGCATATGGGGTAAATTTTCTAAAAACCTGCGAGTAAGCAAAATTTTTGACATTTTAAATACCGATTAAATTTAATGTTGTGATTGATGTTGACATAATCAGAAAATAAATGTCATAATTCACCTCTTTTCCTTTCCATGTCTTTATTTTTCTCATTTTTTTTTGGGGGGGGTGGAATTCAGTGGTCCATGGCCCCATATGACCCCCCCCCCCGTAGGTACGCTAGTGTATACGCCAGTGTCCCGTCGCACTCGTCATCAGATCTACTTAGATTCAGTGGCACAAGGCATACGGAAAGCATGAATGAGCCCTTTCCAATGCTGAAAGATGTTTTCTTTTACTTTCAAACAGAGATTGGTCGACATCGGGTTGCACCCTGGATTCCATTGACGTCATCGACGGCGAGACCGAGGTCACGTGTCTCTGTAACCACCTGACAAGTTTCGCTGTACTCATAGACGTGACCCCAGGCTCAGCAGAGGTGAATTCAACAACAAAAATGATTAACGTTTTAGTCAACATAATATACAAAAAAAATCACACGGCACAAGAAGCTATATATTTGTATTGTGACCAACCAAAAGGAATTCTCATTTAAAATCACAAATTGCATCCTCCAAAACACTTTTTTATCCACACATCCATTCAAAACATATCTTATGACATAAACATCGATATGTTTGATAAAATTAAAAACAGGAATAGTGAGCAAAGGTTTTGAGGGTATATTAACTTGTCTTAACCCTAATAAGACTGGGGTGCTGATTCACCCCCCCCCCCCCTTCCTCGACATTTTTAGACCAAAATTGCGACCCCCGGGTACGGGGTTTCGAATTTACATGTACGCAACATTATGAAAGTGCATGCAGACCCAAAATTGCTCAAAAACCGTGAATTTATGTACAAATCCAATGCTAATGATTGTTTAGCCAAAAATCATAAATGTATCATTATTTTTTCCTTTAACTGATTAAAATCAATTAATTTCATCTTGTTTATGCTCAAGATAGGAGGAAGTAATTCCTTAAAAAGCTGTGTGCGCTATGAACGCCTAGCTTAGCCGGGTAATATAGGAGCGCCTTGAGCACCTAACAAGGTGGATATGTGCGCAATATAAATACCCTATATTATTATTAAGATAAAGTCCCCGGCAATCTCCATTGAAAAAACACTATAAAACAAAAAACAAAAACAAAGAAATGCATAAGAAATTTAGAAAACAATAAAATACCGAAGATTTTTTTTTTATTTATACGTGCATTTGATCAGATTCCTATCAAGAGTCTGTAAACCAAAATTGGCATTAAAGGGGCATTATTCAGTTAATTAGGGTAAACCTTTGATTTTACGCATAAAGTAGCACAATTAATTAGCAATGAGACTATTCGCAGAATTTGATCTGATAGTTTTGTAGATTTAGCCATGGGTAAGGCGCTTGCCGATTTTCGTCGCGATCGCGTGATTGACGGCCGAGATCATAAGGGGCTGAATCAGCCCCCTTATATAGGCGTCGAAATAGCTCAGTCTATTTAGGGTTAAGGAAGCAAAAGTTTGCAGACACTTCCAAGATATCTGTGAGAGAATAATTATTTGATTTATCTCCTGGAGAGTCTCATCGTAACACTTGAAGTGTATCATCACAAAATGGGATGGAGTGTCTGGTTACTTTATTTTCCACTGTCTTTCTTTTTGGGGATGATTTAAACACTGAATAGTATCTGGTAGCATTTTTCGGGGTTTCATTTTACAACATATTCAGAATAGTTCAGACACAGACTTGCAGCTAAATTTTTTTTAAATTTGAATAAATGTTAGCAAATGCCTATTGATTTTTTCATGTAATTATATCTATGATTCATTTTTTCTAGATTGATCCAAGACATGAACAGATAATGAAGCTTTTGACATGGATCGGATGTGGATTCTCAATCGTGGCTTGTTTTCTGACTTGTTTTGGTTACGCCATCCTCAGGTGATTAAGGGTTATATTCCTCCCCCTGTCTCATCAAAACAGATGATGATATGTATAGTATGCAAATAATGAATGTTTATGAGTGCAATGGACAAAATACTTCATGAGGTGAAAGATGAAATGATCCATTCAACGAGGCGTAGCCGAGTTGAATGGATCATTATTTCATCTTTCACCAAATGAAGTATTCTGTCCATTGCACGAATGAAAAAAAATCATTATTTGATTTATATGACACCTACAAAATTGTTTTTTTTTTTCATATGAAATTTATGAATTTCGATGCAAAACATGCTCATGCAGTGCGAGTTCGGTCTGTTGTTATGTCATTACAACATGCGCACTGCTGGTGCCTGCAGCTGCAGCAGTCTCGATGCGCGCGTGCAATGGAAAAAATCGTATGGATCCAAAATTGCACGATGAATGGATCCAAAAATGCACGGTTGATGACGTCATTGAAAAATGAGCTGAATGAACGATATCAAACAACCAATCAAATCACAAGGATCTATCTAGACGCCCTGTTCCTGGAACGCCGTGTGCGGCGCTCTTCACATCTTAAGCTTTTTCGGAACATTTCATTTTCTTTCGTTAGCAGAATCTTTGTCGTCACTAAATAACGCCCGTTTTTTATGTTGGCATTTTTCATTTTTGGGGGGAAATACATGGATACAACACTTAATGGTTTAATTTACATATCACTGACTTGAAATTAAAAAAGTTGAAACTGATTACAAAGAAAATACGGTTTTTTATTATATGTCACGTGATTGATGACGTTTTTTTTACGCCTGTACCATAATACGTTCGGGGGAGCCACTTCCTTTAAAAGATGCACATTCAACATGATTGTCCAAGAAAACTCGTAAAGCCGGTTTAAGTTTCATCGTCGGGTGATAATTGTGCGTACAAAAGAATGGGTATCAATAGCAAGTAATTTATTATTCTTTATTTTCAATGAATACTCAGGCGTTGTTGTTTTTAGTGGGTTTTCTCATAGTGTAAACAACGTCCCCCGGGTACAGAGGTTTTGTTGCTCTCGGGTACTTTCCGAATTGAGAATTATCTTGTTCGTTTTGATCATCGTACACGTTTTTTGTTCGGAAACATTCGGAAAAGAAAACGCAGCTATATTTAGTGCATCACATATATGCACACTGCATATCGCATATGTGGGTCATCATTGACATTGTTCGCCGTATTATTCAGGGTGATGGGTAAGTGAAAAGTATGGTCGTGTGACCTTACTTCGCGCGTGACCATATTTCGTGGACGGTCGTATATCTCAGAAAGTACTTAATATCGTAAAAATCTGATATCACTACCAGAAAAAGCAGTCAAAAATTATCCTGTAGTGAAAGTTTCTAGTTGATAAGATTGGAATTTGTTTAAGCTAGGGCTAGGCGATTGGGCAGGCGCACGCACCTGCCTCGGCCGATCCTCGCCCATGTAGGACTTGGGACACATCCACACATAAACATCTCCAACTAAAGTGAGTACACTAACTACCCCAACATTCACTTCCAATCTAAAAAAGAACACAAGGTGAGAGGATGTATTCCCTGTAAGGGCAATGCATCCTCTCACCACCCAAATTTTTTATCAACAACTGTCCTTTTTCCAGCCAAACGTTCTCTGCTCTTTAATTAATGATTAACATGGGCAGTGAAACCTGATCTTATCCTCAGCATCCTAACATAGCTTCAAACCACTACCTCTCTCTAAAAAACGCCCATCATCAACCACAATACCATCCATGAAATAAGCACAATTTCAACACTAAACAAAACCAAAAAGCCTGTGTATCCATTGACACTTTTATGATTGATAAGATATCCACGCATAAAGGATTTGGACATGTTCAAAACCATCACCCCCACCCCATGTGCGCCACAAATTATACACCCTACACATACTATAATAGCCCCCTTTCAGCTCACCAAACGCAACATGTTATTCATATCTGGTTCCAAAATACACTGGGTGTCATATAATAATTACTAATATCATATTGATATTTATTCTCTTAGTTACTGTCATTATTGTTGTATGCCTTATATCTCGATAGAAAAATGGGATATTACGTAAACAATAGAGCAGGTGAAAAATTAAGAAAATTGGATACATTACTACTGCTACCACCACTACTAATTATTATTATCATTATTATTATTATTATTATTATTATTGCTGTTGTTTTTTTATGTTGTTGTTTTAGTTGTGTTTGTGTGTGTGTGTGTTTTCACCTATTGGCATTATCGTTATCATTGTCAGTAGTGGTATCAAATTAGTAGCATGTTTTAGAAATATGATGATATACATAGAAAGATGATGACAATAATTTTGTTACAACAGATTTTTTTATCATTTTCAGCATCACGACCAAAACCACCCCATTGGAGGCCATTGATGTTTTACTTGACTTGCAATGTCGCTATTTATCTTTATTATTTGTTCCGCAGACTCCGGAGCGATCTTATTTTAGTCCATGGAAACCTTGCACTGTCCGTTGGCTTGGCTGAAACAGCTTTCCTTTGCCTTGGTGCTATCTCTGATCCTGATGCTCGACCGGTAAGGATCTAATGAAGATTCCCCCTCTCGCTCTCTCTCTCACACACACCCATCCACACACACACAAACTCTCCCTCCCGCACATGCACTGACACCAACCCACTCACCTACCCACCCTCTCACACACACACACACACACACACATTCCCTCACCCACACGCACCCTCACCCACAAACACCACACGCCCACACCCACCTTCTCCCATACCTCTCTTGAAATCACGGCCATGCACCTCGTTACAAGCAATCAACGCACACCCACATATACACCCACTCTCTCCCACACCCACACACGCACACACACACACCCACACAATCTTCTAAAGTGTATTTTACCACCAAAGAGAGGACGTTTGTTTGCGATGTTTTGGACTTGATGTTTTGGGTTTTAATCCACTATCCTGGCTTATTTTCGTTAACAGATTGAATATTTCTATACTGGTTTAAAATGACGAAGAATTAATTAGCATGGTTATCAGGAAAGGGGCGTCCTTAAATACCTGTCGGACGTCCTCGCTTGATGGGTTAAAACACCAAAACACACCTACCATACAGTCAACATCCTCACACGTACCCTCTTCCTTTTTCGTTTCCTTTGAATTCTATATACCCCCCCCCCTCTCTCTCTCTCTCTCTCTCTCTCTCTCTCTCTCTCTCTTTCTTTATTTCTCTCACTCCTTCCCATCTCCCCTCTCTGCCCACATGTATCTTTTTGTTAGGCCTATATAGCCGTTTGATCTCATATTCATCTGATATCATACTCAGAAAGAGGGAAAGTTTCTGTTCGTTTGGAAGTGAATCATATAAACTCTTGTCAACAAGAGTTTAATGTTAAAGAGGAATAAAACCTTTGGAACAGGTGGGCTTGTGTAGAAGCAGAAAAATCTAAGAATAAGACCAATGGAAGTTAGATAAAATTGGATTAATAATGAGAAAGTTATGAGCATTTGAATATTGCGATCACGAATGCTATGGAGATGTGTGATGTAACATGTGAACAACTTTCCCTTTGATGGACTACAGAATACCCCCAAAATGTCTCTTTTTTCCTCTTTCTTCTGGTGATGCAAACTCTTTATCCATGATGTATTCTTTGAAAATGCATGTATATTACATGTTCCCCTATAGAACGAATACATGATCTACTGATGGATGTGATAAAAAAGTTAGTTTAAGTGAAATATACAGTAAGGTAATGGGAAAGTTGTTCACATGTGATATCCCACATCTTTATCGCATTGCCAATAGGAGGATTTACTTTAGAATAATCTAAACTTCAAATGCTCATAACTTTCTTATCATTAATTTTCTCAAACTTTCGTTGATCTGTTTCTTTGATTTTTTGTTTTTGCACAAGCTATCATGTTCCCTTTAATGTGTTAAGGTTTAGACATGTTAGTGGCAAATTCACTCCCTAAAGAGTGATCATCTCTCGTTTTCTTCTTAAGAATTAGAGTATGTAAAATACATTCAAACTCCAAGATCAGTTAGATAAACTTTAATTCACTTCAGTAACAAATGAAAATGAAGAGATGTGTACCGTCTATGCAACTGTTCAAATTTCCTTAAAAATTTTCTTTCAAAATAGGAAGGAGGCACTACTGGCATAAATTGGCACTATGGTCAATTTACCATGGTTGCCCCCCCCCCCCTTTAATAGCTATTTTTAAATGAAATATAGAAGGTAATATTATTTAGTAACGTTTTAGTTAAACCTGGGTTAACTTAGACCACACGTATATGGAGGCCAGTTGTCATATCATTTACAAATTGAAAACTATTCTCATCATGCAGGCAAAAGTTGTCCAAAAAATCATAAAAAGTAGAATAGGAAAAAACAAAGAATTTGTGTGAATCAATATAATGGTACATTATCTTTGTCAAGAATATGGAAGAAGTATTGTGAAACTCAGCATTCCTTAAAATCTTGTTTAGACCAGGGTTTAACTTAGGTTTAATTATAAGAATACTACCCAGAATGTCTAAAATCATTATTATATACCCGTACCCCTAATCCCATTTTTCTTCTCTAGATTTCTTGCCTTATATTGGCTTCCTTGATTTACTACCACTTCATCGCGATGTTTGCCTGGATGGCCATAGAGGGCGTACATCTTTATTTATTAACCTTTGTAGTATGGAACGCCGAGAAGCGAAAAATCAAGTGGTATATGGCTTGCGGATGGGGTAAGATCTTGTTTTTCTAAAAGCTATATTTTTGGGGGCAAGCCCCTCCGTTTAATTTCAAAATGCAAAAATCATCGAAGGTAATTGTATTTCTGAATTGTGTTCCTTATATCATATAATTGTGTTTTCTGTGAATATATTTGACTCTGCTTTGTTTTGTTTTCATGTTATGTACAACTGTGTAACGGAAATCAATAAATCAATTGTAAATCAAACGTATATATTCTATTGGTTCCAAATCAAAATCTAATTTCCAACAAAAAATCAATGCAGAATCATGAAATATACATTCGATAGTCATGATAGTGAAACTGAGATTATAAAGCTTAATTCCATATGAGGTCACATCGTGTAAGGTCTACATTGATTTTAACATCCCCAATTCGATTTCCAAGAGAGGGCGCTCTTGATTATCTACACTATAATGTAAATTAAATGTGTGTTTTATAACATTTTTTTTCTATCTAGGCATACCATTTCTATTCGTCGCTATGATGCTTGCCTACAACTTCATACGACATGAAAGATATGAACAAGGGATTGATTTCCAAAACTAGTGAGTATTGCAATACCCTTGAAATCGCTATTGCAGTTTTATAAGGAGATACATAGTTATTTTTCTTGCATATTTTCTAATGATGCGTTGAGATCTAATGTTTTCCTAAAACTAAAAGTTTTAACTTTGTTACTTGTCATTAATGTTACTTTGAATTTCCATTATCACTTATCTCTTGGGCGACTTCGTTCCGATCCAATGACATTCAACATGAAATTCCTGGGCCTGGTTTATGATAAAAAATTAAGTGCTCTATCAGGATGCTTGAAAACGTCGACCAAGAAAAGATAAGTCAAACGGGTTTATGTATTTTAATTATCTTTTTTTTTGTCAAAGATAAGGGAAAATACAAGGGTCGGTGGAAAATGAAATACTTATATCCAAGCTAAATTCATTTTTGTTTGAGGTTGAGGATGATTTGAGAACAATTACGACAACATTGCAATTAGACGTCTTGACGAGATCCGGCAAACTTCTTCTTCTTCTTCTTCTTTCGCCTTCTTCTTCTCCTTTGTGTACTTTTTCTTTTTCTTCTATCTGAAGAATTCTTCGACTATGTACTGTACTTATTTTAGATATAAACTGGTTTTCCAACGTTCCTGCATATAACCTTTATTAATCCCTTTGATACAGTATATCGTTATAATGATGATGTATTAATGATGGTACTGATGTAATGATGGTGATGATGATGATGATGATTATGGCAATGATGCTGCTGCTGCTGCTGCTGCTGCTGCTGCTGCTGCTGCTGCTGCTGATGATGATGATAAGGATGATCATGATGATCTTGATAGTAATGTTGGTGGTGGTGGTGGTGGTGATGATGATGATGATGAAGATGATGATGATAATCATAATGATAATGATGATCATGATCGTAATGATGATATTAAATGATACCCCATCCTTCTAAGTCGTTTAATTTCTTGCTTTCCGACAGTTGTTTCCTGAGCATGGAAGACAGAAGTCTCCTCATGTTCGTCGTCCCAGTCGCTGTTGTGATCGTCTTCAATATCTTCGTAACAATACGTGTTGTTTGTCAAATCGTCAAGATGTCGGACGGTCCCACAATGCAAGGCGACATTAAGAAAAGAGCTAAGTGAGTAGACCACGATAATTGCATGGTGAAGATAGGACACATGTTGGTTTGTTCCCTTATTTTGATCTTGTCTCAAATTAACAAAATAAAAAGAGGTATATATTTTATTTGGAATTCTGTGAAAATCAGTGAAGACGGTTGCTCTTTTCGCAAAACAAAACATGAATTCAGAACCTACAGAATGAAAATTGAATGAAACATAAGTGGAGTAAGGGGGAAAATTCTGGAAAAGACGTGAGCGACCGCATTATAATGACCTTCAAAACAAAAGTTTTTAATTTACAAAAGTTCCAAAATTTAACACATTATTATTGTCACTTTGTATTTGAAAATTCCACTCTATCTGTTTTGAATTGTATACAAATGAAGGAATATTTATACTCAGCAAAATACAAAGTGATTGAGGTTTAGAATTGTATGTTTTAAGTAAGATTAAATACCTACCTGAGTTGAGTTCAAAATCAAGACCTACGAAAAGAAGTTCATTGGTTTGCCTTTTCACAAACGATAGCACTATCTATTTTTTCACCAACAGATACGGCGTGAAGGCCATGATTGTTCTTCTTCCAATAATGGGATTGACCTGGGTCGTAGGCTTCTTAGCGGTCAATAGGGCAAAGGTCATCTTTCTGTACGCCTTCATCGTTCTCAATTGTCTGCAGGGCGTCTTCATATTCTTCATTCATTTCTTCAGAAACACGGAGGTAATTGCATCGATATAAAAAAAAACCTGGATAGAGCAATAATGCGTTCTTTTGAGGCAAAGGTCAAGCGCGCACGAAATTCCATACTCTTCTTTCTCCTGCGCATGCGTACACGTGTTGTTTCGTACGTTTTGTAATGTCCCAATATTCTGTTTATTGTATCATGGAGTACTTTTCCTGTAGCTTCAGTGTCGTGTTTGCGGCAGCATGCACTAAAATCTATCTAGTTCTTGTCTCGCCTACATAGCAGAGCGAGATTATAGGCGCCGCTTTTCCGACGGCGACGGCGGTGTCGACATCAAATCTTAACGGAAGATTAAATCTTTGAAATGACATCATAACTTATAAAAGTATATGAATCCTAGTTCATGAAAATTGGGCATAAGGTTAATCAAGTATTACTAAACATCCTGCCTCAGTTTCAGGTTACATGACCAAGGTCAAAGGTCATTTAGGGTCAATGAACTTTGGCCATGTTGGGGGTATTAGTTGAATTTCCATCGTAACTTTTACAGTTTATGGAGCTAGTTCATAAAACTTTGACATAAGAGTACTCAAGTATCACTAAACCATATGTCAACATCCTGTGAAATTTTCGATCAGATCACATGAACAAGGTCAAAGGTCATTTAGGGTCAATCCGGCTCTAGCGCATGCCAATTTTCGCGGCTATCGCGCAATCAGCGGCCGAGATCTGAAGGGGGGTCAAATTGACCCCCCCCCCCGTATATCCTGGTCTGAAAAAGCCCAGTTGAAATAGGGTTAAGGCCCCCTTTTTACGCCTTGCCAACAGTTCCCAAGTATATTAGTATCTCAATCATCCCTTTTCATTGACCACCCGTTCTACCCGTTCCTTTAAACCCCCAATTCAGGCGTCAGTTCGCGAAGACTCCCATTTTATGATTCCAGTTTCCAAGCGCGCCCCCATCAGCGGAGGACCATCTTTTTTTAAGCCTCTTATTTCATAGCAACTTCAGTTCTTTATTAAAATGATATGGTTTCAGAACGATGGGCTCACATTTCATACCGGACGCGGGTCGAAGAATTTCTCCCTTTTATGTATTTCAGCTTTCTTATTCTTTCTGTCTCCCTTTCCTGAATAATTAAAAATATATATCTTGTATGGATTATTCTTTCCTTTGCACTTTGATTCTTCTCTTTTATACAAATGTTACAACAATTTCATGGAATATTGTATAGTACATATTTAAATTTTGTGCCATATACCGTGTTATTCAATAATGTATTTTCGAAAAATATGTATTATAGTGATTTCAATAAAGGAACCCTGTGGAAGGGTTAAAAAGAAGAAAAAAATGTTTATTTTCTCTACTTATTTACTAATCTCTCTTGGTGTTTTATTCATATTGCTTGTTTCAGGTTCGCAAAGCATTTAGGAGACAACTGGACAAATGGGCCGTTAGTCAGTCTTTTAAGGGAGACTCTTCGAGTAGCAGGAACGGCCGAAAGTCCTCATCCTCGGGTGGGGAAAAGAATCTTGCGGCTTTCCGATCGCCCAACCAAACCGTAACATTGTCCAACATGTCGAGCACCAGGGCCCACAACCTGTAGATGAATTTGAAAACGCTTCAGCTGTATATTGCCAAGGCAGGGAAACTCCTTTGCATGGTCATTGAATATCTTGAATTAATTTTAAGAAAAAAATATGGAAGAAACACCCTTGTTTTTAATCTTTGTTCACTTTTCTTACTCTCCCATGAGTGGCTCAGTGTAGCTAGTTGCTAATAATGGCATTTGAAGGGGCGTTATGACCCTAGATTTGGGCTGAATGATAGTGAAACACAAAAGTTTCATCACTGCGAAATGATGATTAATGGCCAAACTACTCTACATCACGTGACTGACTTTTGACCAATCATATAGCAAGATTCTTCGTATGCTGAATATAATTGCTAAGTACTCGTATTTGAAGGGGCGATATGACCCTATATGAGTGATCAGTGAAACACTAAAATTCCATCACCGCGAGTGATGATTAATGACCAAACTACCCTTTATCACGTAACTGACATTTGACCAATCATGTAGCAAGATTCTTAGTATGCAGAATAATTGCTAATGATTGTATTTAAAGGGGTGGTGATATTTACTTTGATGATTATTTTCATCAATACGGATGGGTCATTATGATTGTATATATTCCTGGATAGTACAG
Source organism: Lytechinus pictus (assembly GCF_037042905.1). NCBI lineage: Eukaryota > Metazoa > Echinodermata > Echinoidea > Temnopleuroida > Toxopneustidae > Lytechinus > Lytechinus pictus. Next base: position 14,536,915 of record NW_026974141.1, on the reverse strand, counting down.
TACTTTAAGCTTCTCGGAATACAATAAAAAATAATGATGTTTATGCAATTGTTGGTATCTAACTGTATGGTTCTGACTCTCGCCTTGTAAACAGAGGGTCGTGTGTTTGAATCCCACCGCGGTCTGGCGTCCTTTGGCAAGGCGTTAATCAACACTTTGCCACTCTCGACCCAGGTGCTAAATGGGTACCCGGTAGGATGTGAAAGTCATTGTAGCTTGACCAGTACCGTGTGCGCCTCACCGACAACTCACTGGAGTACTCCCCAGGGAGTGGAGGGTGTGCACACATGACATTGTGTGCGGGAATGACTGATTGAATCCAATGACCGGGGTAATGATATATATATGTTAAGCGCTTAGACATGTCGTTCTGATGTATTAAGCGCCATATATAAAAGCGGATTATTATTATATGGAGACACTATAGTACTACGTCATGTACGTGAAAGAGATAATATTTTCCATGAAAAACTCATGCTCATCAAGCAGGAAATATAAGATTCATTGCCGTACAGTATGTGTCCTTAACATAGGGTAATTTCATGATCCATTTTAATTCACAGTATGAACTTTACTTGCGTTACGAAAAAATTAGTTGTTTGTCTATTTCTCCTTTGTATTATTTCAAAGATGAGCTTCTCGTTACCGTTGCTGTGTAATTTAACGCTCTGCATATAAACGACGATCAAATTGCAATTCGTATTTTGTATTTATCAAGTTTGATTGGCCTATTGGGTTGTGAAATAACGTTACAATTTCATGTTTTAGGAAGGACTCATATAGGCCTACAGGGGGTCGGATGTACATAATTTAAGAATTGCCAAATGCTTAAATCAAATTTAGTCATGTTTTATGAATATTAGTTATTTATTTCTATGGTTTTTTCTGTATCGTATGGTAAGTGCAATTGTTTTTTTTTTCTTTTTCACCATCCTATTATACATTGTCGTTATCTTTAGTGTTTTGTAAAACAACGAAACAATCTGTTTAAGTGAGTAATTTCCAATATTCCGATCTGCAGTGAGATGCCTGCATATTTCTTTGGCATATGTAGCCTATCCTGTAAAAATAAATAAAAATTAACGATAATCTTACCAGAACGTAATGTGACATGCTTTTGTTATCATGTTATTGTTTCTTCCTCTTTGTTTTCTCTTTTCTCCCTTTTAATCAATATTTTAAGAAAAAAAAATTGGGCAGCCCCCCCCCCCCGAACAGCCTCTGAGAGTTGTCGATTTGACGTTGTATTTACTTTTACTATATATGTTAATGATACACACTTAAAATGTTGGGCAACATACTGTTCACTTTGTTGGGTAATGTATGTTGGTAATATATATATATATATATATATATATATATATATATATATATATAAGCATCTTGGTTTTCCACGTATTGGCAATAAATATAAGACATCAGAAATGCGAAACAAATGATATTCACGCGTAATGCAAGTTTGCAATGCCAACAAGTTCTTTTATTCACTTTCCAAATTTTCGGTAGTCATCTACCTTCTTCGGGGAAGATTCGGGAATATATATATTCTGGGCAATTATTATCCAATCGAGCAAATTTATTACCCGATTAGTTTTTATTACCCACTTGGGCAGATTTTAACCAATAATTGTGTGGACAGTATGTTGCCCAGGGTTGGTTAAAAGATGGGCATTTTTTGCCCAATCTTTTTAAGAGTGTATAAAATGTTTTCATGTAGTTCGTGCGGGGCGGCAGGATTCATTCATGGGAGGGAAGGGCGACGTATACAGTATATGACGTCGTTCGTGTTCACAGTGTGGAACACGATGAGAAATCATTTTCACACAGTTAAATATTTGAGCATTCGTGAATTGTGTGAATCACATCTACACATAGTCTATTATCATGAATAAGTGAACACACTGTGAATTTTCACAGTGTGAAGTTATCCTCACTCTGTTGAATGTGCGCATTGTAGTGTGAATCAAATGTTCACCATGAATACACTGTGAACACCCTTTGAATATACTTTGAACACACTGTGAACATATACTATGAACACGCTATACATGCAATTTTCGACCGTGTGTTATTTCCATCAAGACTATCTAACACCCAAATAAAATTTGTATGTGCTTTGTAAAGAATGTTATGTTATGATAATGATAATAACGGGATATTTACCCAGGGTAGCCACTGCAGTTCCGAAAATTATTCTCCCAGCGGGCCCTGCTATTATTGTTATCATCATCATCATCATCATAACCACCACCATCATTATCATTATTTTTATTATTATCATGGATGGAGAACGATTATTGCTGTAACTTAATCACAAAATGAAGAAATAAAAATTAGAAGTACTATCGTAGTGCAAAATAAAAAAAAAAGTGCTTAGCATGGATCTAGCAATAGATCCGTGCTTAGCATGGATCTAGCAATAGATCCACCACGCAAACAGTCCTTGCCCGCTCTAAGAACTATGACGTCATGCCCGGTTTTATTTTGTGTTATTTGTTGGATTATAATTCTTAAAGGACAAGTCGCTTGAAGGACAGGGTCACCCAAACATAAGGTAGACTTGAATAAAAAGAGAAAAATCCAACTAGCATACCACCGAAAATTATATAAAATCGGATGTAAAATAAGAAAGTAATTACATTTTTAAGTTTCGCTTTATTTCAAACAAAAGATATATGCACATCCTGGTCGGTATACAAAGGAGGGGACTGATGACACCACCCACTCACTATTTCTTTTGTATTTTATTAAATGAAATATGATTTTTTTTTTCTCATTGTTCCGTGAAACAAAGTTTCCTCCATGAACACGTGGAATTACCATTGTCTTAAGATTATATGTTTCGGTCATGTTGGTCCATATTATCAAATCTCTATATAGAAAAAAAAATGAATTGTTTAATTCAAACAATAAAAAACAAAAGAAATATTTAGTGAGGGCAACCATCGACTCTCTCATTTGAATGTCACTGACTTGTGTTTATAACAGTTTTGTGAAAAATAAGCGAAACTTTAAAATGTCGTGACTTTCTTATTTAACATCCAATTCTGATGATTGATGAATTTTCTGTATTGATCCAAATCAACATTTTTTTCTGAGGTTGGATTTTATCTTTATTTTTCTTAAACTAGTTATTCGCACATCCCTGTGGATATGGATCTGAGGGAACCGATTGCATCAACCACTCACTATTGTTTCTCGTATAAAATAATTTTGTTCTCATTATAAATAAAGCAATTTTTTTTATTCCTCCTAAAAAATGTCGGGTCGTCACTATTGCATCCTATTCAGAATCAATGGAAATTCTTTCTTGTTAAGAATACAAAAGATCAGTGAGTTATCGACATCAGCGACACTCTCATTTACATACCACCTGTTTTTTGAAAATAAGAAGAACTTTAAATTTCATAACTTTCTTATTTTACATGTAATTCGGATAGGTTTTCTCATTCTATATTTTTAGACAATTCGACTTTTTGCTGGGTTTGGCTTGCCATTTTAATCATGTTTCTTAAACCTCATCTTATTTTCAAATCTTCAATTAACCATGTTTACATTATGATATTATTGATCAAAGTGCGGGAAACGGCAGGCTTCGTTTGATGTATGAGAAAATAAAGTGAAAGAGATTATTTTGTAGACTATCATAATCTCATAATCAGAACAAACAAATACAAATATTTAAATACCATGTTGAATTTATAATGATTGCACTTTATGGAATTAAAGCAAGCCTCGTCATCCTAGCCATCAGCAGGGGAGCAGTGCATGAAAACGTAGTCGGCGACTTCCACGGACAGTTGTTATAAGCTACTCTAATCCTGGCATCTGATTGGCTCAGAGCAGATTTGTCAGTGAAGATCGCTGGAAAGATGCTTTCTGAAACCCTCCCAGGACCACAACGCGTCATTAGATGGTCAAAAACAAAATAGGGTTAGCTTAATGGCTTAATGGAGCTTATAGACTTGAAGCGCTTTCGAACAACAACAAATATAATCATTAAACCCTATTTAAATGCAAGACTTCATTAAAAACTTATCCCAGAATTTAACGAGGTAATATCTGAGAACTTAGCACTTGGTATTTCCATTGACCTATGGTATTTTCGAAGGGAAATTGGCGTTTGGTGTACACCCACTTTGTCTATATAATACGTCCCGGTTTGCGCTCGCTCCACATGGTCTACCGCAGACTGGTCCACGATCCGCTTTTGGAACAAATTGTTATGAAAATGTGAATGAAAAGCTTCTTTTTATTTTAGGTTCGAGTTAACTGTAAGTATATAACAAGTTTGGATGATTGTAAGCCTTTATTTTGGAGTAAGGGCCTGATGAGTTTCAAATCGTAGCCAATCGTACGATTATATATATATATTGGCATCTGTCTGTCTCGAGAGACAATAGAGTTTGCGCTGGTAGTTTCTTTTACTTCCTAATACATAAAGTGCAGCTCCTGCGATGACTAAATAGTCCAATCCTTGAGAAGCAGGTCTTGTTGCAGTTGCTGCATACAAATGTCACTTGTGGCTGAGCTGTTGGAGCCATGGCTATCTGTCGTCTTAGTTGTCTTTTCTCCTCCCATTGATCTACTCTTCTCTGTTCGCTCCTTTGGATGCCCATCTTCACAGCATGTCTCCATTTGGGACGATTTGCAGCTAGGGCTTCCCAGTTTGCAGTGTTGATTTCACTGGTCTTCATATCCCTCTTGCACACATCCTTGAAGCGGAGGACAGGTCTTCCAACAGCCCTGGTCCCGGTCGCTAGCTCTCCGTACAATATGTCTTTTGGAATACGGCCGTCATCCATTCTAGTGACATGCCCAAGCCATCTCAGTCGTCGTTGTGTTAGATGAGCATAGATGGTTGTCATTCCTCCCTTCTTGAGGACATCCTTGTTTGGGATGTAGTCCTGCCATTTGATGTTCAGGATTCGTCTCAGACAGCGGAGATGGAAAACGTTTAGACGACGCTCCTGGCGTGCATACAAGGTCCATGACTCACTGCCATACAGGAGAGTGCTGAGCACACAGGCCTGATAGATCTTCATTTTTGTGTTGGTGGTTAGTGAAGTGTTCTCCCAGGCCCGCTTTGAGAGTTTAGACATCATAGTTGCTGCTTTGCCAATGCGTACGTTGAGCTCGGGATCAAGAGAGAGTTTGCTGGAAATCATGGAGCCGAGGTAGGTGAAGTTTTCAACCACTTGAAGGGTGTAATTTCCAATGGAGATATCTGGAACACTCCGTACATCCTGGCCCATGATGTTTGTTTTCTTGAGGCTGATGGTGAGGCCAAAGTCTTCACAAGCTTCTGAAAAGCAGTCAATCAGTCTCTGAAGGCCTTCCTCTGATTGGGATGACAGAGCAACATCATCAGCAAACAGCATGTCTCTAATCAGGATTTTCTTCACTTTCGTCTTAGCCCGAAGTCGTGCAAGATTGAGTAGTTTTCCATCGCTTCTTGTGTGTAGGTACACACCGTCCTTAGATGATCTGAAGGCGTGTGAAAGCAGCACAGAAAAGAAGATCCCAAAGAGCGTAGGGGCAAGCACACATCCCTGCTTGACTCCATTCTTGATTGGGAATGGGGCAGAAGTAGAGCCGTCATACTGGATGGTGCCCTGCATATCATCATGGAATGATACAATCAGTTGAAGCAGTGTGGGAGGGCATCCTATCTTCTGAAGCAAATTGAAGAGAACCTTTCTGCTGACTAGGTCAAAGGCCTTGGTAAGGTCGATGAACGCAATGTACAATGGCTGTCTCTGTTCACGGCTTTTCTCCTGCAGTTGGCGAATGGAGAATATCATGTCAATGGTTGATCTTCCAGCCCGAAATCCACACTGTGATTCTGGGTACACACGGGCTGCAAGCAAATGCAGTCTGTTCAGGATCACTCGGGCGAATGTCTTTCCAACAGTGCTTAGGAGGGAGGGAGGGAGGGAGATTCCGCGATAGTTGTTACAATCACTGCGATCCCCTTTGTTCTTGTATAAAGTAATGATGTTGGCATAGCCAATCGTACGATTAATGTATGACATTATATACGACTAGATATTGAATTCGGTATTATTTTAAAAAGATTATAACATAGTCACAGATTTGCTGAACAAAGGTATTCGTACGATGATTCAGGAACATTATACAGTAAGATATTCCATGTCTCAATATTAGCATCAATTTCTACTAGGTTTTATTCGAACATCGGGTCGCAGACCAATCGTACACAGCAAAAACTGTGGCGTTAACCGGTGTACATAGAGGACCACACCAGTTATTTTACACCGGTGTTGAATTGGTGGTGTTAGTTTTACACCTATAGGTGTCATTACAACACCTTTGGTTGTTACAATTACACGCTTTGGTGTTATTTTTAATCTCTAGGGTGTAATTTTAACACCTCGGGTGTGGTCCTTTATCAACACCAACTGGTGTAAGTTTTAACACCGCAGTTTTTACAGTGTATGGTGTAGGGTGGCTTTAATCCCACAACCAGTTCATCAGCCGATTATTGGTCTAAATATGTTTACCAATTTCCAGTTAGCCTCTACCCATCTCGTTTATATCCACTGGGTGTAACACCGCTCAATTTATAGGCCTTTGGCAAGATGAATCAAATATTCATTTGGCAAGTCTAATTTCTAGTTAGCCTATACATTTAGTCTAATATAAAATATAGTAAGTAAGCGATCGAAATTAGATCAAATAGACATCAGACTATAATATGAGAATTCGAGATGAACGGAGATGCGTACACTACAAAAACACTGGTGTTGATTTAACACCAGCCCGGAATCTATATATGTCCACACTGAATAACAACAACAGTTGGTTTTGGTGTAACACCGATTGGCGTTTAAAACAGCACCGGTTTGATTCCAAACTGATGTTGTTTCAATACTTCTCTGGTGCGGACATGATATAGATTCCGGGCTGGTGGTAAATCAAAACCGGAGTTTTTGCAGTGTAAATGTAATTGATATTTTAAATGATATAGATAAGATACGGGTTTTGTGTTTGTATTTGTATTTATTTCTACTTCTATATTCGGAACGAATATATCCGAATATCCTGTCAAAATATCCCATTAGAATTAAGATAAAGAAAACACGCGCTTAGCTCCGGATATTGAATATTTTATGACAACTGCCGTTCAATCCTATATTACCACTAAAAGTTTTCCTTTTTTGACATTTAAATTCTAAGTAGTTTTGGATTTAATCCCATTTATAGAAATTGATCCAATAATTCCTGCTTGGGCGTTCCATTAGCGTCTTGTCATTGACTTTCAAGTTAATTCATTTTAAAAATACATTTCATCCAATCAGATTCAAGAATGTCAGTGACTTATTTGTGATTTTAATTGAGTAAAGGAAAGAATGACTGTACGGATTCCCAGAGTTTGCAATTTTGACGCCGAACTGACAGGACAGATAAACAATCTTTCCTCTTTTGAAGAAGCAGTCGAACGTCGAGTTTGTTTTTATATCGTGTGCATCTGCTTCTGTTATTGTGCATATATTCCTTCTACTGCTGCTGCTGCTACTACTACTATTACTACTACTACTACTACTACTACTACTCATACTACTACTCCTACTACTACTACTACTACTCATACTACCACTCCTACTACTACTACTACTACTACTACTACTAATACTAATACTACTACTATACTATTACTACTACTACTATTACTACTACTACTACTACTACTTCTACTACTACCTGCTGCTATACTGCTGCTGCTGTTGTTGCTGCTGCTATTACTTCTAATTCTCCATCATTTTCTGTTCTCCTTCTTCTTCTTCTTCTCCTCCTTCTTCTTCTTTTTCTTCTTCAGTTTCTTCTTTTCCTTCGCTTCCCTCTTCTTCTTCTTCTTCCTCTCCTTCTTTTTCTCTACTACAACTACATGTGTATAGCACTATGCTTTGATTCGTCCATAACTTCAACCTTTGAAGGCACTATCTTTATCTCTAATAAAATATAATTTCTTCATCAACCGAGGAAAAATAGATATATCTCGATTTCGAAATTAAAATAAAATATATATTTTCAAGGGTACAACACAAAAAGACGAAACACATCATTGGCTGAAATCATGAGGTAAGTTCATTTGTATTTTTTTATGTTGCAATAGGATAAAGAAGTTAATTTAACGTCTTTTTGCTAGTAGGCCTAATCGTGTCATAACACATAATGCATCCTTTGAGAAAAACGTCAGGTAAATATTTTATCCATAGAACTTGATTATAATGGTATTAGTAATAATGATAATGATAATAATAACAGTTATAATAATAATGATTATGATAATGATAATATAAATTACGTCACATTTTACCCAGTGTTGCTACTTTAGTTTCAAAAACAGTTCTGCCGTGCTTAGCACAATAATAATAATACTATTAGCGCCCCCTTCATTTCTAACTATTGATATCTATTATCATGATTTATGTCATTTATTCGATAAAAGGACATGATTTAAAGAAATTGATACAAACTGGATAAAACGTCATTACTATGATATACAGTGCGTCCCATAAAAAACGAAACCAAGATTAAGCGACGATTTATCATAACTTAATCACAAATACAATAAACAAATGACCTACCAATGTAAAGCTTAGGATCTCCTCTTTCATCTGATATAACTTAGATTATTCCTCATTCACGCATGAGTGAGCATAAACAATTTGAAGAAAGGATGCCAAAAACTCATTTGGCGGGGGTATCTGAATTTCTCAAAAAGGAAATCAAATGCCAAAAAGTTCAATATTTGCTCTTTCATTTGATACCTTAATCACAAAAAATGGTCAAGAAGTAAAAAAGTTATGTTCCCTCGAAACAATGCTTGTATTTCCATAATGTCATTAAATAAACGTGTTTTCACCGGTTTCCCACAGAAGCTATCGCATGGTTAACAAAAGACTTAAAGGACAAGTCCACCCCAACAAAATGTTGATTTGAAAAAAAGGAGAAAAATCCAACAAGCAAAACACTGAAAATTTCATCAAAATCGGATGTAAAATAAGAAAGTTATGACATTTTAAAGTTTCGCTTAATTTCACAAAACAATTATATGCACATCCTGGTCGGTATGCAAATTGGCAGACTGATGACGTCACCCACTCACTATTTCTTTTGTATTTTATTATATGAAATATGAAATATTTTAATTTGTTCCTCCTTGTCAAGTGAAACAAAGTTTTATTTCTCCCTAAACATGTGGAATTACCATTATTTTAACAGTCTATGGTTAAGTTAAGTTGGTACTTATTGCCGAATTTGTAAAAATTGAAATATTGTATTATTCAAACAATAAAAAACAAAAGAAATAGTGAGTGATGGACATCATCGACTCTCTCATTTGCATATCGCTGAGTTGTGCATTTAACTGTTTTGTGAAAAATAAGCAAAACTTAAAAATGTCATAACTTTCTTATTTTACATCCGATTTCGATGAAATTTGCAGCGTTATGTTTGTTTGATTATTCTCTATCGATTCGAATCAACAATATTCTGGGGTGGACTTGACCTTTAATGGATGGCTGATCGTCAACAAAACGGAGTGTCGAGTGAGTTTGAACGCTAGCCTGTAAAACCTCTTCATTTTCTGAAATTATTGAAATTCAAGCCTTCAAGTTCAGTTTCAAGTTCAGTTTATTAAAAAAAAACAGACATATTATGAATACAAATCAATGATCAGATAGTACAAAAGAATACATGATACAATATGAACGGTTTTCTAGGACCCCGAAGAAGCACAGCTTGTGAGTGGGGCCCTATATACCTCTAAATAAGATGTAGATCTAAATGTATAAAATGACAAAGGAGAATACATAATAAACAGATATATCGACTACAAATATGTACAAAATGTACATTAAACAAGTGTCAGCATAAACACAAACACACTCACACACACACACACCCTCAAACACACATGACTAGGGTGGCCAACTACGAGATACATGTAAAACATAATAGACTCTATGGAAGAAAAACTTTCTAAGTTAACGAAGATAATAGATTGTCAAAGAGGTATTTTTTACATTGCACTTTAAAACCGATAAAGAGTTGTACAGTTCCTAATATCAGAAGGTAACCTGTTCCACTCCTTGATACAGGTTGTTATGAAAGAATTTAAGGATACATTGGTTCTTACATAAGGTCGGTGGATAAAGTTATGTTGACGTGTATTGTAATTGTGTATCTGAGAGTTAAGGGGAAATAAGTCTTTTAGTTGGCAAATTTGGGGGCAAAAATGAAGATTAAACATGAAAATCAGACAATTAAATGCAACTAACTCGTCAAAAGGGAGCAATTTTAGCTGAAGGAATAAAGGTTTACTAGTGTGTCTGAAATTCGAATTGGTGATGAGCCTTATGATTTTCTTTTGTAAAACTTTTAGTTTGTCAATGTAAGTCTTAAAAGTATTACCCCATGCAACATTGCAGTAAGTCAGATAGGGAAGCACAATGCTGGTGTATAAGATTCTTAGAATAGACCCAGGTAAAACACACCTTAACCTACATATAACACCTACACCTCGAGAAACCTTTGTACACACCGATTCTAAATGGGGTTTCCAAGTCAAATGCTCATCAATAATTACTCCTAGAAATTGAATATGCTCACTACGAGCAACATTGTGGCCCCCAACATCAAGAATATTGACATCGTCTGGAATAATTTTGCCTCGTGATCGAAAAATAATACATTTAGTTTTCTTAACATTTAGCAAAAGTTTATTACAACAGAACCATGCAAGTAACTTTTTAATTTCTACATTTGCAACTGAAATAAGAGTAGCAACGTTTCTATCAGACAATAGTAAACTTGTGTCATCAGCAAACAGAGAATACAAAAACACATTTGATGAGTTAACGATATCATTGACATAGATTAGAAATAACAAAGGACCAAGTACCGAACCCTGGGGCACACCATAGTGAATATTACCAGATTGCGATTTAACACCATCAACCATGACATATTGTGTACGATCTTGTAAATAGCTTTGGAACCAAGCCAATGCTACTCCGCGTACTCCATAGTGCTCAAGTTTACTAAAATAGGATGACATGGTCAATCGTGTCAAACGCCTTGGACAAATCAAGAAAAATTCCAAGGCAAAAATTACCATCATCATATGATTTCATAACAGTATTTAATAAATTGAAAACACCCATGCTAGTAGAGAAGTGTTTTCGGAAACCATGTTGCTGAGGAATCAAAATGTTTCTTTCCAACAAAAACCCGTTCAATCGCTCGTAAACAATCAGCCTTATTTCAAATAACCAGAACTTTGTTATTTATTGACCATTTTATGTAATTGAGGTATCAAATTAAAGAGCAGATATTGAACTTTCTATAAATGTGGTTTTCTTTTTGAAACCCAGATACAGCCCGCCAAATGACTTTTTGGTATCCCCTCTTCAAATTGTTTTTGCTCACTCATGCGTGAATGAGAAATAATCTAAGTAATTTCAGATGAAAGAAGAGATTCTAAGCTTTACAATGGTAGGTCATTTGTCTAAATCATCGATAAAACTCGGTTTCGTTTTTTGTGGGACGCACTGTATACTGTAAACTAGTTATTCGCTAATTGAATCCACAAGACTTTAGAGTAAATCACAGTGTAATCTCCAGAAATCAGGGGGGAGGGATATGAACAATATTTACATTAATGGGGAAATAAACCAGAGGCCATACTGGGGAATCAATTCTGATCATGTCTGAAGTTTTGTTCGTAATATTCTGAATGTTCTTCTTGTTTGTTTTCGGCTTTGATTTCGCAATAAATTGGATATGCCCTATACACACTCTTGAAGTAATATAAATAACCAAGTTGTTGGTGTATTTCAGTTATCAATCTTTCTACTGTAATAATGTAATCGGTGGAAATTTTTCGACAATCCAATAAAAGATTGATTACTGACCGAGATTACAGGGTAAATCATAATCTACATGGATTAATTCAACCTCATGGGCCCGTATTCTGAAGTCAGGTTTAACTCTGCGATAAAATTATGGGAAGCCAAAAGTGTCGAAATTTGTATTAAGTTTTATGTTTCTTATGTTTACTGTGCTCTTTCCTGATTCTTCAATGGTGAAGACAATTATCTATTACTTCCTAGACAATTATGAATGATTTGAGAGCCGAATGAGCTGAAATGTGATATCTCTAATGTTAGTGATTTATGTAACAATCGGCTATCCATACTGAAACCACAACTTGTTTAAACCTGAGTTTAAGTTAAACCCGACTTCAGAATACGGGCCTTGGTGTCTTGATAAAAATGTTTGTGACCTTCCAAAAGAAAAAAAAATCACCAAATATTAGTAATTTTCAACCGATAATTTGTTAATTTTACTCATTTGGTGGTCGGACGTAAGAATCTTCCAAAACCTGCAAAATGCTGGTAGATATTTGCCATTATTTTTGGGGGCCGGATACAAAGTATACCCAACAGATTGGTGATTATGATTAAGTGTTACTTGAGTATCACCCCTATTTGTTCTATATATTCCACCTCGTATACCCTTCAGTGTCCGAGTAATTCTAATATCAACAATCATCGTAGCACTGTCATTGGTCAAAGCAGCTTCAATTATAGAAGAAGGACCTCAGTTCAATGCCGAGTCAGTTGAAAATAGTACAGAAAGTCAACACTATTTGAAACTAAAAGGTAAGACACGTATTTCAATTTGGTTAGGATCACAATTTTTAGCCACTTTATAATACACTTAAACATTTTTTTCTAATTATTCCAATAAGTACAATATAGCAGACGGGATTTTTTTTAATCGATATCATTGCCTCGTTTGTCACCCGAGCAGGGTTTGCACGCAGCGGCGTACCCAGGATTTTCCAAAAGGGGGGCAAATATCTTGGAGGATATTTCATCTGCGAAAAAAATTGACAAGCAAAAAAAAAGGTCTTCAACCACACCACAGATAAAGGATTTCGTACCAGGAAAAAAATTGACAAGCAAAAAAAAAAAAAAAAAAAAAAGGGCACACATCACTTTTCATTGCATTTCTACATTACAAATTATTAATTTTGCTTCTCAAAAGGGGGAGGGGAAACGTCCCCTGGATCAGCTGTGACTCGTCAGGGGGCAGGGGTACGTCCCCTGCTTGAGTTGTGACTCGTCAGGGGGGGCAGTCTCCCCCCCTTAGGTATGCAAGTGTCTGCACATTTTAAACAGTGTGTTTTATAACATGTTTTGCACCTGATTTCTTTTTTTTAACCAAAAAACGTGTTTTAAGACATCGCATAGACTTGTGTGTTGTAAATTTGCGTGGATGTGATTTTCGATGAATGTTTTTTGTAATATACTTTATATTAAGTGGTGTATTATTAAGTGGTGTATTATTTTCTTCACTGCAAAAACTCCGGTGTTGATTTAACACCAGCCCGGAATCTTTATATATCCACACCAGAGAAGTATTGAAACAACATCTGTTTGGAATCAAACCGATGCTGTTTTGATACTAATTGGTGTTGAATAAACACCCATCTGGTGTTAGACCAAAACGAAACTGGTGTTGTTTAACACTTCTCTAGTGTGGACATATATAGATTCCGGGCTGGTGTTAAAATCGACACCAGAGTTTTTGTTAGTGTTCTAACTAAAACTCTTCTCAACACCACCCTTTTTCTCATCTCTTTCCTCCTTTATTCTGACTCCCTTTCTCCGTCACTTTGTCATGTTCTTTTCCTCCCTGTTCAATCTGTGCATATCAATCCATATTAAGAAAATTCTCATTTTAACAAACATATATCTGTGAGTTGTGCTCACTTCTTGGACAGGAAAAGAAAAACCATTTGTAATAGTAGTACTTGAATGAAATGGAAGTGTTGCAAAGCATAATATTTTACAAACATACTGTAAAACATGACATCTTACTCTTGAGGTACACACGAAAGCTTGTGAAACTTTGCGCTTCGTAAAAATGAAGAAAAGTATATAATCAGCTAGCAAACCTTTACCTTAACAATTTTAAACAGCGTTTTTAGAGTGATAGGGATACGTGCATGGGTATGCAGTTATGATATAACAAGGGCATGTCAGACTCCGAATTGCTCAAAAACGTGATTTCATGTATAAAGCCAATGTCAATTCTCGCCAAAATTTGTATCTGTATCATTATTTGTACTTTTTGTTAATAATGATAATAATAATGATAATACATATGATTTATATAGCGTCGTTTCCATTTTGATTAAATGCTCAAGGCGCTTAGAAGAGAGCAAAACATAACAGTAAAGAGAACTATTAATTGGAAAATGATTACCAATAATTTCCATTAAGAAACAACGAATAGAGAACAAAAGTAAAAAAAAACAAAAGTGTACATAAGAATTATTTTTTTAAACAGTAATTAAAAACAATTTATATACTTTATGTAGTTACATATGCTTCTTTTTCATGACTACTTAAAGTGGTTGCCCCATTTTAAGGTCTTAATATAAACACTTCCTGTCCGTGCTTACGTTCGCATTAGTGGATTGCTGAGATATGTCTGCTCTTCATGAATTCCTAAAATCAGTCCTTAACATGTAACTTTTTCTGATCTGAATATAAAAAAATTTCAGCTTGCGCTTCGCGCTCGCATCATTTGGTTAGCGAAATACGCATGGTCTTCGTGAATTCCTACAAACAAGCCTTAGAATTCTCCTCTTCAGTTCTGAATTAGGTAAATTTCCAGCTCGCGCTTCGCGCTCGAATTATTTGATTAGTGAGATGCGTATGATAATCATGATTACAATGACTACAAAAAGTGCTTCATGTGTTTAGATGTAATTCTAGTAACATCAGCATGCACTTGGCACTCGCATTAGATGACTATGGTGAGATATGTGTACTCTTAATGGATTCCTTTAAAAAAATAGTCCTTAAAATATCCCTGTTTGGGGTCAAAATATACAAAAATTTTAGCTCGCGCTTCGCGCTCGCATCATTTGGTTAGTGGAATACGTATGATCTTCGTGAATTCCTACAAACAAACCTTAGAATGCTCCTCTTAAGGTCTGAATTTACTAGATTTTCAGCTAGCGCTTCGCGCTCGAATTATTTGATTAGTGAGATGCGTATGATAATCATGATTACAATTACTACAAAAAGTGCTTCATGTGTTTAGATGTAATTCTAACAAAATCAGCATACGCTTGGCACTCGCATTAGATGACTATGGTGAGACATGTATACTCTTAAAGGTTAAGTCCACCCCAGGAAAATGTTTATTTGAATAAATAGAGTAAAATCAAACTAGCATTTCGCTGAAAATTTCATCAAATCGGATGTAAAATAAGAAAGTTATGGCATTTTAAAGTTTCGCTTATTTTTCACAAAACAGTGATATGCATATTAGTGACATGCAAATGAGTCAGTGGTTGATATCCATCACTCACTATTTCTTTTGTTTTTTACTGTTTGAATTATACAACATTTCATTTTTTACAGATTTGACAATAAGGACCAACTTGACTGAACCATATAGCATTACACAGTGCTAATTATTCATGTTTAGAGAGGAATTAATCATTATTTCACTTGACATTATGAGAAAATTAGAATATTTCATATTTCATATAATAAAATACAAAAGAAATAGTGAGTGGATGATGTCATCAGTCTCCTCATTTGCATACCGACCAGGACGTGCATATAACTGTTTTGTGAAATTAAGCGAAAATTTAAAATGTCATAACATTCTTATTTTACATCCGATTTTGATGAAATTTTCAGTGTTATGCTTGTTGGATTTTTCTCTTTTTTTCAAATCAACTTTTTGTTGGGGTGGACTTGTCCTTTAAAGGATTCCTAAATTATAGTCCTTAAAATGTCCCTGTTTGGGATTAATATATACAAAAAGTTCAGCTCGCGCTTCGCGCTCGCATTCTTTGTTTAGCAAGACAGGTACGTATCATGATTACAAAAATGTGCATATAATGTCCCATTTTAGTTCTGAATATCAAAAAATTTCAGTTCGCGCTTCGCGCTCGCATTATGTGATCAGTGAGATACATATCCGTTTAATGACACTGTCCTTGAAATGTCACTATTACTTAGGTCAGTATACCAGGCAACTGAGCGCGCTTCGCGCAATCACAAAGTGACTCAAAATTTTTGCTGGTGCCCCCAATGCCGTGACCCATGGTACGCCACTGTGCACTAAAATTGGCATAATTGATTCAAATGAAGTAAATCATATCGATTTAAAGAAAATATGCTTTAAAACCCCATTGATTATGTCATTTTCTTCCATTGTGCCATTTTTCTCGCCCACCCCCCCCCCCCCTAGATTGACAAGACTCAAAATACCCTGGGACTACATGCAGTGGCGTACCGTGGTCACGGCATTTGGGGGCACCAGCAAAAATGACCTCAGTAATAAAACAATGAAGACATAGGCCCTGAACAAATTATGTTTCATAAAGTTATGATTTTTTTAAGTAATATAACATAACATTATAATGAAAAATAATTTCTTCTTTCCCTCTACGTTTCTTTCCCTTTCTCCCTCTTTTTCTCCTTTTCCCCGTTTTTTTTTTTTTTTTTTTTTTTTTTTTTTTGGGGGGGGGGGCAGCTGCCGATTGGGGGGGTACGTGCCCCCCTTGCCCCCCCCCCGTAGTTACGCCACTGATTACATGTATATGTACATGTATGAGCCACATGATTTAGTAATTTTGAGAAGAATATGAACTTCTCTGCTGAAAATTCGGTAAAGAAAAAACTGTCTAGTCATCTCTTAACTCCAAAAATGTATTCACAACGTCAAGAGCTTAAATCATACTGTATAGTTAAATTGATTTACCGAAAATTGCATCATTCGTTGGAAAAAAAAAACGGTTTTAAAACAATAAGAAAAAGTTTTGTTTTTAATAAAACGAGTTTGTTATTACAACCCTCCACAAGTGTCATTATCAGATTTTTGCAGATTTGCATGGTGTATTACTCGTAGTCAAACTTAAAGGTCAAGTCCACTCCAGAAAAATATTGATTTGAATAAATAGAAAATAATAAAACTAGCGTAACGGATGTAAAATAAGAAAGGTATGACATTTTAGAGTTTCACTTATTTTTTACAAAACAGTGTTATGCACAATTCAATGACATGCAAATTAGGTAGTCAATGAGGTCCCTCACTATTTATTTTGTTTTTTTATTGTTTGAATTATACAATATTTCATTTTTTTGCAAATCCGACAATAAGGACCAACTTGTCTGGAGCATATAGTATTAATCAATGCTAATTCTACATGTTTAGGGCGGAATTAATCGTTGTTTCACTTTACAATGGGAAGAAAATTAGAATATTTCATATTTCATATAATAAAATACAAAAGAAATAAAATAGTGAGTGGATGACATCATCAGTCCCCTCATTTGCATATCAATCCATATTAGTGCATACCGACCTGGGGGCCGTTTCATAAAGCTGTTCGTAAGTTAAGAGCGACTTTAAACGACTGGTGATGCTTTCTTGCGCGCTAAATCATCGCCAATGGTGTGTACCATTTACCACAAAAAAGGATCACCAGTCGTTCTTATAGTCGCTTTGAACTTACGAACAGCTTTATGAAACACCCGCCAGGATGCGAATATAACTGTTTCGTGAAATTCAGCGGAACTTGAAAGTGTCATAACTTTCTTATTTTACATCTGATTTTGATGAAATTTTCAGTCTTATGCTTGTTACTTTTATTCAAATCAACTTTTTGTTGAGGCGGACTTGTCCTTAAATTTTGTAGCCTACACTGTTAAAAAAAACCGTGATTTTACAGGAAAAAAAATATTTTGCAGAAAGCATTAACAGAATCATTCAGTAAATTCATAAAACAGGAATTTTTCTGCAATTTAACAGAACAGGTCTGTTTAAAAAGGTGAAAAGGGTGTTTTCTTTAAGGAAATTTGTAAGATTTCATACACCAAATACCAATTCCCTGTATGATTACGCAATCTGGTAAGATTTCAGGTGTTCTTGAGAGTCTCCTGCAGGAACTTCTTTTATTTTAAGGATAAATTTTCTGACAGTGTAACAGGGGCATACCTGCTACGTCCGTTTCCTTTTTTTTTTTTTTTTGTGCTTGATTATTTATTTATGTTTAACTTCATGCCTACGTTAATCCTTATGACGTCAACGGCACAACTTTCCGGCCTCTTCATTAATTCTTTAGTCCCTTGGTGTGTGTAGAAATTGAATAATATCACCGTAATCCCCTCGGTATGTGGCATTTTTCGTTAAACCCTTCTCACACTTTAACATCCGAATTAATCTTTTTTTGATGACGACGAATGCCTAATTCCTTTTTGCAAGTCATATATTTGCATTGTGTAATGGAATAATTCATCATATGTATGATCATTTACCCCTCTCCCCTTGCTATTCAAGATTCATGATTGAAGATTTAAATCATTTATTCTCGATATAAAAGCACAGAGAGTATTAAAGGATTATTTTATTTTTGACAGACAGTTAATGATCTCCAACAAATTTTGCTTTTACCATACTAATTTCGGACTAATTCGTTCCACGATCTGGTGTAGAGCTTCTGACGAAATGACGATCACTGAAGATGTAAAAGTATATTCGTCTGTTAAGTAAATGGATTATATCTATATCGCAAATATCACCGAAATCCCCTCGATATGTGGCATGTGTGGTGATAGATGGGCGATTCCATACGTTTCGTATGGGACATTTTGACAATTTATAGTCTCTTAGCTGAATACTTGAGCAAAAAAAAACCTTTCTCTTTTTTTTTGACAATGATAAAGTTAATGTGGGTAGTAATGTGAAATACTGATAACCAACAAAAAATGTTTAAGTACGGGTGAATTAAAGGTGAAAGTGTTGTGGGTCGTGCGAGACTCAGAAATGTCCCGTACTACAACATGCAGCATTTTCACCTCTAATTCATCAATGGAAAACATATTTTTGCTGGTAGTCATTATCTTACATGACTACCCACTAGTACTTTAATATTACCACAAATTTTCTAGCATGGAATCGCCCAGATAAGTATGAGGCGCCGATTGTACCAATATTATATGGATAATGATTATTTGTTTTTCATTATTTATAAATAATGATTATTTGTTTTTCATTATTTATAAATAATGATTATTTGTTTTTCATTATTTATAAATAATGATTATTTGCCTTTTATTATTTATAAATAATGATTTTCGTTTTTCATTATTTATAAATAATGAAAAACAAATAAAAATTATTTATAAATAATGAAAATCAAATAATCATTATTTATAAATAATGAAAAACAAATAATCATTATTTATAAATAATGGAATGTTGAACTATTATTATTTACAAATAATGAAGTATTACTTGGAATTATATATAAATAATTAGAAATGTTATTTTATATAATAGTAATTATTTACAAATAAAATGTAAATTATATATAAATAATAGTTATTATTTAATAAATAATGATTATATAACAAATAATTGTTCTATATAATATTGGTATAATCGGCGTCTCATAGTATGGTCATATATATACAGAACAGCTATATGCAACTTCTGAAGGTTTCCATGGCGAAGAAGAATATAGTTTAGTAGGTTTCAGGGTACACCATGTATCTTTCTTGGGCAAGTGTTGGTCCTGAAAAGGACCACCCAATCTCGGCGTACCGACAGGAGTGCATTTAGGCCTCCTACCTGACGGTGCTTGATATTTGGTATCGTATCATTTGGAAGTTTTTGCTTCCACAATGCAGAACCTTTTCAAGAACATAGAAAATATATTGCCCTTCATGACAAAGAGCAACCAAGAAGTCTTTGTCGGAAATTGGTAAATCAAAACAGCAGTTTCGTCCTGGACTCTGGACAAACGACATACACGTATTTGTCATTTTTCGTCAGCTCCGAAACTTAGGACAAAACTGCCCTACCGGTTCACCGAATTTTCGACAAAGACCTCCCAGCTGTGTCTTTTTATTTGACGGATATTTTCAGTACACTGCGTTGTTGTATTCTTTCTTTGCCCCTGTGCGAAAAGGGAAGTTAATGCCTAAAGTAGGACTCGAACCCACGACCCTCTGCTTGAAAAGCAGGGGTCTGTCTTAACCACTACACAAATATTTGAATGGTTATTTTGAATTTCACGTTCACGTGGGTGAGCACATAACAATTTTTTTTCTTTCTTTCTCCGTATCTCAGTATTTTTTAAGACGCATTATGGTATTGCCTTGGGCGAGTCCTTAATTACTTCTTAAATCCCTTTCCATGTAACTTGAATTATTCATCATGATTTAAACTATTTTATGTATATTTTAATATATTTTGAGGGTTTCTTTCAACTTAATTCGAATTAGGGTGAATACTTGATCATTTCTTTCTAAATGTAAATTGAATTATGGTTTAAATATTTTAAATTTAAAAAAGGCCAGAGCAAAAGAGTTAATTGAATAAAGAAGAGAAAATCATACAAGCGTAATTCTGGAAATTGTATCAAAATCGGTTTTAACATGTGGCATTTTACATAATTTCACATTAGGATAACCGATGATGTCATCCACTCATTCTTTCTTTCGAATTTTATCATAGGAGAAATATGAAATACTTATATTCTCCTAATTATGTAAAACAAATTTAATTCTTCACTATGTCGCACTGCCATTGTTGTGACTTATTGTGATATATATGTGAAAAGTTTCTTTGATGTCAAATTTGAAAAAAATAATAATAAAACGTTGTGTAATTCACACAATGAAATATCAATACAATAGTGGGTGAGTGAGTGACATCATCGAAACTCTCATTTGCATATCACTGTATTACGATTATAACTGCACCAGCCCCCACTAGGATGTAGCAAGGAATTCCCGTGGGTGAGGCAAAACTATACTTTTTGTAATGTACACCGTGAAACAGTTACTCATCTACTTTGTGAATGTAAATGTATTAAACATATATGGGACAGGTTTGAACAATGGATATTTCTTAAAACTGGAAATAGAATTTTTTTTCTCTAATAAAGAAAAATTATTTGGTTTAAGAGGTTCAAGTAATTATGCATTAAATTGTTTATTGATAGTGATACGACAGATGATCTACACTTCCAGAGTAAAACATCAATTACCTGTTTTTGATAATATCAAATTTGCACTTCAGAATTATTTCAAGAATGAAAAATATATCGCAGAGTCAAATTGTAAAATGGTAAAGTCTACAAAGAAATGGTTTCAATTACGTGCCATGTTTACATGAAGTGATCTGTTCAGTTCCCTTTCCATGTACAATGATACATATGAATATTATTGTTCATTTACTCCTTGCTTGTTCCTTAAATTGTTTACTATTATGTAAACCTGACAGTTCAATTTATATATTTGTTACAATTACTGTTGTACTGTATTTCGTTGTTATTAATTTGATTTGTCATTGAAAAGATATTTTGTTATGTTTTGAATAATAATAAAATCCCTGTGGAGGGGAAACAAATTGAAAAAAAAAAACTATACTTTTTTTAAAATTATGTATCTGGTTGTATTTGTAGTAATTTAAGATCTCTTTGCTAACTTTGTTCATAATCACTTTTGTTGTCGTTTGTAAATCCAAAGGAACTGTTGCTGGGCTATACAGTGCGTATAAAAAAAAACTGGACAGATTTGAAAAGTCTATAAAATATTTGTTTCAAATTATGATGTTTATATTTTGGTGTTAATAGGTGCTCTGAAGTCTTATCTTTCAAATGCCATTAAAAAAATTAGTTTCGTTCATGCTTGAGTGAACACGGAATGTTTTTGTCTGGGGTTAAAAAGGAGGCTTGCGCCAAAATAGCATAAACTGATAAATATGATAGGACTTCTTGCTAATCAGCAGACTTTCTCTTAACCTTTCCATTGTCTTTGCCATAATTTTAGAATTATACGGTCAAAATTCCTTTTCAAATCTGTTTATTTGCTTGAATTGTTCTGTTGTTTCTGTTTAATATTCTCTCTTTTAGCTTTCAATATTTCTTCTTTAATCAAAAACAAAATTTTCAACTGAAGTATGGGAGAGCGTGTATTTTTTTCAAATCCTTTCATTGTGTGCTACAAAGTTTATGGTGCCTTTGAACAGTAGCAAACAGATGAGCAGGGGCTCGGAGTGTGTCCCCCCCAAAAAAAAAAAAAAAAAGTGGAAAGGATATAAAAAGGAAAGATAGAAAGTGAAATATAATTTATTTTCTGAATATTATGTCACAAATCTCTCACAAAATTGGATATTTTAATAAAAAAGTAAAATATTTTGCTTGCTATCTTCGCTCGCTCACAACTTTTTTTAATACATTTTATCCGATCTGCAATATCGAGCTCCTTCAAAATTGACTCAATACACCATTGCCATTGACATACATGAATCCTTTCCTGTTTGTCCTGTCAAGCACATAATTAAACTCTGTCAAGGAATCAATAACCCCTTGAAAATAGGATTCATGTTTTTTAAAGGTACCATAACTTAATTTGTTTCACATAATAAGATACGATTTGAATAATTACAAGTTCTCCCATTTGATAATCCAAATCTTCTTGCTTGGGTTGACAAAAAGTCTTATTTTCTTACTTATGAAGGAAAATTCAAAGGTTAAAGATATTTTAATGAAAAAAAAATAATTCAAGTAAATGAATAAATCCGTAAATGAAATTTGACAGCATAATTAAAAAATCATGGCAAAGATAATGAAAAGTTTAAAAGGAAGTCTGCTGATTAGCAAGAAGTCTGATCATCAAATTTCTAATTTCTGCCATTCTGGCGCAAGCCTCTTTTTGAACCCCCGACAAAAACGTCCCATGTTCGCTCAAGCATGAACAAAATTTATTTATTTAAATGGCATTTCAAAGATAAGATTTCAGAGCATCTATTAACATCAAAATATAGATATCATAATTTGAAACGAATTTTTTGTAGACTTTCCAAAACTGTCCCGTTTTTTTGATACGCACTGTATAGCGCTATATGACGTCTCAGGACGGTGTGTGCGGTCAATAAGTTATCACTATTATTATTATTATTATTATTATTATTATTATCATTATCATCATCATCATTATTATCATAATTATTAGTATCATCATTATTAATATCATAGCTGTTAGGCGAAATTCTAAAATGTCATCACTTTTTTTCTTTTATACAACATAGCTCATTGATTGTTTAGGGTATCATTGTTTGACTTTTGAGTTCAAATGAAAGTATTTGTTTATGTAAATTGTGTAAATAGTGTCAGCTGAATTTTCACCATGGTTTAAATCTTTCATTTGAAGGTTTATTTTCTCTTTATGATGTTGATTTGGATGGAAAAATCACTCCGATTGAGATGTCACTCTTTCTACACCGATATCCAGCTCTTAAAAGGGATATCGATCTACTTGTCATTCAGCTCAGAGGGATCTATAAACTCCATGATATAAATGGTAGGTAAGCTTCTTCGTAACATCACCATCATTTTCATCATCATTATCATCATTATCTTCATCATTATCATCATCATCATCCTTATCATCATCCTTATCATCATCATCATTATTATTATCATCATCATCATCATCATCATCATCATTATCATCATTATCATCATTATCATCACCATCATTAGCATCATTATCATCATCATCATCATCATTATCATTATCATCATCATGATTATTATCACCATCACCATCATCATCCTTATCATCATTATCATCATTATCTTCATCATTATCATCATCCTTATCATCATCCTTATCATCATCATCATTATTATTATCATCATCATCACCACCATCATTATCATCATCATTATCATCATTATCATCACCATCATTAGCATCATTATCATCATCATCATCATCATTATCATCATCATTATCATCATCATGATTATTATCACCATCATCATCCTTATCATCATCATCATCATTATCATCATCATCATCATTATCATCATCATCATCATTATCATCATCATCATCATTATCATCACCATCATTATCATCATCATCATTATCATCATCATCATCATTATCATCTTCATCGTCATCTTCATCACAAACAACATTATCATCATCATCATCATCTTCTCCTTCTTCATCATCGTCATCATCACTATCCCTGACTATGATAATGTTGTCATCTTCCTCCATTCTTGTTTCATCTTCAAGAGGATGGTCATTTAGACGAGATCGAATTTATATCAGCTGCTCCATCCGAGAGTCCTTCCAAGCAGAGTCCTAATCACGAAGATGCCCTCGTTCTTTTTGAGACGTTCGATAAGAACAGAGATGCGCGATTAAGGTATGTCTACAAAAATTAAACCATGCAGGAAACAGCTCTTTCAACGATAAATAATTTTCCCTATGTCACGTGGGAGTGACTTTTTTTAATTATTTACCTACTGCTGCTTGACACCAAATAAAGAATACGTAAAACTGAAAAATACAGTTATTAAAAAGATTTAATCAAATCTCTTTTGTCATTCTGTGGTTTCCTTTTGATTTCTTTTACAATTTCAATTTCAATAACAGATGAGTGCATAAAGCAACACATTTTTAATAACAAAAGACACTTCCTGTGCACTTGCACAATCTATTCATTAAAGAGAACTGTACATAATTATTTAAAACACTTGTACAAAATATGGCATCCACCTGATCTTGTACGTACCCGAAGGGGGGGGGGGGATCAAACGTTTCCAACGCTTGCTATTGAAATATTCAAAATATATTTAGGCCTACCCTAACCTGGACCAAGTAAATATCTTAAACACATGTTTAAACTCTAACTGAAACATATAATTGTATTAAATTTCTTTCCTGACACCCTATTTTTTTCATGGTGATTTTTTTAAATATGCAACTAGACATAATTATTTTTCATGCAGAATTAATGCAAATGCGGATTTTTTTCTTTCTTGTTTTAAAAGTTCGAAAATTAACACAAACGAATGCTTACCATCATTCTGTTATCTCAACAGCAACATCAAATAATTACTACTTACATATCTTGGTAATGTGGTGGTGTGGTGTTGGTGGTGTAGTGGTGGTGTTGGTCGTAGTAGTGGACTTTTTAATTAGCGGTTGCTATTGCAAAAATTTTGTATGCGGCTGAAGTTGTATTTGATAATTAACAATTCACCTTTCACAATATGGACGTTCATTTTAACAGTTTTAAGGAGGTGATGGACACGGTGCGGAGTATTGGATCGACCACCTTGACTCCAATCGAAGCAATTCATCAGTTTGGTCTGATTGATGTTGATCAAGATGGCATTTTGTCTTTCGATGGTGAGAGAAACCAATAGTGACAAGCCACCCAAAGACCAATTATAAGTCACCAAAAATGGTTACACTTCGTAATTCCGAAGGTTCTTTATTCCGAAGGTTCGTAATTCCGAAACACGTAAATTGCCTATACCTCGATGTTCGTTAATCCAAAAACATAAAAGGGTTCGTTAATCCGAACATTTTGTGGCGTTATTCCGAAGGTTCGTTATTCCGAAGGTTCGATAATCCGAAAACGAAATATGGTTCGATGTTCCGAAGGTTCGATAATCCGAAAACGAAATAAGGTTCGTTGTTCCGAAGGTTCGTTAGTCCGAAAACGAAATCAGGTTTGTTAATCATTTCGTTTTCGGACTAACGAACCTTCGGAATTACGAACCTCATTTCGTTTTCGGATTAACGAACCTTCGGAATTACGAACCTCACTTTGTTTTCGGACTAACTAACCTTCGGAATTACGAACCTCATTTCGTTTTCGGACTAACGAATCTTCGGAATTACGAACCTTCGGAAATACGAACCTTCGGAATAACGAACCTTCAGAATATCCGAACCTTCGGAATAACGAAGCTTCGGAATTACGAATGTATGCGCAAAAGGTTTTGAGCTTGAAAAATCACTTCCAAAACTTTACACTGTAAAAACGCTGTTTAAAATTTTAAGCACGTTGTTTAAGCCCGTCACTCTAACAACTACTGTTTGAACTTTTTAAACAAATGTTTAGACTTTTTAAACAACTGTTTAGACTTTTTAAACAACTGTTTAAACTTTTTAAACAAGTTGTTTAAAAAGTTTAAACAATTACAAAACAGTTTAAACAACCTGTTGTTAGAGTGACAGGCTTAAACAACGTGCTATTTTTTTTACTGTGTAAATTGATATATTTTCCTGTCTAAATTGATCAACAATTACCCTTTCAAGTACTCGGTTGAAATCCCGCAAGTGTTTCAAATAACAAGGAGAAAGTAAAATTTGAAGTTTAGAGTGCACAGATTCAAGCATGAGATGTGCACACTGTCAAGACTGTGCAATTTAGATGAAATTTTCAAACAATCTGTAAAAAAAAAGGGGGTCAAAGAAAATCTTGTATATTTTCTTTTGTTAAATTTCAGACTTCAGACTTTTACAGTATGAAGAAAAAGATTTTCCTTTCAGATAAATTGATGTTTTAATTTTTGCTTTTTGAAGACCAAATGTTCTTTTTAGCATTTTTACAGATAACCTTCCCTGGCGATTTCGTGTTGGTTTGGGGGTGGCTGATCAGGTCGGTTTTTGCATAATTTCTGCATGTTCATAATCAGTTTCAAAGGCGATGCCACAAAGTGGGATGGGCAGGGGATAATCCATGCACCCCCCCCCCTTCCCCTCCGATTTTTTTTTTAAGTAGTGCAGGAAAAGAGGAAAAATTTAAAACAAGCAGGAATTGAGAAAGAAAAGGGAAGAGAGAATAAAGAAGAAGAGTTACTAGTCGTTTAAATTTGATATCATCCCTGTTTTTCGAAACGGAAGAGGTGATCTATCTTGTCCACCACTCCCTATAAAAATACCTTGGGGCGCAACCCTCTAGATCAGCTTTAATAATAGATCACAATGATATAACTTTGAAATCCATTATGCGTGCTTGAGGCGCATAGAGATGTTGTTTTGCAGATGTATGTAAAAGAAAGTACTATATGTAAGATAATTTAATTCGTTATTTTTGTTCATATTATGAGATAACGGTTCCGTTTATTCTCTGGAATAAAAAGGAAATAAAGAAAAGAAAGTTTCGAAGGCTAAAGGAAGAATACTCCGTCCAAGGACTTGATACAGGGGTGATTTGTTCCCTGTAAAGTAATGCAACTTGAGCGGACTAATTTACAATTTGAAAATTCACGACTTAAACCAAAATTCATGGATTTGAACAACTCTTTCATTTTCATTCGATATCCTGAATTCAGTGAATATTCTTCCTTGAAGATAGATTTAAATTCAAAGCTGCAATTATCGACAAGAATTATCAGAAGAAGGGATTTGCACATTTTAATTGGTGTTGTCAAATTTCTAATCAACATATTTGCGAAATACAATTATAAACCAACAATCGCTAGATTACAAATTCATTGCGTTATGTATCTAGATAAAGATTTCAGAAAGGAAACACCCATGGTGTGTGGGAGGCAGATTAGAGGAAGTTTGAATGAATTTTGGTATCTTTTGGATAAACTCTTCTACAGTTGCCCAAGACTTGATGCCGACTCTTCTCTGACGTAGGACTTAAACTTGAAGGCTTGGTCCACCCAAAATTTTAGATAATTTGAAGAAACAGATAAACTCATCCGAGCATAGATTATATTATGCTGAAAATTCCATCAAAATAGGATGTGAAAGATGTATTATCTTAAAGTTTTGCTTATTTAGATCTTAATTCCCTTGAAGCTAAATAAGAGTCTATTACATTTCTTGCCTTAAAGTCTGGGGTCAGAAAGTAATATTCCAAGCCCATCAATGTTTTAATCAACCAAAATTTCGTTAGAATATTAATCTACCAGCTGCTAAGTAATCATTCCCAATTCGTCATCAATATCGGTTGGTTTTTAACCAATATTTAGAAAGTCCAAACTTTAATTTTACTTTTATGCTTGTTACAAAATTTCTGAGCATCATATTTTGAAAGATTTTGGTTGATTTTCATATTGGAAATATGATTGTGGTAATGGCTCGATAAATTGCCATTTGGCCTTCACCCGATTCGACTACTTTTCATTCGGTCTCATCCCTGCATGGTCTAATCCTAGTTCATCTACAATCAGTTTGTTTACTAACTATTTGGTCTGATTACTATTAAGGCCTTTTACCATTTAGCCTACTTTACGGTAAAGCTATATATCTCGTCTACTAACCACTCTATTTGTTTTTATACTAATACTTTGTCTGCAGTACCGTTCGATGAATTGTTTATGCATCAGTTTTGTTCAAGATAGTGACAAATATAGTATAATAACTATACAGAGGAAGTGGAGTTGGACGAATTTTGGCATTAGACTAAATGATTAGAGTGTTACACCACAAGTAGTGCAGTCTAGATTGTATACCAAACTAATAGTAGGACCGAGACCAAAGTCCATGTGGCCCATGTGGTATTATAAAGAATATCTATCATGTCTAAGATGTAGACCAACTGTTTGCAAACCAAATGAATATTAATCAATTTTTCTATCATATCTATTTTATTTTTCGCTATTCCCCTCTCTCCGATATTTCAGAATTTTACAGATCACTCGAAGTTCTACCACAAAGCTCAACCTCAGCAAGTGAAGAGCAATAATCGGATAGGAGTGGTTGACAGGTCTACATGATTATAAACCAATCAACGACGAGTGGATTTCAAAAGCTGTGGATATTAACATTTCTCATCTCCAAAGCGTTCCTTATTAATTTTTGGTTTTATTCTTGAACAAAGTCTCGCAATCTCAGTATTTGGCCTATTTTTTATCATCAAAATTGATATACATACTTATTTGTTTCAAATGAATATGTTATTTGTGTCATGTTTATTTGATTTACAGAAATATGACATTTATCATATTTAGTTATTTAATATTCAAAGGAACCCTTTTTGGGGCAGTAACCCAAGCTGCCAAAATAAATTATTAGTTTAATTTAAAGTCTCTCCGTTTGTTGAGGTAATACAAATAAAACAAAATAGACAGCATGTTAGTAGATCGAATTAAAAAAATATAAATATGAAAGAATGAATATGGAAATACATGCCTGTGGCGTTTCCTGGAAAACCCTTAAAGCCATCGAATAATTTGGTCATGAATTATTAATAACTATAAGTTTTCAATATCATGCAGGTACGTCAAAGAGAATATTACGTTAAAATATCAGTAATCCGACATGATCTTATTTTTCATTTATTATTTACATCTTAATTAATGTGGATCTCTTTTTGTAATCCAATGTGTGGGTGCCATAGTATCTCATCCAAGAAATGTATTCTCGAAATAGGAAATCGTAGCTTATCAAATGCAACTTAACGCTTAAAGGACAAGGTCACCCCAACTGAGAGTTGATTCAAATAAAAGGAGAAAACCCCAACAAGCTTACCACTGAAAATTTCATCAAAATCGGATGTAGAATAAGAGTTCTGACATTTTAAAGTTTCGCTTAATTTCACAAAACAGTTAGGCCTATATTATGCACATCATGGTCGATATGCAAATGAACAGACTGATGACGTCACCCACTCACTATTTCTTTTGTATTTTGTTATATGAAACATTCTAATTTTCTCGTCATTGTCATGTGAAGCATAATTTTATTCCTCCCTGAACATGTAAAATAACCAAGTCAAGTTGGTCTTATTGTCAAATCTGAAAATTGAAATATTGTATAATTCTAACAGAAGAAAAAGAGAGTGAGGGACATCATCGACTCTCTCAGTTGGTCCTTATTGTCAAATCTCTAAAAATTGAAATATTGTTTAATTCTAACAATAAAAAATAAAAGAAATAGTGAGTGAGCTGCACATCATCGCCTTTCTCATTTGCATATCGTTGTGTTGTTCTTATAACTGCTTTGTGAGAAATAAGCGAAACTTATAAATGTCATAACTTTCTTTTTCTACACCCGATTTTGATGAAATGTTCAGCATTATGCTTGTTCGATTTTTCTCTATGGATTAAAAAAAAAAGAATTCTGGGGTCGACTCGAACTTTAATGCGGATAATCAGGAAGCTTAGTGATAATCTGCAAGAATCTTCAATCCTGAAGGAGGCAGATGTAACCTGAAGAAGAAGAAGAAGAAGAATATAATCATGCCCCACTCTCTGAAAATAGAATGTACTGATTGGAACCTTTTAAAGGGATGGTCCGGGCTGAAAGTATTCATTGCTTAATAAATAGAGTAGAATTCGCTTAGCAAAGTGCTGAAAATTTCATCAAAATCGGATAACAAATAATAAAGTTACTGAAGTTTGAATTTTAGCAATATTTTGTGAAAACAGTCGTCATGAATATTCATTAGGTGGGCTGATGATGTCACATCTCCACTTTCCGTTTTCTTAATATGTTATTACATAAAATCCTAATTTTTTTCATTATTTCATACTTGTGTGAATAATATGTCTCCCTTATAATGAAATAAGTTGCAGCAATAAATATCTAATGCACTAAATCAGCTGTCAATCCAATTTTTCTAGTTCTTGGAGGAAAAAAATTGAATAAACCTAATTTCATATAATAAAATACAAAAGAACAAGTGGAGATGTGACATCATCAGTCCACCTAATGAATATTCATGACGACTGTTTTCACAAAATATTGCTAAACTTTAAACTTCAATAACTTTGTTATTTGTTATCCGATTTTGATGAAATTTTCGGCATTGTGTTCAGTGAAATCTACTCTATTTATTAAGTTATGAATATTTTCAACCCGGACCATCCCTTTAAGGTTCTTCTAAGACATGTAAGAAGTAAAAAAGGGTCCCAAAATGGGTTCTCACACTGGCGGATCAGGGGGGGGGGGACACAGCCGGCCCGTAACCCCCCCCCCCCCTTGAGAGGCACAATTAAAATTTGTAATATAAAAATGCCGTTAAAACAGAAGTGTGCCCCCTCCCCCTTTAAAAGTGAAGTCTTTTTTTGTGCTTGTCAAATCTTTTTATGGAGGAAATCCCCTTAATTTTTGGTTAAAACCTTTTGTTTCGTTTGTCAAACTTTTCCTCTAGAAAATGTGCCCCCCCCCCTTCCCTGTCGAAAAAGCTTAGATTCGCCCCTAGGTTCAAAACAGTCATTTTATGGATTTCTATGGAGTAAAGAACCATGCCTATTTGAAATGGGGTTGTTCCAATTAAAGACCAAATTGCTCTCGTGTAAGACCCGGTTTTATTTATGCTTCGACCTGAAATGAGTAGAAGAAAAAGAGATTTGTTTAAACTTTGGCTGTTTGCACTATAAAGAAATTTAGTGTATAAAGAATAAACGCATTTCGTTCTATAAAAACTACTGCTGAAATCTAATAGGGCCTACATTGAATAAGTTTTAACATTGCGATGAATGTGAATTTTCTGGGTTTTTTTAATTATTATTTTCAGGGCTCTTTTTAGCATTTTGGGGGCGAAATAGCCCCGGCCCCCGTGTATT
Source organism: Lytechinus pictus (assembly GCF_037042905.1). Taxonomy (NCBI): domain Eukaryota; kingdom Metazoa; phylum Echinodermata; class Echinoidea; order Temnopleuroida; family Toxopneustidae; genus Lytechinus; species Lytechinus pictus. Next base: position 14,505,498 of record NW_026974141.1, on the reverse strand, counting down.
TTCCCCTGGCCTGGGGTAGTCACTTTCAAGCAATCTGCTTCAGCAATCCTTCTCCTGCATTTTAAATGCTATGATAATTTGGTAGTAGATATTTTTTGTTTTGGAATGATATTTCTTAGTATTTTTAATCTATGGCTAATGCAAAGAAAAAGAGGTGATCATCTTAATTATATTTGTTATGTTACGAAACATGTATCATGAATGCAGAAGAAAAAAATGAAATTCTCAAAATTTATTCATGAAACTGCTCTGATATTAAACTGACTGCTTTGTAAGAAACTTATCTGCTTTATTTTGCTAACAATTACATTATTTACATTATTTTGTAACTGTACGCGACGTTATGAAAAACAATGAATGAACTGATGTTTTACCATTTTAAAAAGTGCCCATTCTGCTGTATAAATGAATTGATAATGAGCTGGAATGTGGGGTTGTCATTATGTCAAGCAATATTATGACAATCCTTCTAATTGTAGGCCAAACGTCATAATAATCATTTTGTTTGGAATGATGTTTTTAGTACAATCATTTATTCATGTTTCTTGCAAACACTGTAATTGGCTAATATGTTTGTCATGTTATGAAAAACATATCATATGCCTACGAATGATATGAATAAATGCAGAATAAGAGAACAATAAATAAATCATGTAAAAATAAGCAAATTCAAATTGAAAAATACATGTCTATATCACGCGGTTCGTTGATCATATACTGGCAACCCCAACGCAACCCTCTTTTAGTTGGCAGTATGTGGAAAAAGCATTCCCGCCGAGGATTCTTGTAATGGGATTTTTCGATTTGTAATAATTATTTATGTTTATAAAAAACAATACTAGAACGTACTAATTTGTATTTCATATAAGATCGTGGACGCGGGTCGTGTAAACTTGCTTCTGCAAACAAATAGCCATAAAAGCATGGCCCTGGCCTGGATGGGAAGCGGTGGTTCTGAAGCACCCCTAAGATTTCCCAAAGGGTGCTGCGTGTGTTAATCGCCATTGGAAGCACCACCTGCAATTCTGGTAGGTGTGGCAAAATGAAGAAAATAATACAACCAAAATGTCCTACATTTTGAAGTGATCCCCCCTTTTTCTTTCTTTTTTTTTGCTTATCAAATTTCTCCGGACGAAAATTGCCTTCACTTTGTAGTAAAACCCTTTTTTTGTCAAATTTCTCTAGGCAAAAATGGCCTACATTCTGCAAACCTTTTTTTTGCTTGTTAAATTCACATCTGTAAAGAGAAATCGTTCCCAGGACCCTGTAGCCATGGTATAAATGGTATAAAACTGTTAACTAGTATTACGTGTTAATGATTGTCTTACATTTAGCTATTATGTTCTTGAATATTGTTTAAAAAATACTATATTTTGGAAATGAAATACCGTTTTGTGAACTTGTCATTGAATTCGTTATACTGCGATTCTAAGGAAAGATAATGACGATTAGAATTAGGTAAGGATGGACGAGAAGGAGCCAGTGGGGTAGTTTAAAGGTCAAGTCCACCCAAATGTTGATTTGAATAAAGAGAGAAAAATCAGACAAGCATGATGCTGAAAATTCATCAAAATCGGATGTTAAATAAGAAAATTATTGCATTCTAAAGTTTCGCTTATTTTTCACAAAACTGTGATATGGATAACTCAGTGACATGCAAAGAGACAGTCGATGATGTGTATCACTCAATATTTCTTTTTCTTTTTCTTTTTTTTTAATTATAACATATTTCATTTTTTTACAGATTTGACGATAAGGACCAACTTGACTAAACCATTATAGTATTAAACAATGTTAATTCCACTTGTTCAGGGAGGAATTAATCGTTGTTTCACTTGACAATGAGGAGAAAATTTGAATATTTCATATAATAAGATACAAAAGAAATAGTGAGTGAATGTTGTCATCAGATGCCTCATTTGCATACCTACCAGGATGTGCATATAACTGTTTTGTGAAATTAAGCAAAATTTTAAAATGTCATAACTTTCTTATTTTACATCCGATTTTGAGGAAATTTTTAGTGTTATGCTTGGTGTATTTTTCCTTTTATTCAAATCAACTTTTTGTTGAGGTGGACTTGTCCTTATTTAAGGATGAGGAAGACTGATTGGTAGAGAAAGAGAGACAGATAGAGAGAGAGGGGGATTAGGGGGATGAATGGACACGGGGGAATATTATTCGAAAAGCATAGTGCACGGAAGGGATAAAATTGAGTAAGTGGTGGGCAGGTGTCGTGGAACGGATTTATGAGGGTGGGCTTGAAGGTCGATTGGTACGTTGCAAGAAAATTTGTTTTTTCCTATAAAATATTTTATTCTTTATGATCTTTTTATTAATTTCTTAATATTATTTTGGGGGGTTTTCTTATTTATTTATTATTTTATTTTATTTATTTGTTTATGAATCTATATTTATTTGATTTATTCATTTATGTATTCATTCATTTATTTATTTATCTATTCATTTATCTAATTATTTATTAATGTATTCATATATTTATTTATTTACTTATTCATTCATTCATTCATTTATCGATCTATCTATCCATCCATCCATCCATCCATTTTTCAAAAATCTATTTATTCATTTATTTATTCATTTTTTTTTTTTTAATTTTATTTATTTATTTATTGGGGGGCTCTTCGCAAGGCGAAAATGGGCCTGACCACCTTGCACCAACTCCACCATCGGCATCGTCACCACGCACCACCACCTTATTTATCTAATTATTTAATTTATTATTATTATTATTATTATTATTTTTTTTTTTATTTGTTTATTCATTCATTTATTTATCTATTTGATTAATAAATTCATTTATTAATTTTTTTATCTATTTAATTATTTATTTTTTATGTATTTATCTATTTATTTATTTAATTATTTATTTATTTATTGGGGGGCTCTCCGCAAGGCGAAAATGGGCCTGACCACCTTGCACCAACTCCACCATCGGCATCGTCACCACGCACCACCACCTTATTTATCTAATTATTTAATTCATTTCTTTATTTTTTTTATTTATTTTTGTTAATTGATTTGTTTATTCATTCATTTATTTATCTATTTAATTAATAAATTCATTTATTAATTTTTTTTTCTATTTAATTATTTATTTTTTATGTATTTATTTATTTATTTATTTACTCATTTATTTTTTCATTGGGGGGGCTCTTCGCAAGGCGAAAATGGGACTGACCACCTTGCACCAAACTCCACCATCGGCATCGTCACCACGCACCACCACCATATTTTCAGCGTTCTGTAAATTGCTCATCCATCGCATTCAACATGGCGGCCCCCACAGTTATTCTGGATAATGGCGCTCACCACGTAAAGATTGGATTAGCATCCGATAAAGAACCAAGGTGAGAAAAAGCCAATAATTTCTACAATTTTAATAAGTTTTTAAAGATAACTGCTAGTAAAAAAATGAAGTAACTGAATAAGCTAAAGCACAATTCACCCTTTAAAATAGCAGAAATGAGGTCTAGTCCCACGCATATGTAATTATGTAAGTAAATTCTTCTTATTGGGCAACCAGTCAATTTCACTTGCTCACTGCAACTGCAAGCAACCATCCTGCCTGTGGGGGAACAGGTAGGACTAGGACTATGGTCACTCACACTAGTGCAAGGTTAGTATTAGTAAACTATGGACTACGGTATGCCAATGGCAATGCAGTACACAACACACAAAAGTCACCATTTTAAAAAATCATTAAAAAATAAAATTAAATTAAAATGTCACTTTTGCGACAAAAATACTAATTTCCATGTTACAGTTGCAATTTATTTTTCATTGAGTAACTTGGAGCTTGGCCTTTGGGAATAATTTTTGTATTCACCAAAGCGCTCAAAATTTGAATTTTGGGTATATTTTTGTGTACGCCCTCAATTGAGTTGGTGGATATTGGGTAGAAAATTTTCATTTTTCAATCTCTAGATCTATTTTTAATTTAGAAAAAATAATTAAAAGAATAAAATGAGCCAAGTTATGTGATGATTAGCTGTATTGGAAACTGACAGTGCCATAAAATCAAGCATTTGTCCCAAAGAGAAAGAGAAAATGACCCAAACATTGCCAACCTTATTTTGCCACACATGTTAGTATTACAAAGAACAAGCTTATATCATAATCTTGTTCATTGAATGAGTGCTTTAGCCCACTCTGGGGCTACACCGCTATTCCAACGCGTGTTGGAAAAGTCGACGCCAGACGGGTACGTTTTGGCCTTGAATTTCCAGCAAATTAATCAAAATTACGGCCTAAATTTAGGTCTATGTTATCAATTATATACTAATTTCATAATTATAATGTAAAACGGGTACTCACGGGTTCTTTTCTTTCCAAATTTTGTGTTTTCATCGCCTCTTCTGGCCAACTCTTGCGATGGATTTTGTCGCCATAGGATCCTGTACGTGCAAATCCAGGGCGAGTTGTCACATGACGCTCGCGAGTCTCTAGGGGTAATGGCCTTTAATCAAGGCGTTCTTTTTGCTATAATTTTATAATGACGCTTAAATATCGAAATCAATGTAGACGAGTCTGTGCAGGGGCATAACAGGGGTATATAAGAGGGGGCATAGTACATGTCGCATGTGGAAGATAAAAGTTACGTAATGTAAGTCCCGAGCACTAGCGTACCTAGGGGGGGGGGCAGTCTGCCCCCCCCCCCCCCGATGAGTCACAAACCCATGCAAATTACATATCTCTGCCCCCCGGCCCCCCTGACGAGCTTGAAAACCTATTTTGCCCCCCCCCCCCCCGACGAGCTTGAATACCTATTTTGCCCCCCCTGGCGAGCTTGAAGACTTTTTTTTTGCTTGTCAAATTTTTTCTGGTACGATTGAAGACCTTTTTCATTGAAGAGCCTTTTTTTCCTTTTTTTTTGCTTGTCAAATTTTTTGGCGGCCGACAGTTTTGCCCCCCTGTGGAAAATCCTAGGTACGCCATGCACTGCCCGCGCTACATGTATGTTGGTAGCCCTGGGACCTCTGGATATTAACTAATCCAATTTAATTACAGATGGCAGATTTTTTTATTATCTGAGTAGCCCCCCCCCCCCTTCCTTTCGTTCTTTCTTTCATTTTTCTTTCTTTCTTCCTTCCGTTGCTCCTATGTTTTTTTTTTCAGGTGAAATCCACTCGGGGGATGGCCAGCCATGCCCCCATCTGTTTATGCCTCTGAGATGTAGGCTATACTCATGATCTTAATCTTCGATTTTCCAAAGTAGGGGGGGTGCAATTTCTCAAGTAAAATTTGACAACCCCCCCAAAAAGGTTATCACAGAAAAATTGTCATTTTGTCTCGCGTAAGATTTGACAAGTAAAAAGAAAAGATGGTTACTAAAAATAAAAGACTCATTTTGTCCGTGTAATATTTGGCAAGCCTCCCCCCCCCCCCCAAGTTTAACATATCGGAGGCGCGATGGCTCAGTCGGTAGAGCAGGGGTTTCGGATTCCGGTGACCCGGGTTCGATTCCCAAGTGGTGCGCTAGTGCCCTTAAGGCTTATCCTCATTACCAGGTCCCTCGGAGAGGACCTTAAGCCATTGGTCCCCTGGTTGCTTGCTCACAGGCATTCGTGCTTTTTTAGCAGTCAGGTAAAAAATCTCGATATAACATAACATTAAAAAAAAGTGAAGGTCATTTTGTCCTGCGTGAAATTTTAAAAGTAATAAAAAGATGGTCACTAAAATTGAAGTTCATTTTGTTTGTGAAATATTTGGCAAGCCCCCCTCCCAAAAAAAGGTTTTAACTAAAAATGATTGAAGGCCATTTTGTTCCTCTTAAAATTTGTCAAGTATAAAAAAAAAAATCACTAAAAAATGAAGGTCATTTGTCCCACGTAAAATTTGACAAGCCCCCCCCCCCCTAAAAAAAAATGAAAGGTAGCTGATAATGATTGAAGATCATTTTTTCTTGCATAACATTTTACAAAAAAAAGTGTGTCACTATTTGGCGAGCCCCCTACCCTCCAAAAAAAAGGTTTAATTAATAATGATCGAAGGTCATTTTGTCTCTCGTAAAATTTGACAAATAAAAAAAAAGTTGTCACTAAAAAAAGAAGGTCATCTTGTCGCGCGTTATATTTGGCAAGCCCCCACCCCCCTAAATAAGTTTGTCATTAAATATAGAAAGTCATATGTTCAAAGTAAAATAAATTTGGGAAGCAAAAAAGAAAAGGACAAAAAAGAGCAAAGAATATGAACAAAATATCCCCATTACAAATATTGCTGTGATTCTCATAAGGAGGTGGGGGGGGGGACTTAACTTTGTACGAACGACATTTTTTTTTTACATCCAAAATATTGACTATGAATCTCAAAAGGTGGAACGGGCCAGAAATGCTCAACCCCCCCCCCCCCCGATCTGCCATTGATTCCAATCGATAATGACTTTTCCCTGCAATACTGATGCTTGAAATCAAGATACTGAAGATTGATATATTGTAATATAAATTATGAACGTCTGACAAAAAGATAACCAACCGATCACCTGACCGATCAGCTGACCAGTACGTGAATCACATCGTAGTTGATCAGTCCCCACAGCGTTTGGAACGCTCACCAAGAATTCAAGAAAAAAGACTGAAAATGTAAGTTTGACCTCAATCCATTAAATTTCAAATGTCGTAGAAGTTTCCTTATCATGTTTAAAACTAATTAATACCTAAATTGTTACCATCCACTATGTATTAAGGCGTACATTTGCCAAAGTTCTTGGGTGCAAATAGAAACGGCAATGTCTAACCGGTTTTATCACTGATGTCGCCTATGAGGTCCATACATGTAATGTTACCATCCACTATGTATTAAGGCGTACATTTGCCAAAGTTCTTGGGTGCAAATAGAAACGGCAATGTCTAACCGGTTTTATCACTGATGTCGCCTATGAGGTCCATACATGTAATGTTTGGACCTCATTGGTACTAGGAGTGCTTTAGCCTAGACTCTAAGTCTAAAATATTGATAAAGTTTAAAATTCAATAACTTTGTTATCCGATTTTGATGATATTTTCAGCATTTAATTTTTTGCTCTGTGAATTTTAATCTATTTATTTAGATATGAATATTTTCAGCCCAGACCATCCCTTTAAATATAGGCTAGTAAACCGAGGAGAGAGATGACAGAGAAACAAATGAGGAAAATCACAGCTCTAATCCTACGCCCGTACCGGATGGTACCACTTATCTATATAACCTTGTCCTCTGTTAAAAGTGTTAGGACTCTCTGTAATGCTTTGCCTAATATTAGGGCTGTCTGCACCAGCCCAAGTTTTCAAATAATCGCACTATTTCTGATCTGGCAAATTATCCCAATCTGAACAATCTCAAGATTATTTGTAATGGAGACGCAATCATCGCGATAATAGTTCGGTGAATTAATCTTGAGATTGCAATCCTAAGTCAACTTAAGATTATTTGCTAAATAGCATGCTATTTACAAATTATCCCGCTAATTGGCAGGTGCAGATGCACTCAGATTCGACTGGGAATTGTTTATTCATGGCGTCGGACCATAATGCATTGATGCCTCGCTCGAGCATGAATTCTTCTTGTTCTAGTGGAGATGGGGTTTCTTGAATCTCGAGATTAATCACGAAGAGGGTTGATCGAGCTAAAATCTCCAGATTGGGCAAACTCGGGCTGGTGCAGCACCACCTATTTTCTCTTGTACTTGGGGACAAATGCTTGATTTTTTAACACTGTCAGTTTCCATTACAACTATTCATCATATGTCTGAAGTAAATCAAATTCTTTTAATCTTTTCAAAATTAAAAGTAGAGATTGTTTTTTGACAATTCTGAAGCAATTTTACTCTCCACCAACAGAGGACCTACACAAAAAGTGCTAAAAATGAAAGTTTTTAGTGCTCTGGTGAATAGAAAAAAGTGATCGCCAAGTTACTAAGAAAAGATCAATCACAACTAGGAAATTTAAGTATTTTCTTATCCAAAAGTGATATTTTAAAGTGTATTTTGTGTACTGCATCTACATGTAGCTATTCACCGTCGGCAGGGTGATTGCAGTGAACAAGTGGACGGTATTAACGATCGCAATTTAGTGTCACTCTCATTATCACATGCGCCTGTTGAGTACATTCATTCATGTTAAATAAGCAAGTAAAAAATAATGATGAATAGGCTAATATAAAGTGGACGGTATTAACGATCGCAATTTAGTGTCACTCTCATTATCACATGCGCCTGTTGAGTACATTCATTCATGTTAAATAAGCAAGTAAAAAAGAATGATGAATAGGCTAATATAAAGTATAACAGCTGGTACATGTACCAGCTTGCCATTTACCAGCAAAAAAGCTGTTCTGCCGAGTTCCTTTGGGAGTTACCATAAACAGAAACAAGAGAAACGGCAACAGTTGATATCACAATAATGAATGGGTAACTCATAGCTGTCTAGCTCTAAAAAGTGGCAGTGTATTGAAGAAAAGAGATAGAAGCACTTATCCAATGTAAAAGGTTATATGTATGGCTTATTTTCTCGTGTTCTTTGCTTGGGGATACTATAGTGTAAATACTTGATTTTTGTCACTGTCAGTTTCTATTAATTATTCATTATATAGGCCTAACTTGACCCTAAAGTATTGAATTAATGATTTTTTTTTCTAAATTAAAAAGAAAGTTTGTGGTTTTCCAATCCTGACTTTCACCAATAGAGGGCCTCCACAGAAATATGCTGAAAAATAAAGTTTTTGAGTGCTTGGGTGAATTGAAAAAACAATGATCCCAAGTTTGTAATGAAGACAAATCATTGATGAATGTAACTTTAGCGTCTTTGTTACAAGAATAAAATTGTCAAGACTTTATAAATGAGTGTTTCATGCTGCATAGACTCAACACAGACAGGGTGGTTGCAGAGAACACAAGAGAGAAGATGATCGAGAATAGGTTAGTTTTTGTAATTTCATCAAAAAAGTGGAGTAAAATAAGGATGATAAGTATAGATCTAGACAGTTGTTACTAATCTGTTCAGTGGATAGCTATTAAACAAAAAGTAGAAGAGTGGTTTTGACGAGAATGGAAAATAGGGGTTGATAAATAACATTGAGATATATAAATGCAAAACACTTTTTTTTTTTCAAAAGTTGTGTTGTATCAGATTTTGTAGTGTGCGCAGGAGTGAAGCCTACAAAACTGAATTTAATCCAGCAGAATCTTTGATATTTGTTTTTATAACATCCAGACACATTCCAAACTGCATCACCAAGTCAAAGAGCGAAAGGAGAAAGCAGTTTATAGGCAACCAGATTGAAGAATGCAGGGATCTCTCGGCCCTTTACTACATGCTACCATTTCAAAAGGTAAGTAAATGCAACCTGTTAGGTCTACTCTCTAATTACTTGTTAGAGACTTGGATTTGAAGATCTTCAGTCCCTACCCAAATTCTTGGTTTAAAGTTGGGTTTAAAGGTCTTTAGTCCCACATACTTGATATAAAGTTGGTTTTGAAAATCCAAAGACTCATTTGGGACTCGGCCCATGAGTCCCAGTGCGAGTCCAAGTCTGAGTCCTGCACATTCGAGTACGAATACAAGCATGAATCCTACAAATTTGGACTCGAGTCCGGGCCTAAGTCCTACAACACTGCGTAATAAGTTGATAATGATATTTGGTTTAAGTGTCTGGTGGAGGGTTCCAGTGACCCTTCCCCTTTAGAGCTTTTATTTTTTGCTTTTCAAGAAAAAAATATAACACAATAGTTATTCTTGTTATGGTGCTTTATTTTTATAAGGGGAGGGTAGTAGGCCTAACTTTTTGTCATTCTTGGATCCACCCATGAGTATTAACATAACTCACAATGATCAAACTTATATGAGGTTTGCTTGGTTCGAAGCTTATGTTTATTTCCTTTCTTTTCTTGAAGGGTTACCTTGTAAATTGGGACGTTCAGAGACAGGTATGGGACTACATGTTTGGCAAAGAACTCCTCGGTCTAGATTGCCCCGAAACGACGGCCGTCGTCACAGAACCGTACTTCAACTTCTCATCCATTCAGGAGGCTATGAATGAAATATTCTTTGAGGAGTACCAGTTCAAGGCCTTGCTTAGAATAAATGGTAAGCAATTTATTGGTTTAATTTGGTCTACAAACAATTGGTCTACTTTTCAGATAGGCTAATAACTAGGGCTGGGCTCAATTACGTAATTAATTTAAAAAAAATTAGTGATTTTCATTGTATTTGAAATTTTGAAAGGGAAAGTAATTGTAATTGTAATTGAAAAAATATAATTGACTTCATTTACTGTCAATTACTTTACAATAAACTTACTTAATTTATGATTTAATTTTATGACCTTTTCACGTCAACTGCTTCAGCATCTAAGAGTGTAATAGGCACAATCCGTTCTCTTACACACATGTAAGCCTTCATCTTGTCAGTTTCTCTGTAACTTAGAATTACATGTATGTTGAAATAGGTGGTGCTAGTACATACAGAATACAAATTATTTAATTTATGAACTTTATAGAAAGTAATAGAAGTTGGAATTGTAATTGACAAATGTAATTGGTAATTGTAATTGAAAAGTAATTGTAATTGAACATTTCTACAATTATGTAACTGTAATTGAAGAAAGTAATTGAGCCCAACCCTGCTAATAGCCATTTTATTTTGTGAAGTTTTTTTTTTGGGGGGGACGGGTGGACACAAGATAACCCCCTCCCATGGGCTCCTTTACAAAGTTTGAAATTCATACACCATTATCACCACCTCTGAAAATGTGGAAAAGGCTTATGAAAAACTAAAAAAAAAAAAATCCATATTTTATTGTTCGAAATAGACATGAAATGAAATACTCAGAAAACTTGCTTTGCCCAATTGATCGTGGGGCTCTATCCCTGTAATCGTTGAACACCAAACAGGGTAGCAGCAACTCCCATCTTTTAAAGTCTTTTGGTCTGATGTGGCCGAGGTTTGAACTCCTGACCTCCCAGTTGTGAGACGGACGCTCTACCAACTGAGCCAACACACTGGTGTGGTTCACACCACTGGCGGATCCAGGGGGGGAAGCCAGCCCGTGCCCCGCTCCCCTTTTGAGAGGCACAATTAAAAAGTTTTATGTAAAAATGCCGTTAAAACAGAAGTGTGGCCCCCCCCCCCCTTTTGAATGTGAAGACCTTTTTTTTTTGCTTGTTAAATTTTTCCTCGGCAAAATGTGCCCCCCCCCCCCCCTTTGGAAAATCCTGGATTTGCCCGTGGTTAGCCCTGAAAACAAAGTTTGGTGTTCAAGTGGTAAAGATGAAAATTGAAAATCAAGAAAGAAAGATGAGAGCAAGAAGTACATTTTGTGGCATAGTCCTTAAGATGACTGTATTAAGAGATAGATGGGAATGAGTGATTAGATGAGTTGAGAAGTCCTTGAAGTGGTGTGTAGATGAGCAGCAAAGAGTAGAAGTGGGGAAAAGATGCGATCCTGACTGGTCAATATTGTGATACCCTTTTCTTGAATGTATTTTTTAATCTTATAGCTGGGACTCTGAGTGCGCACAAGAGAAAGTCTGAGAACACTGAACATCGTTGTTGCCTCATCGTAGACAGCGGTTACTCCTTCACCCACATTGCACCGTACTATAACAGCCAGAAAGTTGCTGAAGCAATATACAGGTATTGTATAAACGCTTTATTTTCAATTGGTCTAATGCCAATTCATCCAATTACCAACTCGTCTACGATCATTTCGTCTAGATACAATCAAGTTCGTCCACCATCGGCATGCCTTGGTCTAATTGCCATCTCGTCCACTCACCATTTGGTCTAAACGGTTGGTCCAATTAATAGCCATTTAGTCCATATACCATTGGTGTAATTGGACTAGGTGTTAATTTGGCATATGAATGGAAATGAAATAGATATTAGACCAACTGGTTATGAGATAAAATGGTCATAGACAAACTGGTGATTCAACGAAGTGATGATTGGATCAAATAGTTATTGTACAAAATGGTTGATAGACGAAATGTTGATGGACTGAATGGGCATAGAATACATGTAAATGAAGGTAAACCATGTGGTGAGTGGACAAGTTTGCAGTAGACAAATTGGCAATTAAACATAAACAGGAGATATTATAGATAATACACGTCAATGAAGGCATTAGTAGACACAGGTTTAATACCCGTAGAACAGTTATAACATGCATCATAGCTGAGACTGTAACAAGTGTGTGTATTTTTTCTAATGGCCAAGCAAAATCATGTATATTATTTGTGTTATAAATTAGTGATGTGGATACTTATTTTAAGGTCTAGTCCACCCCCAGAAAATGTTGATTTGAATCAATAGAGAAAATTAAAACAAGCACAATGCTGAAAATGTCATCAATCTCAGATGTAATATAAGAAAGTTATGACATTTTAATATTTCGCTTATTTTTCACAAAACAGTGATATGCACTACTCAGTAGTATACAAATGAGAGAGTTGATTATGTCCCTTGCCATTTCTTGTTAATTGTTTGAATTATTTCAATTTTTATAGATTTTACATTAAGGACGTACTTGACTAAACCATAAATTGTTAAAACGTTTGTAAATCCACTTGTCCAAGGGAGGAATAAAACTTTGGTCCACAGGACAATGAGGAGAAAATTAGAATATTTCATGTAATAAAATACAAATGAAACAGTGAGTCAATAATGTCATCAGTCCACTCATTTGCATACTGACCAGGATGTGAATATATTAAACTGTTATATGAATTTAAGCAAAACTAAAAAAAGGGCCATACTATTCCTATTTTACATCTGATTTTGATGAAATTCTCAGTGTTATGCTGGCTTGATTCTTCCCTTTTTATTAAAAACAACTCATTCTTGGGGTGGACTTGTCCTTTTATAAACCATTCTCATATCAAAACTATCACCAGTCATTATACATAGTCATAAACACCAGTCATTAACAAATTTTCCTCTTTGCCATTACATGATAGATTAATTTGATTAGGATCCTTAACACCATTTTTTTTAAATGGTTTATTTCAACAAGGGTATCTATAGCGGCTGAAAAGCCAAATTGCATAACCCTTTACAATCATTTACATAAAAATACAATCAACATGACATAAAAAAGTTAAATTTACATGAATTCTACATCATTAGAAATATTAAAACACATAGAAAGGTTGTTTATCATGTTGGGGCGTATGTATTAAATTATGACATTCTTCCCCATCATGATAAACCAAAATTGAGAATACATGCGGCCAAATAACATAAAAACAATGAGTTCTGACTATTAACCAGAAATTAGCACGGAAGACAAGGGAATAAAGAAAAGAAAAAAGAGAGGAAGAGAGAGAAAGTGTGTGTGTGAGAGTGTAACAATGAGAATTTTTATTACTATCATAGATCCTGGTAGATTTATGATTTGGTTTGTTACTGCATTTATCACCTAAAACAATAATTCATCCAATCATTCATGTCATATCTCTCGAAGCTGAACTTCTAAACACTGTACATGTATACTTTTGAAAAGCTGGATTTTCAAAGAATCCAAACATATATGCGTAGGCATTTTTTATCCAACGATAATGATGATTTATCAGTGTTTGCTTTGCTTCTATTGAAATTACATGTAATTGGACTTTTGGATGGAGCCCACCTGACCTGTGTAAAGGGATCAGTGACATGACATTTGCTCCTGCGACAATTGCTTTGGGCTTTATTTTGTCTATTATAGATGTAGCTAGGGTTGGGTTGCATTAGAGTCTTATGTTAGGTTGAGGGTTAGGTTTATGGTAGGGTTTATTGTAAAGTCCAGTTTGGTGTTTCATAAAGCTGTTCATATAAAGTTAAGAGCGACTTTAAGAACGACTGGTGATCCCATCTTGCGGTATTATATTGAATTGGTGATGGTTTAGCACGTAAGAAAGGATCGCCGGTCGTTCTTAAAGTCGCTCTTAACTTAAAAACAGCTTTATGAAACGGCCCCATGGGTTGAAGTAGTTCATTTCATTTGTGAGTGGAATTTGTATAGAGCAGAGCAATTTTTGCGGGAGCAAATGTCATGGACCAAATTTGAAATGTCCATACCTGTAGGTATAGTGACTACCAATTTTTTTAGAAAGTTTGAAAATTTATATCTTTTTAAAACTTTATCCATAATTGTTCAAACTATCCAATTGTCTGAATTTTTTTGGAGGGGGGGGGGGGTTGATTTCCTCTTTAAGAGCAAAGACCAAAGCTGTAACCTACATCTAGATTTAGGGTTACTCTAGAGAAGAAGATGAAAAATTGACTTGGAAGATAGAGAAGCTAATTGGAAATGCTTCACGTGCATAGTCCTTCTAGTCATTCACAGGGTTCCCACAGTCATGGAAAATCCTGGAAAAAATTGTGGTCATGGAAAATCAGGGAAAAGTCAGGGAATTTGGAAAATTTGTGAAAAGTCATGGAATTGCATTTACCTCTTGGGTATGGCAGCTTTCCAGTTTGTTGTGTCTCACAACTCTCATACTCTGTGATCGTACTCTGCTATTATAATTGGTGTTCATGATATTTCCATTTTTCCCAGTTTTGTGACATCCCAAATTCTACATAACTCTCGGGACGTCACGGAAAGTCATGAATAGCAGCAATTTAGTCATGGAAAAGTCATGGAATTCTGTTATCAAATTTCTATGGGATTCCTGATTCACCTTGTGTTATTTAAGTTCATCTGCCAGTACACCATTTATAATTCTTTCTATGGATTTTATTCAACCGTTGCATCTATTTTCTTTTCAGAACCCCCCCCCCCAACTTAATAAGTTACATCTTTCTTCTATCCTACATGTAGGTCATTGACATTTTGTAAAGATTAGATGAAAATGTTCTTTTTTCACTTTCAATATCAATTTGCATCACAGGAAATGAAAAAGGAGATTTGGAGCAAGCTAGAGATTCTCTGATTTGGAAGATAATCAGAGATTACCCTGCTGTGCGTGCCCACTTTACTCATTGAGGGATGAAAATATATATATATATACAAAATAATCCCAATAAATTTCTTGCAAAGCCTGTTATTAATGGTTTATAACTTAATATAAGGAGCACTGTTCTCCAAGTACTGCAAGGGCCCGTTTCACAAACCTTGTCATAAGATTGCAAGATCAGTTATAAGCTACTGAAATCCATCAATCTGATTGGCTGGTTGTGAATTTTTTTTATGGAAAGCGTGCAGTTGTTTTTTTAACTCTTTTTTAAGTCTTTGTGGAATGGAAATATTTAATTTATTGGCTTGTATTTAAACTGTATGTATACATAATACACAACTTGAAATGGTTAGATTTTATTTCCGTTCAACAATTTTTTCAAAATATAATCAAAGTAACAAAGATACATATTCAATATAATCGATAATACAGACAAATCAATGAAATTTCATAACAAATTTTGAATATAAATTAAACAAAACTACAATTTGTTGCAGTAATATTATCAATGAAAAGAAACAAGAAATGAACGGAGGGACTTGCCAAGAAAAGCAAAAGCTTGTAGAGAAGGCAAGCCCCTAAACTTAGTTTCAATGCTAATTATAAACAAACTATACACAACAAAAAAAGTAAGTCCCCCCTTAAACAAACATCAATAATTTCTGAACCAATGCGAGTTTTTAATATATTTTTACATGAGCGTGTAGGTAATTTTATAAGCTACCCCTGAGTAAACGTTATGGACGTATTTCACTTCATGCTTCAGTGAGCACCGTCAGAAGGCAAAAATGTCACTTTTCAAAAGTCACAAGCCAAATATCATGACTTTGATTCCATTTTATTGGAACTAATTCCACATTCTCATCATAAAAAGTAGTCAGAAGGCTTGTAAAAAGTACTCCCTAAAAGACGATACAACTTTTTTGGCTAAATTTCACGGTTGAATAAACACAAGTCAAAATTTGCTATAATCGGATTTTTTACACATTTATATCAATAAAAATGATAGAATATGATGACAGTTATTTTTGGAAGAGTTTCTTCAACAATATTCATCGTTTCACGGTCCAATGAACATTTATTGAAAACAAAAAATACGATTTTCAAATATCATAGGCAAGTATTGGTTCATTTTGGGAACTGAAAATGATCTTTTCTCAACTTTTTTGTTATGTTAAAGGGGAATCCAGCCTTGGCCATAAAATGTTGTGTTGGGAAGGAGAAAAATAAATTAAACATAATGGTGAAAGTTTGAAAGAAATCGGACAAGCAATAAGAAAGTTATAGCTGCTTTAAAATTGAGATCACTATAGTATGTAGATTTCAAATTGGCAACTGGGTAAGTAAATTATGACAAGGGGCAAGGACAACTTTTCCATAGGCCATGTACTTTATTATCAGGGATTTGTGGTTTTCTCCTAAGTACCCATTCCCCTGGGGTAGCAATCTAAATATAACCCAGGTAGTATATTGTTTTATGTCCTCATGAAAGAAAAATATAATTTGAAATAAAACTTTTGGGAAAAATGACATTTTAGCCATAATATGTATTGGAGTACATAGAAGAGTAGTCCTTGCCTTACATCACTATGACATCCCATATGCGGCCAATTTGAAGTCTCCATGGGTATAGTAATTACCAATATTTACAACTTTTAAAAATTCATAACTTTCTTGTTATTTGTCCAATATTGTTCAAACTTTCACCTATCAACTTGTCTGATTTTTCTCTTTCTTATTAAAATAAGTTTTTGTTTGGGTTGGATTCCCCTTTAAACATGCTTCAATGATTGAAAGGCGTTTGATTAAATATCCACGCTTGAATGAACATGTGGAACGCGATTAGCTCTTTTGTACGTTATTGGAAAAAATGGATATCTGTCACAAACCTCCTTGCATAGTTCATTTGATTCGATTTTTATGAAAATCCCGACGTTTAATGCATCAGTGAGCACATAATATTCGAAAATTATGAAAATGAGAAAAAAAGTCAAGGCCTTGGCCCCACTCTGTGTCGTATCGAATGGTTATTTTGGTGTGCGCGCCTTTTGGATAGTGTTACTCTGAAGCCATGTACGAAGTTCCATGAAATAACTATTGGCAGAAGTAACAAAAACCGTCCATGAAACAAACCCTCATTTAAATTTTGACTTCGTCTCTCATAGACTTGTGTACATTATGGGTGCACATGTTTAAGAATAAGTAACCCCTTATTCAATATGGTGGAACTTTTTTTCACGGCTGTCTTTAGCAATGTCATTTGGCAGTAATGTTTATCAACATATGGGCAGAATTCTGTACAAATATGAAATCGATTTGTTTATTTATGGATGAGTGAGCACACATCAAAGTGGGAAAATTGGTATTTTCAATGTCACAGACTCATTTTAAAGGGTAATAAAGTGAATATTGGGGGCAAATTCGGTTTTAAATAAGACTTTAATTGCTAATGTTTTTATCATACATCATTTTTATCACCACACACTTTCCGAACTTTAAACATTTTCATTGTTGAGCGAGCACATTCGAAAACCTAGGAATGATTACTCTTTACACTGCATAAATGTATTCTTTTCCTAACAATTTCTCATGATCAGTTTAATTTATGGACAAATCAGTGGTGGGTCCAGAATTTTAAAATGGGGGAGGGGCCTATAATGGGCGGAGCCACCAACATTTTCATTTTAACATGATCTAACAAGTTGTAGAGGATACTACCATAAACCCCTATGATGATACGTCACAATACAGGGGCCGGGGAAGGGTTTTCAAAGTGGGGGGGGGGGGGGGCTGACCATGCAAAAAATCACAATCGTATGGTCATTTTTACATTTTTTTTACAATGTAAAAAAATGTAAAAAGGACCAAAAGTGGGGGGGGGACTGAATGTCCCTGCCCAGCCCCCCCCCCCCTCGTTTCCGCGGCCCCTGCAATACATTGTGCTCACTCAACCATGAACATATGATATCAAAATTGTGTGTGGAGTGGCTAAATGATGAATAGTAAAACAGCATAACACCATAAAAATCACATAAAGACAACATTTGCCCAACTTTGTATTTGCACAATCTGAAAAACGACTCTTGTGACTTTTAAAAATTGTCATTTTTAATTCAATCTTTAATTACTCATGCATGACTCAACCGATCAATCTTATTTTTCCCCAGGAGTTGCTTAATGAGTGTAGAAAATCACCTACGGAATATCATATCTCAAAATAATTCCGTTAAAAAGTTACAGCAATTTGATTTAGGGGGACTTACTTTTTTTGTTGTGTATATATATATACAACTCTATACAAAAATCGAGACGGACACAGAAGACAAACTTAAAACAAGTAATCCACAAATATCAAAATAAAACGAATAAGCGACAACAAAAATAAGAGAAAGTAATTCAAATAATAATAATTACAGTGGTAACACCAAAAAAAAGTACTTACAAAATAATAATAGGGAGAGAAAAGTGGCAAAGGAAAGAAAGAGGGAGATAAGGGAGGTGCAAATAAAAAGTGCAAATGAAAAGAGGAACATGGCAGGTGCACAGGTTGTAAGGTCGTAATGTATTGTATCATATTGTAGTGTTGTTTTTTTTTTTATAAGTAAAGTTTGACAAACTTATTGGCAGTTAAAGGTTAAATTAATTATGTAGTTTTAGTTTAGGTTATGTGTTAGCTTGACTTGTTGGTGTGGAGTATTGAAAAATGAGCATCTTTTTAAGTTTGCGTTTAAAAATATCAAGGTTTGTAGATTCTTTAAAGTCGTTGGGCAGGGAATTCCAATACACAGGTCCAAAAAAGATAAGAGTTTTTTGCTAATATGTACCTACATGTAACTTTCCTGCACAGGATTGACACCATGGTAATTTGAGGTGATATGACATTTGCTCTGGTCTTAAAGGGATGGTCTAGGCTGGAGATATTTATATCTCAATAAATAGAGTAAAATTCACAAAGCAAAATGCTGAAAATGTCATCAAAATCGGATAACAAATAACAAAGTTATTGAATTTTAAACATTTGCATTATTCTAGTTGTAGGCATGTCTAAATGAATATTCATTAGGTGCGCTGATGATGTCATATCCCCACTTGTTCTTTTGTATTTTATTATTTGAAATTAGGTTTATTCAAAATATTTCTACCTTGAAGAACTAAAACAATCGGATTGACAACTGATTAATTACATTGTATTTAGTTATTAATTGCCGCAACTTATTTCATCATAATGGAGACACCTCATTTACACAAGTATGAAAAATGAAACATTTATGATTTCATGTAATTGTTTTTGATGATGATCCTTCAATGTCAGGATTTTATATCAATAAACTTTTGAATTTGAATTTTTAATAACATGTAAGAAAAAGAAAAGTGGGGATGTAAATCATGAGCCCACGTAATGAATATTCGTGACAATGTGCATATACCGGTAAATGTTTTCACAAAATATTGATAACTTGTAATTTGTTATCAGATTTTGATGATATTTTAACCATTTTGCTCTTTGAATTTTACTCTAGTCATTTAGTTATAAATATTTTCCATCCCTTTAATATCTCTGAGGGCATAGAGTTAGAGTTATGATTGTAATAGAGTTTTAAGGTTCAGAATATTGTAAAGATAAGGATTAGGGTTAGTTTTGGAGGTTAGGTTTAATTTTTAGCTTTATAATGTGCAGATTTTCCATCGGAGCAATTGTCGCCGGAGCAAATGTCGTGAAATATATTTTGAATGGGGAGGGGAAAGAAGATCTACATGTACTTATTTTCTGAAAATTGAATTGTACATGGGAATAATATAGGGCCTTTTCACACGTAAATCTTGAATCATCATTGTAATGATGATTGCAATTTGTCTTTAGAATCATCGGACCTTTCACACGGAAAATTTGAACCGTAATTAAAGTGAAACTTAATTGGAATTCACCTCTGGAGAAGAATTTGAATTTGTGATTGTAATTCGTCAGCCTTATTTTTTGCTGGAATCATCGTTCAAATTATGATTTTTCTTTACCGTGTGAAAGGGCGGATAGAATCTTATTTCCAACAGCATGCCTTTCTTTTTGTGCTCTTTTGTTTTTCTTTTCCCTTCCTCTTTTTCTTCATTTTTTTCTACTTTTTTTTTTTTACATGACTTGAAAAAGCATGAGGGAGGGGGCTAAATTGCCCATCGAAGGCCGCCCCTGTTCCTAGATCTTTACCCATGATGCAATGTTGCCATGGACTGCTCACCTGCCCCCCCCCCCCTGCTGAGTATAGCCGAGAATGTTACTGTCATCCCTTTGATTTAAAGTAAATGACCAGCAAACACATAAACCGATAGGAATTCCAATTCCCCCAGATATAATGGAAGCGCTTTTTCATTCGAACACACAATTGTAGCTGTGTACATGTAGGCATTTGAGCCTTTCACTGAGTTGACCATGGTGTTGCATTCCTATTGGACAAAAAAAAACACTGAATTCTTCAGAATTTGTGTAAGGATATTACAAAGCTTTTTATGCATTGGAGAGTACAGTACTTTTAATGGGATTTATTTGCCATTATCACTACTATTCTATCCTAAACTTTTTCTTTCAGAATCAATGTTGGAGGCAAGCTATTAACGAATCACTTGAAAGAGATCATCTCGTACCGTCAGCTTCATGTCATGGACGAGACGTACGTGATGAACCAAGTGAAGGAAGATGTATGCTACGTGTCGTCGCAATTCTACCAGGACATGGAAGTTGCAAAGTGAGTTCTTAGCAGTGCACTGAAGTTTTTCATCTTAACATTAACAATTTTTTTATACAGTGCATCCCACAAAAATGGAAACCCGTTTTCAGAGATAGATTTCACAATTATTAAATACGTTTTTACCATAAATTCGATACTTATGGTAAAGATTGGAATCTCATCTCTAATTCGTAACCAACAGCTTAGCAAATCGTTCATTCATGGCAGATAGCAAACAATAAATATTGAGACATGTCAGAAACGATTTGCACAGAAACTCGCGTGTGAATCTGAATCCACTCTCATTTCAGGGATCAGTGAGAAAATCTTAACAAAGAATACAAAAGAAATGCTAATGAGCCAATCGTAGAATAAGCATGATCTTCGTATCACAAACTAATCTTGTCCGAATTTTCAGCACAACCTGGTTTTGACATTAAAATTTCAAACTCGTCTTGCTCGTTAATGTTTGAAGTGTTTCTCTCTTATTAGGTATCAAAATAAAGAGGAATGATTGAATCATATGATTATGTAAATGAAATTTCCTAATTCATTTGCCTCTTATGAATGAATACTTTGGAATCCTGGTATCCTTTTATCTGGTACGCACTGTTTATAAAAATCAAAAGCACACACAAGAATGAGAAGAGTATGTTCTGTGTAGCCTGTTGTAATAAACAGAGTTTGGAGGCAATCGGTGATTTTCCTCCTTAATTAAAGGACAATCATGTATTGATAATCGCAAAGGAACCATGGTGTAGTAGTTCTGACCCCTGTCTCAGAGGGTCATGGGTTCAAATCCCTCTCTGAGTGTCTTCTGCAAGAAATTTCTCTATACTTTGCTGCACCCGACCCAGGTGAGGTTAATGGATACCTAGCATAAATTTACTCCTTGAGACGTACATGTAGAGCCTCAGCATCATATTTATATTAAAGCAAGTATTATACTTTTCTATTTTTAAAGTTGAATAATAAGTGAAATGTAGAGTACATGTACTGGGCCTATATTCTACTGAAAGGGGAAGTTCACTCTGACAAAAAGTTCATTGTAAAAAAGCAGAAAAAATAGTAAAAAATATTGCCGAAGTTTTGAGAAAAATCCATCAAAGAATTAAAAAGTTATTCGAATTTAATTATGTGATTTGTAGCGTCATATATATGCGAGCAGCATTCCTACTTAGCAAATGGTAAAAAAAGCAATGAAATGTCATTTTCTCAGAAAATTGGAAATGGTTTTTACTGTACCTTTTGTATATCAATAGACAAATAATTTCACACCCGATCATGGAAAGAAAACAAAAATAAGTCATCGGGAACCATAAAAAAATGAAATTCATGCATTTTATATTACATAACATATAGGGCAGCTGCTTGTTTATGATGTCACAAATCCTAAACTTAAAATTCTAACAACTTTCTTGATCCTCAACGGATTTTCCTCAAATCTTCACCAATTTTTTAAATTAATTTTTCTGCTGTTTATAAATACAACAAACTTTTCTTCAGGGTGAATTTCCCCTTTAATTGTTACAAATTTTTTTGTTCTCAGATTGAAAGGAGCAGAAAATACGGTTTGCCGGGATTATGTCCTTCCTGATTTTCACTCCGTCAAAAGGGGCTTTGTCAAAGAGGAAGCGTTTGGAAAGCAGAACCCCAATGAGCAGGTATTGTCTCCATTTTTTTCCTCCATTTTTTGTTTCTGCTTTTAAAGCAAGAGCAAACTTGCCTATACTGTGTGTGGTCTCTCACTGACTATAAACAGCTAGATCTAGTCTTAAAATATCCATTATATCTAATAACTAATAAAAATACAGTAAATAAATTAGCCTGCAATTTTAGGGAAAATTAAATCTTTGGAGGTTGAGTACTTATTTTGCTACTTGCTAACATAATTATTACACTATGAATGTATTGATTAGTGTTTTTATACGCCTGTCCTACGGGACGTATTATAGTATCACGCTTGATGTCCGTCTTTCTGTCCGTCCGTTAACTTTTCCTTGTAAATGCGATAACTTCAGTTTAACTTAACCTAGGCTCATATATTGTGGTATGTATGATACTAGAATGGATCCCAGGATGCCTATCGATTTTGAGGTCAAAAGGTCGAGGGTTAAGGTCACAGTGACATGTTTTTATATTACCCTTCTGCAGTCCTTGTAAACGTGATAACTTCATTTTAACTTAACCTAGGCTCATATTTTGGTGTGTATGATACTAGCATAGATCCTAGCAATTCTATTGATTTTGAGGTCAGAAGGTCAGAAGGTCAAAGGTGAAGTCGCCACCTTCCACTTTTCTTGCTTAACCAATATCTCCATTTTCCACGTTACAGGCGGGCGTATTATGTGCTCGCCTTTTTAGCGACACTCTTGTTGTATTTGTTATCATTCAGGTGATAATATCATTCAAGTTTAATGATTTGTTGTTTTTGTTGTTGTTGTGTTTGTGTTAACTGTCAATGCACTCATGTTTTGGAAGTTATTCTTCCAATGCCTGTAATGATGATTGCCAAATCTTGATACTAATGGTGTTCACTCCAAAAGAAACAATCATGCTTCTCGATAGTGCATATTGTATTGTTTGATTATTTCAACACCAAAGAAGGAAAATTTGCAATCACTGGCGATGTGGTCAGGGTGCTACATAACTTTTTCAAAGCACTTGCCCAGTCGGGCAAGTAAAATTTTAAATAGTTGGAATATACTTGCCCCAAAATCTATTTCACTTGCCCGAAAAAATCCTTGAAATTTTTTTTACCTCTTCAATGGATAGTTATGCGGTTATTTGAACCATTTACCTTTTTCTCTCTTTTTGAAATGAACCCTTCTACCTTGTTATTGCGTTTCTTTTTCCAAAGTGATTTTATCTTGTCTGCCATGACCAAAATTAGGGTCAATATCATATCATATTGACCCTAATTTTGGTCATTCTACTGTGAGAATTTTGCTTGCCCAATTCGGGCAAGTAGTTTTGGTCTTTACTTCAAAACACTTGCCCAACTCTAACTTTTACTTGCCCCGGGCAATCGGGCAAGTGCTTATGTAGCACCCTGGATGTGGTATATATTTTAGCAAACGAAAACTTAACAAATACATAAGATAAAGATAATAAAATGTGAAATACAGTTATACACTCCAATCTACTAGTACATTAATTTTTTTCCTACAGACTGTACGCATGAACAATGAGCGTTTCGCTGTACCTGAAATACTCTTCCATCCATCAGACATCAGTATACAAGAAAAGGGAATCAGCGAATCAATTGTCCATTCCATCAATGCTACACCAAAAGGTAAAAGGGTGACCTAGTTTTACTGTCTTACTTTTTCATTTGTTGCAAACTATGGTTATTCACAATGTACCCTGGGATTTTTTTTTTTTAAAGATAAATGGGGCTTCTTTAGTGTTGTGTTGGGATCGTTCTATTCAGATTGGTAGCATCAATGATGACGCAGGAATGTTCCATGTACAATATAATCAAGAAACTTTATTAATAATCAATTTCCAGCAGTAACATATCTAGATAGAGTTGTAAAGAATATCATAATGTAGATCTTAACTCTGTGATGATCTCAGCTTGTCTTACACTCAACCCTTGGATGCACCCAATATATAATCAAGCTTCAACACAAATTATAATCCAAGAGTTTGGGTATAGGACAAAAGGGGGGTTTAATTATTGGGAAGGGGAAGACAGTTGTTCTCTGATGAGGTTTTTTTTTAAACTATTAACAATAAAGGGTTTTTATTGGCTTGGATTAAATAATGAATAAGGGTTCTTAGAAGGGGGTATGACATCAAGGGATGGTTCTGAGAAGGGGGTATGGACATTATGCTGTCTAGACTATATGTATGTAGTGATTTATACGATCACTACATGCCATTAGGTTGAGATATTGCCTTTTGTTTTTATTTTTCTTTTATGATAAGCCTGAAATAAAATCGAATCTTCATTCAATCATTTTTATTTGATTTGTAAATGCCTTTCACAAGTTATATGATTCTTCTCCAGGGGCCCGTTGCAGAAAGAATTGCAATAAAAAAATATTGCGCAACTTGATTTTCAGCCAATGAAGCACCCGTATTCGGGACTTGCCCTTGATATTTTGACTTGCGTTTAAACGCAACTCTTTCTGCAACAGGCGCCTGATCATATATTTCAAAATAAAGGTAATACATGTACTTCAGAAAGTAGGTGATCATTTTATTTTTGCCTGTGTAGCCCCCAGAGCTGTTAACGTACATTTGGAAATCAGTAAAGCACCATCAGCGAACAATTTCAAATCAAAACTTATAATACATCAATTCACTAATAATAACAAGCACATCAGGGGGCTGTTTCAAAAAGTTGTTTGTAATTTAAGAGTGACTTTTAAAATTACTGGTGATCCTTTCTTGTGGTAAATGATATTCACCATTAAATGTTCATTGGTGAATATTTAGCACGTAAGAAAGGTTCACCAGTCGTTCTTAAGGTCACTCTCTTAATTTACAGACAGCTTTATGAAACACCCCCCCCCCTCGGTATCATAAAGCTTAGCGATCGATCATTGAGCTGATTTCTACGATTAATTGCATTGATTAATATGTACGTTCAATCAGCTCCACCTTCGATCACCAAGCTTTATGTTTAAGGGCCATGGAGCTCTTATAAGGTGCAGTAGAATATACACATTATTGATGAATAGTCTCTGCACTTTATAAAAGTACTTTATTATTATTCATCATTATCTTTATGTTATTTTTGATCCAGAAATGCATCCTCATCTTTACCGGAACATCGTCTTGACCGGAGGAAACTGCTCCTTTCCAGGATTCAAAGAGAGGGTTGAGAAGGATGTGAGATCTCTCGCACCTGTTGAGTATGGTGTCCAGGTCACGCTCCCACAAAAGTATGTTCCTCGATCAAGATCTATTGGTTCCATGACAATAAGCCAGTTTGTAGTTCCTTTCTGCGCATGAACAAATTATTCTGCGCATGATCAGAGGAAGGTCATTTGTACTAAAGTGACATGGTGGTTTAAAATTCAATGAGATAAGCACCAACTTTGATGCCTTGATTATTCATATATTCTTTTGAATTGTGTCTTTCATTTACATAAAAAAACAACAACAATGCGTCCACGAACGACCGGTATTTCACAGTTTGCCAAGTACATTGTGCAACATGCTATGGTATGCATTCAAAGTAGGAATGCAACAAATACCTTCATAAAGTGTTCATTGGTGTGCTATTCTAGTCACCTGGTCTATTCAATTTCTTCATCCTGCTATGTAAGGCATTCTTACGTACATGTAATATCTTGCTTTGAAATCTGCCTATCATAATGAAAGAAATGAAAGGTCATTTGACCAAAATTGTCCATGAAGTAACTACGAACTGGTCTATTGCTTTAGAGACAATTGCTCCGCTATAAATTCCACACACTAAATCGAATGACCAACTTCAACCCTGGATTGGAGTAACTTTACAATCCAATGTCATAATTGATATAAGTGGAGCATTGTGGCCCAGTGGATTAGTCTCCGGACTTTTAAACAGAGGGTTGTTGGTTCAAATCCCAGCCATGGCGTAGTTTCCTTCAGCAAGAAATTTATCCATATTGTGCTGCACTCGACCCAGGTGAGGTAAATGGGTACCTGGCAGGAATAAATTCCTTGAAATGCCACCGCGCTGTAAAAGGCTGCGGGGCTACAGCCAGGGTAATAATATCCAAGTCCTTTGGAAGCGCATAGAGACGTTATTTATAATGTGTTATGCGCTATACAAGAACTGACTATTATTATATATGAGAGCAATGATTCTCGGTGTAGTGTTAGAACACATGCACACGAGACATTATATCACATAGACCCTGTAATCGATTCATGACATTGGATTCTAAAGGTAAGCCCTAGGGGAGAACACTGTACCCAGACCTGCCAACCTTCTACAACCCAAAAAGGTATTCTGAGAAGGATAAAAAGTATTTTTTGAGAAAAAAGAAGTATTTTAAAAAATTTGTCTCAACGTAACAATCGCTAGCCTGTTGTAGAGAAATCGGTGAAAAAACATGTGAAAAATGACTCTACTTGAAAATTCACCATTTTCAATATGTGCTCGTAGGCAAGAATTTACTTGTTCTTTTCATGCACAAGTTACTGGCCTGACAGTGCTATTTACCGGTCTGGGACCATCGGACCAGCGCTAGTGTCACGCTTGATACATACTCCATGATTGGAAATTTTTTAAAAAGTAACAAATCATACCAAAAAAGTATTGGCATATTCATAGCAAAAACGAAGAACAAATACTCTACAAAGGTTGGCATGTCTGTATACCCTACCCTAATCCAACCCTTAACATAAAATCCTATTGCAACCCTAACTCTTACCCTATATCTTATATGAAATAAGCCTGGAGCAATTGTCGCAGGAACAAATGTCATGTCACCTATTTAACACATGCTTTATTGAACTGTAGTTTGAATAGGCTGTGTTTTCACAATTTATTAATCATAATGGTTCAAATATGAATGAGGTAGCCGTTTGTTTTGATAGTGATGTTTTTGTTGAAAAGTTACAAAAAGAAATGAAGATTGATGATATCCTTACTATTGCTCTCTTGATTCTTCATTAAAAATTCAATTTTAAGAAACTTTTGGAAGTAAAAGGAAAAAATATGGTTTACCATTTTGAAGGAATTAAAATTCAGATTAGAAATTAAGGATGCCCTTATACAAAACACACAAAAAAAATTGCCTTTTATTTTGAAAATTTATCTTTGTTTTTGTTAAACTTTTGTACATGTATGCATTTTTTTTTTTTTCAAATGCCAATGCTATGGATTGATTTAAGAAGGGGAAAAAAAATTTACACAATCAATACGTTTTTTTCTATTTAGCTGAGCAGGAGTGCTTCGGGCATATAAAGGCTCTAAGACACTGTTCTCATTATACTTTCTAAAACTGGTTTACTGGAAACCGGTTCAGGAAACCTGTTTGGAAGATCGCTTTGCTAGCGCTTCCATTTGATCACCCGAAAGTGGTTTTCAAAACCGAAATAAATCAAACTCTATCTTCAGTCATTTACCCCCCCCCCCCACCCCAACTTCATCTCAAGATTCCCTCAACCAACTTTTTTTTCCTTCATTTCCCATTTTCCAGCCCTGTGACGTATGCTTGGGAAGGTGGCAAGACGATGACCGAGTCCAAAGAATTCTCCAAACTGACCGTCACCAGGAAACAGTACGATGAAGAAGGACAAAACATATGCTTTGACAAATTTGATGTATGATGCCAGTTTGCTACAGTAGTTGCAAAAGGACTCAGATGCCAACATACTGTTTCTTTGTGTTGGTGATAAAACGCCATATTAAAAGGAAAACATGTTCGCGCACCCCAACGGTGCAGAAACGCCCTTACACCAAGCCCTTATGCATACTCCTAAGGGCATTTTTGCGCAAATGTGATGCGCGAAAGTGTGGTGTTTAGGGCGTTTCTGCATCGACATGACAATTTATTTCCACTGTGTCCATTCACTGATATAGTGTAATAATAATAATAATAGTTGGATTTATAAAGCGCTTTTTGCCAGAGGATACAAAGCGCTGCTATTATTACCCCGGCTTTAGCTCGAGCTACCATCACCGGCGCTCAGTACATGCAAGGAATTACTCCTGCCGGGTACCCATTCACCTCACCTGGGTCGAGTGCAGCACAGTGTGGATAAATATCTTGCTGAAGGAAAATACGCCATGGCTACGATTCGAACACACGACCCTCTGTTTCAAAGGCGAGAGTCAGAACCACTAGACCACGACGCACCCACGTGTAAGAGCAAAAAGTTTACTACTGATTTGGACGTTTACTACAGCTTTGGACGGTCAGCACGTCAGCAACTAAAATTCAAATTTGTTCAAAATATATTCTAGATATGGCGTGCATTCATACATTTATCATTCTCTTGAAGATTCAGTGTGATTCTGTTTGCTAACTAAGGAGATTGAGATAATTTCCTGTTGAAAAAATTCTGATATGGATTATGGATTATGATACATGTAGTTGAGATTGATTGGATCAATCGTAACTCTTTGTAAGATGCCAGTCATTCATAAAGTGGCTTGTAACTTATTGTACGAACAGCTTTATGAAACCAGAGATGCCAACCTAAAGGGATGGTTGTCAGGAATATTTACCATATTTGTCAGGAACAAATGGGAGTTTCTCAGGAACATCCCGCGAAGTAGCATCGTTTATACGCTCAACCACCCAATCGCCATTGACATTGTGCATGCATGAACCGCGGCTTGCACTCCGCACTTCGCTGTGTATTCAGCAGCAGCGCGCGGAGGCGCTTGCAATAGAAATCTCAGTAGAGAAACTCCCGTTGGTTTACCGTTGGCCACACACACGCTGCATGCACGATACATGTATACACAATACACGCATATACATGCACAATACACGCATATATACACATGCACAGCAAAGCAATACACATGTATTGTAGTTGTTTTTTCCGTAACCTTTTTATTGTTGCCGTAACACCGTAATTGGAGGAATAAAATCGGAACAAATACGGCGAATCCGTAACGGTTGGCATCTCTGTGAAACACCCCCCGGGTTTCTCTATGTACAGGTATCAGGATCACGTAGGTTGTGGATGGAGGAATTCTTTAAAAGTTTTCACCAGATCAAAAAGCCAATTGTATAAACTTTGCAATCAAACACAACTCAATGTTTTGTGGGGGGGGGGGGTTCTTTAAAAAAATACTTAACAGCTGTCTTATGGTTCTATGAATAATCAAATTATGTATGATTGCAAAGTTAATCATTTAGGCATTTCTGTATTTATATACATTCAGATTTCTCATTCTTTGAACAAGCGTACGTGTACTTCCACTTTTAAAGCAGTTCACTCACAAATACCAAGCTCTTGCATGAGATGATAACAATACAATATAGCCAGATCCTTTGGTATGATATTAAAGATAAATACAAGTTGTGGTAATGATCTTAAAATGAGTTCGAACAGAATCCAATAAAGTTACCACCCAAGTGTTTGTATGTATGAATAAAAAAATATGTGCCAATTGGCTGTGGGAAAAACTGTAATTGCTGAGAAATAAGCAAAATAAGCACAAAATTCCATCAAATGTTGGGTATTGTTCAAGCAATATTAGTACACTGTCCCACATGTGCCTTTTTGTGTTAGTAATCATCTGAGCTATTGTTTTTCAGCTAAAATTTCATTTCACAAAGACAAGTTTATTTGAATGTACCAGATCTAGATCTATGTTAATATTGCGGCAATTAACCTTGATTTTAAAGACTTTCTCATGAAATAATTGTTTGCTGCAACTACTTCCTTTTATCTCTAAATGTGATTTGCCCTTTTTCCTCCTTTCCAAATGCCTTTTTATATTGTGGTGATATTTGTCCACAATTCTCTCCTTTTTTTCCCCTCAAAAATTGGGGCTCCCGGCAAAACATTGCTCTGTATAACATTGCTCTGTTTGGAGATATGCATAGAGTACCGAAGTGATGACATCACAATAAACTTTTTTTTTGTATTTCCGTGTTTTTGATACCATATTTTGATAGAGCATGAACAACCCCCCCCCCACACCCAAATTTGGAAGTAATCTGTTAATGTGGGCCTTAGAAATGACCTCGTGAATACATAATTAGTCCCATTAAAGTCAATGTATTAATGGCTTGGTTCCTGACTCTTAGAACCAGGCCAATAATACATTGACTTCAATGGGGCTAATTATGTATTCATGAGGTCATTTCTTGGGGACCCATGGACCGATTCCCACTAAATTTGGGTTGTGGGGGTTTTGCATCATGGTCTATCAAAAATGCTGACATGCAAATATGGAAAATTGATGACGTCACACTTCGGTACTCTGTATAGCTGTATTCTATGTAAATACAATTTGTAATAAATACAAAAACTGACAAATACTCTATGCATTTGTTGCCTTTAATTATTATTTATTGCGGTTACATTTCAAGAAAGTTAAAACACACACTATTTTACAATTGACAATGAAACGATTACAACATCAAGAGATTGGCAAGCTTATTAATAACAGATATACTAGTACATGTAAACGTATGTAAATTTACAGTCAACATTGTGCATTGTTTACAGCTATTATGTTACATGTATTTACACATTCTCATTAAAGATTTTCACAGGTTTCTACTACTGCAATGGATATGTTATGTACATGCAAACTATCATAATAAAATTGCTCAACATGAGCAATGATCTATTCAACCAACTACAACAAAATAATCTGGACTATTAGATAGGATTATCGACACTTCTCGCCAATTCATAAGCTTTCAAAAATGTTACCAGTGTCGCTACACTACATCATTACCAGGAGTTGAAATTGAAACTGCTCAAAAAATGTTTTCAGGTACTGGGCCCCATTGTATTAAAGTTACTGTTATGGTAACTTCGCCAACCAATGGTAACTTGCATGGAATCCTTGAATTTGATTGGCTGTTGATCAGCGTTACCATGGTAATTACCATTGGATGGCAAAGTTACCATAATAGTAACTTTTTATGCTAGAGGGCCCTGGTTTCAAGATTAATGAAATGATTTTCAATGATAACAGCAGCTATAAGCTACTGAAATTCTTACACCTGATTGGCCAAGAGCAGGTTTGTCAGTGAAAATCGATGACAGCATAAATGTTCAACTTGACCAGTCAAAGCTACTTAAACATTCAATGCAGACCTAACTTGAAGTATTTTACTTGATCAATAACATACATAATAGTCTATACAACATAAAATTGATCAAATTTGAAGTTACCAGAAAAAAAAATAAGTTGTTGGTACTGAAATAGGAACAAAGTTTACATCACACATATTTATATAATATTGACTGGTCTTGAGGGGAACATCAAATATATTGCCAGCAAAAGAATCATATTGGCCCGAGTCTTTAGACGAGGGCAATATGGGTATTTTAAGGGCAATATATTTGATGTTCCCCGAAAGAAGGGCAGTCAATATTTTTATTATCATCCAAATCAGATATCTCGAGCAAAAATCATGATAACAGTGATATATTTTAAGAATAGTTCTGTTGTGTCATGATAATATCAGTGTCTAGGCTCTGCACTTTACCATTATGACGTACTTGCAAGCGCCCAGATCCAGCGTTGTCTTTATTATGACGTAGATCGTTGGTGCGCGGAACATTGTGAAGCATATCACTTCATTCGCATCCTCAAAGGCCCGGATGTGAGACCAGGGAAAATACAAAGGTATATTTTGCGTCGTCTCTGCATGCAAAGTCAATACGCGCATTGAGACTGAGGAAAATACAAACAATATACCTATCCCTTCCTGATAATAATAAAATACAGGGAAATACGGTTTTGTAAATGACCAGCTCAGATGTCTGATACGGGTGATAATTACTATTATTGCATGGCCGTAGGCAGCAGAAGGGGGGCAATGAAAATCCGGAAGTTGCTCTTTCCCACTCCCCCCCCCCCCCCCTAAAAAAAAAAAAAAAAAACTTTCACAACTTCACCAAAAGTGTGCACGAAATCCTCCGATTTCACTTTAGAAAATACAAAAGCACCCCAATGACAAGCTCAGTCACTTTACTCCCCCACTTTTGAGTTGCTTCAAATCTTTGTGTCTTGCCCCCCCCCCCTGGAAAAAAATTCTGCATACGGCCATGCAGAATGGAATGTATAATAGGATTGTCTTCATTTATACAGGTGAAACTGTCAAATCTCTTGGAGCCACAGAAATCTATATGACTGAAGTGGAATTTTACTATTATTAGAGATGTAAATATGTGTATGCTTTGACATGGAAGGTTGGCTTATTCAGATCTATTTTGAGGCACACTAGGCATATTCATCTTATTACCCCTGCTTTAGCTCGTGCTGCCGTTTCCAGCGCTTGGTGCGTTGAAGGAAATAATCCTGCCGAGTATACCCATTCACCTCACCTGGGTCGAGTGCAGCACAATGAAGGTAAATTTCTTGCTGAAGTAAACTTTTGGAAACCCATGACCCTCTGATTGAAAGACAAGATCAGATACCCTTGTACATAATTGAGGTTTGGGACTCGGGCGTCAAAGTAGAGATTCACCCCCCCCCCCCATGAAAAGAGGACAATCCTCTGCGGTGATGCCCATGGTATGGGGTAATAATTACGACAAGGGAAAATTTCAAAGTGTCATGTTTTTAGAAACTGCAGAGAAAAGGACAGAGTTAATTAGTCTTGGAATCATATTGATCTCTTAGCTGTATATTGTCATCAAGGATTATCTTGGGTTTGGTCATAATTCTGATAATGCCAATAAAAATGTAATGTCCTTGTATTATGGGGGGATGTTAGAGAAAAACAAGATTTATTTATTCTAAGAGTTGGATAATGCCAATAAAAAGTAACTGTTATGTATGAGGTTAGTTTTTATGTAGAGAAAAACAAGTTAAATTGGTTTTCAGGTTGTGGATCACGCAAATAAAAAGTATTGTGTATTAGTTTCATTTTAATATAGAAAAAAAAACAGTTCAATTTGTTTTCAAGTGATTATGGAATATGCAAGAGAAAAGGAAATGTCTGTACTTACATGTATCATAAACAGAACACAGTGCGCTTAGAAACACCAGTAGTAAGCGCCTTAAAAATGTTATGTATTATTATTATTATTATCAATATTTAAAAGAAAAAAAACAAGTTAACAGGTTCAGATCCTGAATTAAAAAGTCAACTAAGGGGCACGGGTAAGTATCCGGAGGAACTAAAATAGCTTAGGGCATTGAACTGTGATCAGGGGGCACGTGGTCTAGTGGTTATGATTATCGTCTTTCAATCTGAGGGACGTGAGTTCGATTCCAAGCCATGTCATATGTTTTCCTTCAACAAGTGAGGTGTAGTCTGCAGGCACAGACCCTGATTGAAACTTTGATCAGCAAGTGTGTTTCCACGCAAAGACTAGCACATACAAAACAAGGCATGAGTAGGCTGGACATTCAGACCCTTAACTCGAGTGAAGGGTTTGCACAGCAGACTAGGTGAGGTGAATGGGTACCCGGTTGGAAGAAATTCTTTGAATGCTTGAGCACCTGTTCAAGTTGGGTAACAATAATAGCAGGGTCCGCTGAGATAACAGTTTTCGGAACTAAAGTGGCTACCCTGGTTGAACATGCTGTTATTATTTAGTAGTAGTAGTATTAGTATTATTTCACTGAGTAGCACTATCAGTTGATAACTTGGACTTTCAACAGAAAAAATTCTGGAGTTCTAATATGAAAGTCCAGTCCTTGGGCTTTCAACAGAAAAAATTCTGATGGAGTTCAAATATGAAAGACCAGTCCTTGGGCTTTCAACAGAAAAAATTCTGATGGGAGTTCAAATATGAAAGACCAGTCCTGATTGGGTCCTGGTCAATGATTTGAACAAAAAAGGGCCAATTGATTGTCAAATCATGGCAAATTTTGTAAAATATTCTAGCATTTAAAAGTTATAAGCCACTTGCCATCTAGCATGCATTACAAGATTTACATTTCATTGCCACCATCAGAAGAGTAGCTACATCCCCATTTTGCCAAGTTGGCGAGATAAAAATGACAGTTGGAGAGTAATAAGAGAGATAGGGATTTTATGGACTATTTCCAAGTTAATTACAGACTACAACCTGCATTAAGTAAATCCCCATCCATATCAAATGAGACAGCTATCATTAAAATAGGGTCAGAGGATAAATATACCATTACAACTTTAACTATGGCTTATGACTTAACATCCTGCTCTTATAATTTCGTTCTGTATATTACTATTATCAGCCATTAACGTAGGTAAGGGATGTTATCTAAACTCACCCGACCCACTTCTGCAAAACGCTTTTGAGAGAACTTTTCTTTTTAAATCAAGAAAATCAAGAAGCCCATATTCATATATATTTTCATTTACAAATGAGAGAGTATGCCAAACTTTACTTTGCTTTGATCAACTGCAGCAAAACTTGATATCCCCCAGAATTCCCCCTTCATGAAAAGAGGAAATGTTATGAATATATATGCGACCAATCAACCCAGAACCACCAACAAGTCACCAAGGAAGGTTCTCTGTTAATAGCCAAAATAGTAAATTGGTCTTCAAAAAGCCAAAATTCAAATCTTAGCTTGTCTGAAGGAGTATTTCTTCATCTTTATACTGTAAAAATTTCAAGTTATAAGGTTGAATAGAAAACGAGATACAAGATACAAATGTTGTTTTCTCTTTATTTTCTGAAGGTCTTGATTTTCTCTGCATTCAATCAAGTATTTGAGTGAGTTATTGTTGATCAAGTTTGACAAATCATATATTATTTCAAAGCTTAGGATGTGCTTGTTCAAACTCAATAAAAATATCAAAATTCATTTTGGGCGACTTATTGTTGGTATTGGGTTGGCTGGTCACATATGTGAACGGCACTATGTGTAGTTGGATACTAGGTGTTTTAACCCTAATTCTCCCGGGGGGGGGGGCCATAATGGCCCCCCCCCTCGACAATTTTCGCGATATATCCGCTGCGCAAATTTTTTTGACCTCGCCGCTCACTGACTTTTTACTTTCAAGTCTCGCGCAAATTTTGAGACCAAATTTGTGACGACCGGATACGCGGTTACGACATTACGCAACATTATGTAAGTGCATGTCAGACCCAAAATTGCTCACAAACGTGATTTCATGTACAAATCCAATGCAAATTGTGTATTTAGCCAAAATTCATAAATGTATCATTATTTCTACTTTTACTGATTGAATTTAATTAATTTTGCCTTGCTTATGATCAGAATTAAGTCTGGAACGATTTCCATTGAAAAAACAATAAAAAAACAAAAAGTAAAAAAAACAAGGAAATACATAAGAAATTCATAAAACAATAAAATACATAAGAAATTGATTTCCAAACTGAAGTTTTTTTTTATTGCGATTGTTAAGAATGCTACAAAGAATATTTTAACCAAAAATTAGCATTCTAGGAGCTTTATTTAGTGAATTAGAGCAAAAAGTATGATTTATGCATAAATTAGCATAATTAATTCATATAAAATAAAATCTCATTATTTTGGAAAATGTTACCATACAGCCTTGTAGATTACATCGCACACAACCAGCGTGCAAATTTTTGCGTCGCTCGAGCGATCAGCGGCCGAGATCTTAAGGGGGGGCCATAATGGCCCCCCCCCCCCCCCCCCCGGAATGACAAGAATCAAAATACCCCGGGAGATTGAGGGTTAACACTTGTCTGTGTGTACGCAGATAACTTTACTTTGCATGTACACAGACGAGGGGGAGTTAAGTACACAAATACACAAATAGTTTATGAAATGGAATGAAAAGGGACATCAATGGTTGGTTAATACACCATGAAAGCTGGTACATCGTACATATAATAATAATAACGGTATATTTACCCAGGGTAGCCACTTCAGTTCCGAAAGCTGTTCTCCCAGCGGGCCCTGCTATTATTGCCCGGCTAAGCTAGGCTACCTATTCAGGTGCACACAGCTTTTTTGAGGAATTACTTCCTGCCAGTACCCATTTACCTCACCTGGGTCGAGTGCAGCACACTGTGGATGAATTCTTTGCTGAAGGAAATTACGCCATGGCTGGGATTTGAACCCACGACCCTCTGTTTCAAAGTCCGGAGGCTAATCCACTGGGCCACGACGCTCCAAGCATGTATCAAGCATGTATACCAAGTTTGGCAGTATCACTGCTCTCATCCAGAATAAAATACAGTCTGTAGTAAAAACCTGTCTTAAAGGGCCACCAAAACTCTCTCCCACTTGAAAGACAGATGTGCTATATACCCGTCTTTAAAGGGCAAGTCCATCCCCCCCAAAAAAAAAAAAATTATTTAAATAAAAAGAGAAAAATCCAACAAGCATAACACTGAAAATTTCATCAAAATCGGATGTAAAATAAGAGAGTTACAAAAAATTTCAATTTTTCACTTAATTTCAATGATATATGTACATCCTGGTCGGAATGCAAATGAGAGGGCTAATGACATCACTTTTTTTTGGGTGTATTTTAAAATATTAAATATTCTCATTTTCTCTTCATCGTCTTGTGAAACAAAGTTATTCCTTCGTGAACATGTGGAATTGCCATTATTTTAACATTTCCTAGTTCAGTCATTAGTTGGTCATTAGTGTCCAATCTGCAAAAATTGAAATATTCTAAAACTCAAACAAAAAACAAAAGAAATAGTGAGTGAAGGACATGAAATCGACTCTCTCATTTGCATGTCACTGAGTTGTGCATATACATGTTTTGTTGAAAATATCAAAGTGAAACTTTGAAATGTCATAGCTTTCTTATTTTACATCCGATTTCGATGAAATTAACACATTGTAGCATTACGCTTGTATGATATTTGTCTATTGATTCTAATCAACATTTTTCTAGGGTGGACTTGACCTTTAAAGACCACCTGAATCCAGTGGTCACTTAATCTATGTGGCCTTAATCGACAGGTGTGACTGCAATGTTAAATAAAACAATATAAAAAATGTCTTTGAGCGCATCTGCAAAGTGACATTTGGATCTATTTCAGGACAGATTTAAAGAAATCATTCTAATCTTTGCCCCTAATATTTTACAGAAGAAAACAACTGTATGACTACTGTTCTACCACTAAATTCTATAGAATGTAAAGGTAAATATACACCATGGATTCATGGAAAAGGGGGAGTCTGCCGATACCTACTACAAAGGGATTCAAACAAGAGCCCTTTCACATAAGGCTTAGCGATTGACAATAATAATAATAATAATATTCCGCATTTATATAGCGCTTAACACATCGGAACGACGTCTCTAAGCGCTTTACAGATATATTATTACCCCGGTCATCGGATCCTCGCATGCCCGCATACAATGTATGCACCTTCTCCACTCCCTGGGGAGCATTCCAACAAGAGTTCTAAGACTCAATTGCTAGGCATACTGCATAGGCTTTCGCATCCTACCGGGTACCCATTTAACACCTGGGTGGAGAGTGGCAACTTGTGGATTGACCCCTTGCCAAAGGACGCTAGGCCATGGTGGGATTCGAACACACGACCCTCTGATTACAAGGCGAGAGTCAGAACCGCTACACCACGACGCTTCCACAATGGGTCTAATTTTACAATTGATCATACACAATCACCAATGCATCCGATCGTAGCCCTATGATTGATCACTAAGGTTTATGTTACAGGGGCAAATATATCTCCCGGAATGTTCAATAATTTGGCAGTGATTGCGGTTTGGGTTCAGGAATGTTTACGTACAGTGGTTTTTATAATAATCTGCCTATCTATCAGGCACTGATACACAATATATATATGTAAAATACCAACAGATTATTTCCATTCTATTATAATACAGTATTGTAACACTTTATCATTGCTTGACATTAAAATGCGCAGTTAGAGCATGCATTTGTGCCCGGAATTGCTATTCTTTCGAAGAAATTGTCAATTATGCTCCTTTCCTGTAAGAAGTAACCAAATTAAAACTTTGGCAGTGGAATGTTTGAATAGAAACTAAAATGATGAAAAAAAAAAACCCTCCAATGTAAAATTTCAAAATAAGCTGAATGGCAGTTTTCACAGAATAAAAAAAAACAAGAAAAGCAAAAACAAGGAAATGAGAAGTAAAATATTAGCTGAGGAATGTAGTTCTGTTTGGAATAAATCTTAAAATAAAGATTAAACATATTCCAGTCACTGAGAAATGTTTCTGTGCTCTCTATGCATTTGTGCACATGAATAGATTTTCTTTTTCAGAAGGGCATAATTTCATCTTACCCTGTTACCTACTGAAAGCGGGTGATCCCTGTACAAAGCCTATGGGAATAGCAGAATTCGGTATTCAACAGGTTAACACGTTGCCTTCTGAAACCGGATTTTCCCCGTACAAAGCCCATGAGACTCAGAGTATTCAGTAGTCTACAGGTTAACCCATTGCCTACTGGAAGCGGGTGATCCCTGTACAAAGCCTATGGACATCACAAAACTAGGTATCCAACTGGTTAACAGGAATAGCATGGAATATATACTAGAGCATATCGGCAAAGTGTCTGTTGTAGACCTCTGCATGGGTTTTCTGGAGGTGCTTCAGCTTCTGTTTCTTCTCCTTCAGCGACAGCTTGGTGTCATCAATGATGCTATTCATGAGGTTCTTGAGGGCTTCATTGGTGTAGCTTTGAACCTCAAACTGTTCAGTTGTGACCGTCTGGCAGAAGACCACTGCAAATGGATAAATAATAATAATAATAGGTATAATTTCTAATGCCATCTATCTATAAATAGCGGGCGCGTCGTGGTCTAGTGTTTCTGACTCTTGCCTTTCAAACAGAGGGTCGTGGGTTCGAATCCTAACCATGGCGTGTTTTCCTTCAGCAAGAAATTTATCCGCACTGTGCTGCACTCAACCCAGGTGAGGTGAATGGGTACCCGGCAGGATTAATTCCTTGCATGCACTGAGTGATGGTAGCTCGAGCTAAAGCCGAGGTAATAATAGCAGCGCTTTTTATCCTCAGGCAAAAGGCGCTTTACAAATACAGCTATTATTATTATTATCTATTCTGAGGAGCAGTATTACTATTACCCCGGTTGTAGCTCGAGCTAGCTGTTTCCAGCGCTCAGTGCACCAAGGAATTAATCCTGCCGGGTACCCGTTCAGCACAATGAGGGTGAATTTCTTGCTGAAAGTAAACATGCCATGGCTGGGATTTGAACCCACATCCTTCTGACTGAAAGACAAGAGTCATAAAACCACTAGACCAAGGCATCCCCAGATATAATTTTAATAACCTCCCAGAAGCATTGCATGAAGCAATTTGTCAGTAATCTTTACTGACCAATGTGCACTGAGCCAATCGGATGCAAGTATTTCAGTAGCTAAAAACAAGTCAGTGTAAATCAGTGGCTATTTGTTTCTTGAAATGTTCCCTAGAAATACAAGATAACATCATTTTTTTAATGTATAGAACTGAATAAAACAACAATAAATTTGATTGTTAATGTAGAAAACTAACCTGATAGAGTTTGATAAAAGCAGAAAATTGAGAGAAACTTACATGTAGATCCAAAACCTCATCATTGATTCATGAAAGTAGGGTGTAGAAAAACATAATAATTTATACAGATTTTGTTTTACATACATCCACTGTATATATTTTGCCAAAAGATGGAGCTCTTCATATTTCAGGTTCTGTCACCATAGAAGTTTGAGCCTAGCTGTCTAATTTTACCAGTGTCATCAAATTTGTCTTTGATGGTAACTTAGGGTGTGTTCAATGTCGATTTTCAAATTTAAACAGCAACATGAAATTGAAAACGAAATTACAAGACATGGAACAAATCAACACAATCACGATAATTGAAAACGAGATTACAAAACATGGAACAAATCAATACAAACACGATCAGCAGTGCACTGTTCAGTGTGAAAAATATAAAGCTTTAGTATTCATGTCGATCATCTTTAACTTTCGTTAGTGCAGCTTCAGTGCAATTTGGCCCATCACAAGAAAAGCCAATTCTGGCACCTGCTTGTTTAGGCTTCCACTGCAGGTGCAAATTTAAAGATGTTTCAAAACTCAGTCGTGTTCAATGTAGATTGCATTTACAAATGCATCTTTTTTTACATTTAAATTTTCCTCTGAATCATGATTTGAAAGACGTTTACTTTCACCACCAAAAATGGAGGATATTGAACACACCCTATGTTTCTCATTATACACCGTTTTGTAATCAAGTTTTCAAACATGATTCATGTTTCCGTTTAAATTTGGAAACCGACATTGAACACACCCTTAGACGGAGACCTTGTTTCTGATTGGTTGAACAGTTAATTGCCATAGCAACCAGTACAATGAGAAAGCGTACATACCTCTACAAAGGTCCTGTTCACCCTGTTTAGCTTGCCCTATCCT
This sequence comes from Lytechinus pictus, assembly GCF_037042905.1. NCBI lineage: Eukaryota > Metazoa > Echinodermata > Echinoidea > Temnopleuroida > Toxopneustidae > Lytechinus > Lytechinus pictus. The sequence continues at coordinate 14,464,886 of NW_026974141.1, read as the reverse complement.
CGTCGTTACTACTTGAAGAACTGCCTCGGGAATCTTGAAGATTTTATTCTGAGCATCCAGGAAGAAAGAGACTAGGTTCTTGGCTTGGATGGCTGACAGTAGAGGGCTTGATATGATGGCCCTCTGGAGAGTGTTACAGACGTTGGTATGATTGTCGACCTGAGAGATAATAAAACATTGTAATAAAGTTATTAGTTAAAGCTGACAGTAGAGGGCTTGATATGATGGCCCTCTGAACAGTGTTACAGACGTTGGTATGATTGTCAACCTGAGAGATAATGAAACATTGAAATAAAGTTATTAGTTAAACCTGACAGTAGAGGGCTTGATATGATGGCCCTCTGAAGAGTGTTACAGACGTTGGTATGATTGTCGACCTGAGAGAGAATGAAACATTGTAATAAAGTTATTAGTTAAAGCTGACAGTAGAGGGCTTGATAGAGTGTTACAGACGTTGGTATGATTGTCAACCTGAGAGATAATGAAACATTGTATTAAAGTTATTAGTTAAAGCTGACAGTAGAGGGCTTGATATGATGGCCCTCTGAAGAGTGTTACAGACGTTGGTATGATTGTCACCCAGAGAGATAATGAAACATTGTATTAAAGTTATTAGTTAAAGCTGACAGTAGAGGGCTTGATATGATGGCCCTCTGAAGAGTGTTACAGACGTTGGTATGATTGTCGACCTGAGAGATAATGAAACATTGTATTAAAGTTATTAGTTAAAGCTGACAGTAGAGGGCTTGATATGATGGCCCTCTGAAGTGTGTTACAGACGTTGGTATGATTGTCAACCAGAGAGAGAATGAGTTACAAGTTAACGCTGACAGTAGAGGGCCTGATAAGATGGGACTCGGAGGAATGTTACAGACGTTGGTATGATTGTCGCCCTGCCATGTGAGAGAATGAGGTATAGATCTTCTATAAGGGTAATCTTATTCTACTTTAGCTCCTGAATTGACAATGTTCAATCAATTCTTTAGTCATTTTCATACTTTGAAGAAATAAAACACTACTTGGCTGGTATTGGGATTCATCTCGGAAAATAAGGCATATTTCCAGCAGTTCTCGTTGAGTGCTGGTGTTGAATGTAGAGACAGTGATTTTCCGCAATCGCGGAAAACAGACGGAATTCATGGAATCGGCCTTTTGAAAGAGAAAGTGGCTTTTCAAACGGAAAATCATGAAAAACAAATTTTTTCTCAAAATGCACAGTATAGCAACAGAAATTACAGTCCGACCTCTCTTATCCGGCCTCCCCTTATCCGGATCTCTCTATTATCCGGACGCACATTTGCCGAGATTTAGTACGTGAGTAAATTGAGATGGCAATCTTAACTCAATCCTATAGGCAAACTCCCTTTGATTACATATATTTTTCAATATAGTCTACCTAAAACAACATTATTTTTCATTAAAATATCTCACCCAAATCACCGAAAGAACTTAGGCAGGATAATTTTCCAGGAAAATGGGGCGCAATGTAAACATTTCATCACGTTCTCTTTTTGTTTCCCGGGAAAAACAACACATGCCTCACTAGCTAACGCTAGGCCTCAATACGGACAGCGCCATCTATCATGTTTAAGCCTACAGTCAGTGTAACAATGGCTGACATTGCGAAGCTGCGATGATCTTATTGTAAAACTTAGTTTCATCGAGTCATTCATTCTCTTTCTTTCGAAGTATGCTCGATTTATACCTCAATCTTTTGAGCAGGTAAATTATCCAACAGTTTTGGCCACCAATCGATTTTATTTCCGTAAAAATACCGCCTATAATTTGCACTGACACTGCAGTGAATACTGTCTGTGTATGCCCACTAAATAGACTACGTGCAGCTTCTATTGCGGAGGCAGCTGCGTGTATTTAATATTGGGTCTCCCAGATCCGGATAAATCCCTTATCCGGATTGGTGCTGGTCCCAACGTGTCCGGATAAGAGAGGTCGGACTGTACTCCCAAATCCTCAACAAAATGCGAATATTAACTGGAAAACACACGATCTCACTTCCCTACAACAATCATGACAATCCACACATCATAACTGCACTCGAGCCCCTCCATCACATCAAAACTAGTGACTCACGTCCGCAAAAAGGCAGAAACACGGCCGTGTGTTGCTGCCTCTGCGTTCGGTCATAATATAATGATTGCGGTATTCAACAAATCCAAAATGCGGGTAGGCGAAAGTCGTCGACTGGTCAAAACGAGGTCCAAAAAGTCCCCAAATCAGCGATAAAATCTCATTTAACCATATAAAAATAATGCTAATAATGTGAAAGGTGAGGATGTATTCATGTTTTCTTAAAATAGTTGTTGTACTCAAATCTCTTTGATGAAAATTGATTTTAAAGCGAGTACAGTGGCAGATACAAAATTTGACCACCGCATTTTGACATCGCTACTAATTGCGTATTGATTTTCTATGTAAGCGGAATTGTCACTTTTTCATGTACACAAAGTCTATGGGGAAACAGAATTTCGGTTTTCAGACATGCTGAAACAGAATTTAATATTTTCTGAAACGGAAAAGGCAATTTTCAGAAACGGAAAATCACTGTCCCTATGAATGTCTTCTGTTGAACACTCACAGCAGGTGTTGACATTTTTATTGACAATCTATGTGTAATTTTCCAATTCACCAACACCAAGCCCTACAGATTGAGAAAATCTTGATTTTAACTTAACTTCAGTATTGGTGTTGGTGGTCAGAAGCTCACTAACAGGTAGCAAACAGGATGAAACATTCTTATAGAATGACCTTTTACAGTTGAGATGAGTGCAAATCATTCAAGCTTTTATACATTTGAATGAACTTTAAGATTCTTGCCATGATTTTAGTCTTTGCATTCCTTACGATGAGATTTAACTATAATTTCTTCCGTTTCATTGTCGAGGTTTTCTCGCGTAAAAGTTGATATGATCAGCAGTGCAGCACAGACTTGTGACTCTCATGAGCTATCGATAATGCGATCGGTATCGTTCTTCTGAACCCAGCTTGCTGTTGGCGCTCAGTTCAGCAGCTTTATCACACTCTCAGCACCAACACTGAACACCAAATTAAAATCACCCATTCAGCACAGGCTAAAGGTGTCAATTTAGAAATTCAACTACAGTTTTATGAATCAAACTTTACCTGGTAGGTCAGCTTGACCGATGTCTTCTTCCCAGCTTCCCCCATGAACCTTAGTAGCGCCCTCAATCGGAGTCGGGTTGCCCCCGGCAACAAAAGGAGGCATAGTTGAGTAAGTTCAATGGCCCGGGATCCCTTCCCGCCTCCGAGCGCACCAAGAATCATTGTAACTATATCCATCAGTAGAGGGGTTATGAGCGGTTCTTTACGGCTTTCGGTGTACAGTTTGACAATGGCTTTGTAGAGGAGGAGCTTGCGGGCGTGCAGCATCCCCGGTGCGTGCGGACGGCTGGAGGTGAAGTCGCGTTTCACGTTAGCGCCCTCTGGATGGACGTCTAGACAGTGCATGGCAGTTCTGAGCCAAGGGTCAATCCTGTGAAGTTACAAAGAATAAAATCATTCAAAATAATTGGAGACAAATTGGGTGTTTCATAAAGCTGTTAGTTACGGGCGAATTTTTGAACGACTGGTGATCCTTTCTCGTGGTAAAGGATATACACTAGATTTGCATAGGTGTTGATTTAGTTCCTAAGATAGGATCACCAGTCGTTTGTAAGGTCACTCGTAATTTACAAAGAGTTTATGAAACACCCACCAGGCCCATAATGTTAACCTTAGCGACTGTTTGTGAACCTGATTTCTACATGTACATTTGATTGCATTGATTAATGTGTATGATTAATTGTAAACAAAATATAGGCCCAGAATTAATTACTAAGATTTAAAGCGGCTTGCCATTGACAAATCATGGGGAAATTGAATCAATACGTAATTTGCAAAAGGCCAATTGACTTGCATAATATCATCCGTCCGTCATGAGAGCCGGTCGGACTAATGCGATAAAAGTTTGGACAGCACAAATTTGACCGAACTCGTGATCGTTATTGAGCACTTTTAGAAATGTACGTCCACATAGTGGACGTGTACGAAATGACGTCATTTTTTGGCGTGCCATATGCCTCAGGTCTTCACACACGTCCACTATCAAAATCGAGAACCTTGCCACATCCATTTTGCAGTTCTCCTAAATCATAGACGACGTGCACGTGAGTGACGTCATTTTAACCGTTCAAGCCCAGCATGAAGATCAACCTTTCCCTTTTAAAACACAGTTTTCAGTGACTTTTCACAAAATTAATGTAAGTTGTACGATGCATTATGTTTATCATATTTGAAATTGCTTTCTGATCTCGAAAATATACATCGATATATATCCCAACTCGCGTAAAAAGGAATCAAAGCAAGTGAAAGGGCACATGTGCACAAGTTGCACCTTCGCATCACCCGACCGGGTCGCCAGGCGATGGTGCGCCAGACCTTCCGGGTCGGGCAGCGTGTCATGACCCGCTGGTTATCGCGCTGTTTCAAGTGGACGTACGTACACGTACAAGTCGAGTGAAATCTAAAGTATTCGCATCTGTAGTGAACAAGGGCAGACGACGACGTTGACTCGAACGATCAGAGGACTGCTACGTCGTTCACGTTCACTGCTCCTAAAAGCCATTATTTACTACGGGTCGTCGCAGTTCTAGTTTCCAACAATCCACATTCCTAGACTCTTAGCAGGTCTCTTGATTGCTAAACAAAATTAAATAACTTCTGTGAAGTTACATGTTTCAAAGTGAAAACACTCAGCTTACTTCAGGTTGGTTAGTCTACTAACTATTGCATCTTATATTAGACCTCCCAGACATGCCGCCGTCTATTACATAACACCCCCAGGCATGCAGCCAAGTGAAAGGCTTGAATCCCTTCTCTGTTCGGAGATTAGCCTTGATTTCCCCATGATTTGTCAACGGAAGGTCGCTTTAAGTTACGGGGCTCAGAAAGTCTTTCACAATAAGTTTAAGTCTCACTAAGTTTCCAAAAGTCGAATATTAGCCAAACTTGCTACAATTTTTAGACCAGATTATGCAAAACTGGGGGGAGTCTCACAAAGATTTAAGTATGACTTAGAGTTGCACTTAAATACCGAGTTGCATACGGTATGAAAGGTTTGACACAATCTGACCTTATTGGTCAGATTGTGTCTGTCATGAGGACGCGCACTACCACGTATTGATCAATAAGATCGCGCGTTGCATATCATGTACGCATCGGCATTTAAGTACAACTTAAGTCATACCGGTACTTAAATCTTTGTGAAACACCCACCAGGTATGAGGTCCAAATAGAACTAACTCAGGCAAAATTGCCTGTAGATAAATATTATCAAAATCGATAATCAATAGCCCAAGATATTAGAAAAATATGAATAGTAAGTAGGCACAGAAGGCAACATACAAATATAGTCATATAAAAATTGTCACAAGAAAAAATTACTTATTGATATCAGGCCTCTGGCAAGTCCTTCTACTGGACATCCTCCTGGCTGGTGTATCTAGGTTTGGCATAGACTTTTCTACATGCTCTGCAGACTCGTAATGGTAGCTGGCTGCACAGGCAAGCAGATTATCCAGATGGGGGAGCTCTACCAGATGTAAGATCCTCTGGATGATGACCTCCTTCCAGATGTCACTGATCACTACAGGAGAAGAATCAAATGATGAAAATGTGATGGTTTAATAGGTGGATGAGGGGGAGAGAGAAGAAGAGGAGGGATAGGGGAGTGGGAGGATGAGGAAAAGAAAGAGGAGGATAAAGAGAAGGGGAAGGAAAAACAAGAGGAGGAGTAGGAGGAGGGAGAGGAAGACGAGGAGGTGGAGGAGAAGAAGGAAGAGAGCAAGAAAAACGAGAAGAGAGAAAAGCAGGGGCAAGCGGAAGATGGAGAGAGAAAGAAGAGATAGATGAAAAGAAGGAAAAGGAGAGAGGGGAGGAATAGAGGGGAAAGATGAAGGAAAGGAAAGAGACGGAAGAGAAGAAAACCAAAGACGATGAAGAGGAAGAGGATGATAAAGATAGACAGAAGAAATAGAGGTGGGGAGAGGGAAGGGAGGAGAGGGGTTAATAGAAAAAAACTCAGGAGGGATGATGTTGAGGTGAAGAGGAGGAGGAGGAGAGGAAGGAGACAGAAAAGGAGGAGAAATAGATGGATGTGTGAAGGAGAAGGAAGGGAGAGAGAGGAAAGAATGAAGAGAAGAGACCAGATAAGATGAGATGGAGGTGTGAAGATGAGAACAGACAGAGGGTGAAGATATGGAAAATGTGAAGGAGAAATAATGGGAGGTAGGGAGGTGAGGAGAAGGAAAGGGAGGGAGAAGAAAACAAAAGGCCCAAAGAAGATGAGGTGGAGTTGGAGATGGAGAGGGGAAGAGAAGGAAAACAAAATATATTGGCGTTCTCAACATTCCAATGCTCATAACTTTCTTATCGTTTCTCCAATTGTTCTCAAACTTTCAACAACCTTATTGTTTGATTTTTTTTAACATTTCCACTCAAGACAACTTGGTCAAGGTAGGATTTTTTTTTTTTTACAAAACCAACTGCCTAAATAGGCATTGAATAAGCTTCAACATTGCAGTGAGTGGGGATTTCCTTTCTTCGTATTGTCCAGGGCCCCATCTTACAAAGAGTTATGATTGATCTGATCTTACTCAAGTATATGGAAATCCATCAATGTCATATTTTTTTTCTTTAGGAAATTTGCACAATGTCCTATGAAAACAAAGAAAAGCATACTGAATTTTCAAGAAAACAGTTAGTGTGTGAATAAACATGTACCTCAAAACTAGAAAATATTTTGAAGAAGCATGTATTTTAGATGTTGATGTTGCTGGCCGTCCATAGTTGTGATTAATTGGATCAATTGTAACTCTTTGTAAGAACTCTTGGGGTAAAATCGTCCCAAAGCCCGATGTAATTCTTTCCCTGCTTCAAATGATTTCATTCTCATTTCCCTTACCTTGTTTGGAAAGTCTCCTCTCCCTCCTACTCTCTCTACCAAATCTCTTTGATCCCGGGGTCGCAGCTTGGTCCCGGTGGTTGAGGGTTGCTAGTGGCTGACGGGTTGGCGTGACGATGGTTGTGAGGGCGTCGGAATGGGGGCCTTCGAAGGCAGGGTTCTGGATCCCCTTCATGTTAGAGGAGCGCCCTTCTGCTAAGGATGCCCTGAATGTCAAACAGAAATGGAAATATGGGGGGAAGAAGAATAGTAAGATATTGGAGCTGTATAAAAAGAATACAAATATCAGATCTTCTAGCCCAATTAATTGGAAATAGATAGGGATGATTTTTCTCAAAATATAGAAAGAAACAGCATTTTCTATAGGATTGAGCAGAAAAGTTATCAAGAAAAGTAGGAAAGTCATATATGGATAAAAGAGCTCAGAATGTCAAAAAAATCATATTCTTTCCTCCAAATTCAGAATGATTGAGAGGTCAGTAATCTTGGTACTGAACTCAAAAGTTAGCGATTAATTGTATGTTTTCCTTCAGCAAGAAATTTATCCACACTGTGCTGCACTTGACCCAGGTGAGGTAAATGGTTAATTCCTCAAAAGGCTGTGCGCACCAGAGTCGGTAGACTAGCTTAGCCGGGGTAATATAGGAGCGCCTTGAGCACCTAGCAAGGTGGATATGTACACTATACAAATCCTATATTATTATTGATTGTAACGACTGATCGCACATTGTAGTCAATGCAGTCAATCGTTAAAAATTATTCTAAGATGATTGCTAAGCTTTGCATTACGGGCCCCTGGTCTTAAGCCCAGCGCACCCAATGCGATCCGTTGTGATCCAAATTTCAATTTGTAATAACATTTGATATGAACGTTCTAACCAATAAAATCTTTAATAGCAATCAGAGTTCAGAATAGTGGTAAGGACTATTAAAATCAAATCAAAATTCATTCATGTTTGAGCCTCCTGGTAGGATTACAAGCATATTGAATTCAAATCGTAAAGACGTTATCATCGGAGCCCTGAAACCGATCAGATTTGGACATTACTCTGACCACAGGTATAGTAAAATTATGATTTTGTTATTCTTAACATTTGGCTGAACTTCAAATAAAATACCTTTACTTCTTGGAACTTTCATATTTGTTACAAAATGCGATTTATTACAAATATCGTGTCCTATCTAATCGCATACATGTAGTGTGCGCTGGCCTTTAACCCTAAAAGGCCCGGGGGTGGAATCCGCCCCCTCTACATTTTTCGCGATAAATCTGCCTCACGAAAATTTTTAACCGCGGCGCTAGCTGACTTTTTACTTTCAAATCTCGCACAACTTTTAAGACCAAATTTGCGATGCCCAGGTATGCGATTACCAAATTACGCAACATTTTATAAGTGCATGTCAGAGCCAAAACTGCTCAAAAACGTGAATTGATGTACAAATCCAATGCAAATTGTGTATTTAGCTATAATTCATAAATGTATCATTATTTTTACTTTTACTGATTAAACTTAATTGATTTTGTCTTGTTTATGATCAGAATCAGGTCTGTAAAAATTTCCATCGAAAAAACAATAAAAAACAAGAAGTCGAAAAACAGAGAAATACATAAGAAATTAAAAAACCAATAAAATACATAAGAAAAAGTTTGCGATGCCAAATTTTTAAAAAAATGTATTTGATAGGGATCTTACAAAGAGTCTGTGAAAACAAATTAGCAGTTTTGGGGCCGTATGATAGTTAATTAGAGCAAGTAATTTATTTCATGCATAAATTAGAATAATTAATTCATTAAATAAAAATCTTATTTACAAAAATTTAACCATACAGTCTTATAGATTTTATCGCACACTACCACCGTGCAAATTTTTGTGGCGCTCGCGCGATCGAAGGCCGAGATCTTAGGGGGGCGTGAGATGGGTCCAAATAACCAAGCTCTTTTAGGGTTAAAATTGTTCTCTCTTGGGCACATATACGTATGGAAGGTCAATATGAAAGTTAACCTGTATTTTACTTTTCCTAAAAACCTAAATCAAAATAATTGAAATGTTTTATTTCATAATAATAATTGTACATTTATATTGCGTAATTTCTATATGTACTGTATATATACTCAACTGCGCATTATAATGTTAATGTTCTTATTACCCAGGCTATAGCCGTGCTGCCTACAGGCGCAGCTCTGGCATTTGAGGAATTTCTTCCTGCCGGGTACCCATTCACCTCACCTGGGTTGAGTACAGCACAATGTGGGTAAATTTCTTGCTGAAGGAAATCACGCCAAGGCTGGGAATCAAACCCACGTCCCTCAGTCGGTAACGCATATGCCCGTCAAACCAAAGATCATGGACTCGAGTCCACCCCGGGTGGATGACTGAAGCCAGTGCGTTGTGTGTAAACGTCTCTCCCATGTTTCATAGATGCAGGCTATGTTACAATGGAAAACACTCATCCCTCGGATAGGATGTTAAATGGAGACCCCGTGTAGAGGAGAGTCACCACCTTTGCACGTTAAGAACCCACTGCACTATTCGTAGAAGAGCAGGGGGAAACCCCGGTGTAGTGGTCCACCTGCACTCCCCCCAATCAGTTATATAGGGAGGAGAGACCTGCAGGTCATAGTGATTCAGTTCGCTTTTCGCCTCCCAGGCACAGGTGACGCCAAAACAAAATAATAATAAAGAGAGTCATAACCACTAGACCACGATTCCCCCCCCCCCCCACAACGTACCTGCGATCAAACTTGACTTGTTTCCCCTTGCCTAAGCTATGACGTATCCTCCTCTTCCTGTCGAACGGCTGCTGCAAAACATCTATACTTGATCTCCTAGGTATTTAATCATTATAATATTATTTCTAGTTATTAGAGAAGAGCCTTCAACTGTGTTAATAATAATATAATAAGGTGATGTCCAAAGACGCTCATGGTGCTAGCCCAGCAACAGTTCCTTTAGAGATATATATATATACAAGTGGAATGCTTCTGGCGGTCTCACCTGCATCATGCGATTCAATATAGCAGCAGTGCTGACTTTGAAAACTACTATAAAATAATTATTAAAAAAAACACCATTCATATGATACAATACTACGTTCATTGACATTTGACCTTGATCATGTGACCTAAAACTTGTCAGTGATACTTGATTACCCCTATATCCACATTTTATACACTATATCTATAAACTTTGAAAGTTATGACAGCAATCTAATAATTACCTCTAAAATGGCCAAAGTTCAATGACCTTTGACTTTGATCATGTGACCTGAAACTCGCACAGGATGTTCAGTGATACTTGATTTCTCTTATGTCCAAGTTTCATGATTCAGATCCATGTTATGTTGACATTTCAAAAACTTAACCTTAGGTTAAGATTTTGAAGTTGACTCCCCCAACATGGTCTAAGTTCATTGACCCTAAATGACCTTTGACCTTGGTCATGTGACATGAAACTCAGGCAGGATGTTCAGTAATACTTGATTAACCTTATGGCCAAGTTTCATGAACTAGGTCCATATACTTTCTAAGTTATGCTGTCATTTCAAAAACTTAACCTTCGGTTAAGATTTGGTGTTGACGCCGCCGCCGCCGTCGGAAAAGCGGCGCCTATAGTCTCACTCTGCTATGCAGGTGAGACAATAAAACTACAAATATAAATGTAAACAAAGAGATCTTAACTTTAATACTACAAATACAAAATGGGTACATAATTTACAGAAAAGTAAAAGTACAATTTTGCATCACCCACTGGAATTCCTAGCTACATCCTGGTGGGGCCTGGTGCCCTCTGTTCACTGACAATTTAACTAGCAAACCCGGGTCCCGTTTCATAAAGGACTTGCAACTGTTGTAACTTTGCCATTATGGCAACTACCATGGTAACAGGGCTCAGCAGCCAATCAGAATCAAGGTTGCCATGGTAGTTGCCATAATGGCAAAGTTACAACAGTTGTAACTCTTTATGAAACGGGCCCCTGGTCAGCTAAGTACTCACAGGAGCTCTAGCAAATGTCCTGTGCAATCCTATGTAAAACAATAGCTACACATAAGAAATTCAGTGTAGCAGTCATCAAAAAAATGTGGAGCATATTGTGATGTGATAGCACAGAAACTATTCCATGGCTCTCCATACCTCATTCCTTCTCTTACCTCTTGCATGCCTTTGATTTATTACTAGGTGAAAGGTCGCTGGATTCTCTATGTGATGATGGCGTCTGCTCTTCACTCGTTGACTCGTCACTGCTCTCTCTACTTGTAAACCTGAGATAAAGAGAGGAAGTGTGTTTGATTTTGCTACATTACAACCAGGGAAAAAAAAATCACAGGCCTCTGGGTGAAAATCTAGTCTGCAGGCACAGACCCTGATTGGAACTTTGATCAACAAGTATGCCTCCACGCAAAGACTAGCACATACAAAACTTGCTGTTCCAATACTGAGCGAGAGAGCCTTCAGTAGGCTGCACATTCAGCCCCTTAACTCGAGTGAAGGGTTTGCCCAGCAGACTTCTGAAAATCGCCCCCAAAATGCCCCAAAGAGCCCTATTAACTTCCCATGCACTACAATCTTAAAGCTTCTCCAATGTTGCAGATATAGCCAGCAGGTTGAGAAAAAATGTAGCCCCCAAAAATAAAACGTTATTTTTTGCCTGATTCCAGCAATAGAATATATCAAACTAAGGGCTGAGGGATTAGAGTTGCAATATTTCAACTAGCTTTTTTTTTCTTAAAATGGCTGCCAAATAACAAATAAAATGTATATGGTTTGGGGGGAAGGTTTAAATGAATGGATAGCCCATGGATCCAGCTTTAAAATGACGCCAAAGAATAAAAAAAAATGTTCATGCTTCGGCGAGTAGTGCTCCCATTTGTAAAGGATATGAACATGAGGTTGTACGAAAAGTGGCGCCCTGCTTTTAGAGTTCAAATACATACATAAATCCTTTACCTGTAATAATGTGAGTTGTTATCCATGAAGACCGCCCTCCTGTGTCCAACATTGCCACAAGCCTGTGCATCCTCAATAATGTTCTGATCTAGGAAATACTGCAAGAAAACAATACAGGCAGAGACAATATTTTTTTACTTGAAATTAATATTTTTCGGGAGCTAAATTTTAATTGTACATGTACATTTTTAGTCAAACAACCTAAACTTTAGTTCATGTCATTTTATGGGGTAATCTCATGTGTGCTATGGGTATCTTCTTGGTCCCTTGCACTTATTTTTTTATCTCTCCTTCTGGCTGAAACTCAGTCCTGATCTTGTAAGTTGTTGCCTTTTTTTCCGATTGTTATTTTATTTTCTGATCATTTACAATTGATTACCATGATTTAAAAACCCAGGCCCGTATTCTTAATTCGGGTTTAACTTAAACTCAGGTTTAAAGTTGTGGTTTAAGCATGGATAGCCAATTGTTACATGAATCACTAACGGTAGAAATATCATATTTCAGCTCATTGGCTCCCAAATCATTCATAAATGTCTAAGAAGTATTTTATATAGATGATTGTCTTCACCATCGATGAATCAGGAAAGAGTACAGTAAACATAAGAAACATGCAACTTAATAAAAATTTTGACACTTATGGCTTCCCATAATTTTAGCACAGAGTTAGACCATGGTCTAAGTTAAACCTGACTTGAGAATACGAGCTCCAGTCTTTGAGCATACGTGTAGATTACAATCTATTTAAACTGGAGCCACAACAAAGGAAATGGTCCAGTGAATCCACTGTTCTCATATTGTTCTAATTTGTGGACTCTGTTATTCTGGCACTGAGTGTAGATTTGAGTATAGACTATAGTTACACTCAAAGATTGCTTACTGTCACTTTAGTTTAATTGTAATAACAATAATTTTTTGTTTATATATAGCGCTTAATACATCAGATGACGTGACTAAGCGCATAATATCCCAGTCACAATGTATGCACATCCTCCACTCCCTGGGGAATATTCCAGTCAATCACCGTTGGGGCGTACACAGTACCGGACAAGGTACAATGGATTTCACATCCTACCGGGAACCCATTTAGCACCTTGGTCGAGAGTGGCACATTCTGGATGAACGCCTTGCCAAAGGACGTTAGACCGAGGTGGGATTCTAACACACGACCCTGTTTACAAGGCGAGAGTCAGAACCACTACACCACGGCTCTTTCATGCTCTTGAACACATTGTATTGCAATCATTGAAACCAATGCATACATGTACATTACATTATCAAAACAATAAAAATCCCCCACCTGGCATTTGCTGTTGTAATTTTGATTACTAATTGGCAAGATGAAGGAGATAAAAACATACCTGACATAACTTTGCTATTTTCTCTCTTGTGACATCTTTGACCTCAGAATTTTCCCTCTCCATGTAGCCACAGATAACATCTACTGCATCTGAACCCAGGAAGCAATCCTCGTATGACCTCATCATGTGCTTCCTGGTTCGGATATCCACAGCAGTCTTAAGATGATCAACTATAGCATTCCACATTTTAGTGGCTCGGAATGGACCTGGAGCTATGTATATGGAGGAAAATCAAAATATAAATAATTTCAAAATGAAAGCTAGGTCAAATAAGCTAATTATAAGCTCGTTCAGTCGTTAACTGCGCACGAGCAGTAAAACGTCATTTACGATAAACCATGGCAGTGGTTTTTAAATTCACTGACATAGGCATTTGTGATAAGATTATTTACATGTGCAGTGTATGTATTCCTTTTGAAATATTTGTTTCATCACATCAAAATTGAAGAGTAAACCAAGTCTACATAATCACTGTATTTGACAGAAGCCCAAACAATGGTAAAATGTGCAAAAAGCAGACAATAAAACAAACAGATTTCCAAACCTGACCCCTGATTTACTATTCTGATCACCTGGTCTATACAGTGTCTCCAGTTCTTTGAATTTAAAAACTGTGGCAGGAAAGCTTCATTTGAAAATGTTAGTGCTCATCTTAATGAAAAATCGCAAAGGTTATTTGAGAAAAGTTGATCATGAGCTACATGTACATGTACATGTAACCGTGAATTGGCTTATTGGCAAGGTTCCCATCTACATGAAATTGAAAAAGTAGAAAAAAGGCATACATGTAGGTATTGACTGATTAAATTTCTAGAGCAGAGGTTTCAAGTCTTGATTCGTAATCTGCAAATGGCCGGTGCAACTTCTGGGTTGCATATCGCATATGGTGAGGGTGCAATTCAGCGGCTCTTGTGCGCATTGATTTCTGAACATGCAATGCGCGATGTTGATTGAAGGACAGGTTCTGTTGGAACATAATGATACATTTCAAGTCAAGATTTTAATAGGGATACCACAATAAAGTCAGATTTGTCGGCCAAATTAAGTTCACTTAATTGCGAGCGTCGCGTAACATTGGGGAAGTACAATAAGAAACAAGATGGCGGCGTAAACATCGGCAAGTCTCTTCCGTCTTTTCACAATATTTTTTCATTTTTTTGATGAATTCTTGTTTTAAAAATAACAACGAGAGCGTAGAAATGTCGGAAATGAAGTTTTATCCCATGTATGGTAGGGGGTCCTAAAGCTACGCGGGTCCTAAAGCTACGCACCACTCATCGCGCATGCAGTTTTCAATGGCAAATGCGCACTCTGTATGTGGAACTGTGACTGCAGAGTGACGAACAATTCCTATTCATTTTTTTTCAACAGAGGCTGCAATAAATCTCTAAATGCAGAGTAAAACCAACAACTGTTTGGAATTTCGGAGTTATATTCACTTTAATTTCATATATCCTATAATAATGTGAACATATTTTAGAAATTGAGGCACAGGAAATACTATTTTTTTGCATGATAAATCGAGTGCGTAGCTTTAGGACCCCTTCTACATCGGGCGGCGAAATCAATAGAGGTTCGGATAACACGGCGGGATTTTCGTATTACGTGAGTTTTGCGTTATTTTCTTCATGGTTAATGATCTTTAGAATATATGCCACAAATTGGTGAAAGATAATTTGTTCAAATATTGAAATTGCGGCGCTAGTGTAGTTTCGCACCTCCCCGTTTAATGGTTTTCAAACATGTACAATCTCACCCTAAATAATTCACAACCTAAAATACTTGCATCTGAGCCTCCAAAGTCCAGTAGAAGTTGAATATTTGCAGTTTTGACACTTTTTTACAAAGTTTTACACCTATTTTGGAATCACTCGGTCGCTTGATCAAGCTCAGCGCTGCACATAAGCAGTCGGTACGCGTACAGTACGTACCACCTAGTGAAGTGCAAGAAGAGCGAGTTTTTCTATGGTATCTTCAAAAAGATTTTTTTCCCCTCTTTCAGCTTGCACCAAGTATTACGGTAGTGGTTGTGCAGAGTGGTTGATGTTTGTTGTGTGAAGGTATGTATGTGGGGTGTGCGTGTGTGTGATTTTTTGAATGAAATAAGAAATGTGAAAAATGTGAATACACGTAGATTTAGCGATGAAATAAGAAATAATAATGTAGAAAAATTGAAAAATGTAATCTACTAGCATGAAATCAACATAGCATACAATTGTAAACTGAAGGAAAGTTCTCTGACCAAGAGTTCAAAACAAGGCTCTACATTATTATTTATTTCATCGCTAAATCTACGTGTATTCACATTTTTCACATTTCTTATTTCATTCAAACAAGCACACACACGCACACCCCACACACACCTTCACACAATTACAACAAACATCAACCACTCTGCACAACCACTACCGTAATACTTGGTGCAAGCTGAAAGAGGGGAAAAAAATCTTTTTGAAGATACCATAGAAAAACTCGCTCTTCTTGCACTTCACTAGGTGGTACGTACTGTACGCGTACCGACTGCTTATGTGCAGCGCTGAGCTTCAAGCGACCGAGTGATTCCGAAATAGGTGTAAAACTTTGTAAAAAAGTGTCAAAACGGCAAATATTCAACTTCTACTGGACTTTGGAGGCTCAGATGCAAGTATTTTAGGTTGTGAATTATTTAGGGTGAGATTGTACATGTTTGAAAACCATTAAACGGGGAGGTGCGAAACTACACTAGCGCCGAAATTGGCATAGTTTTTATCGTTTGAAAACAAAGTGCGTAGCTTTAGGTCCCCCCATCATACATGATTTAGAGCTAGCCTAACCCTAGACAGCTGGCAGCCGTCTGTTTCGAGGAGTTTTTTAACTTTTTTTTTTTTTAAATTTCTCCTCGTACACAGACGGCTCGCTAGCGTGCAGCCACCATTAGGGGACTTGCAATGCAAAATCCCCCCGTCGGGGCTCTTCAATTTTTGTCTTTAATGAATAAAATTTTTGAAAATTAACGCGACCAAAATGCAAATTAATATTCCCTCTTGGCATTAATTGCCAAAAAACAGAGAAAAATCAAGTTAAAAGGAACAAAAACAGTGACTTACCTCGGCTGTCGCGCAAATTCACTTCCCCGTTTTATCCGATCTTAAGTACATAAACATATGGCCATTGAGTCCCCTGTACAGATCGCGCTAGAACTTCGGTCTCTGTATTTGGTGAGTGAAGCCAACGGAGTTCAGCTGAACAACCAACATAACAGAGACCGAAGCTTTTGGTCTAGCCTAACCCAGGGAGCTCCGGCCCGCGCAGCGGGCCGGAGCCCAGGAGCTTACCGTGTATTTTACCATACTCACGGGACTAGGGTGAATTATGGTCTAAATATTTCTCCAAATAAATTGTGAAAACAGAAATTATGCACTTACCACAATTATATGGATGAAGGTCTAACGAGTGGCAGTTTCCTGACATCTGGGCACAGACTGGAACCTCAAAAAACGAAAAGTTATCTCCTTCTACCCCCGTCTCGATCGGCCATTTTTGTTATGAATTGTAACAAAATGGCCGATCGAGACGGGGGTAAAAGGAGAGAACTTTTCGTTTTTTTGAGGTTCCAGTTTGGGCCCAGATGTCAGGAAACTGCCACTCGTTAGACCTTCATCGACAGTAGAGGCGCACGGCCAATATTGGAGACTGTCTCCAATGTGGGAGATTATCTCCAATATCAGAGACTTTTGTAAAGAATTTGGGTATCCAATTTTAGAGACAGTCTCCAGTTTTGGAGTCCAATTTCCTTTGTTTACATTTGCTGCAAAAGGATTACCTTGGCGGCAAATAAAAATGTGATAAGCAGATTCCTCATGAAAAATTACCCCTTTTCACCGTCTACTTTAAATATTCACCGTCTACTTTTGTTTTGATAAGGATTTTTGTTGTCAATCACACACAAAACAAATGGGCTTCTGACCTCAGTGAGACAAAATTTTGGGTGGAAAAAATCATGCTTTTGTTGGTGTTGTTTCTTTTGTCCTTTTGCAATGCAAGTCTCCAATGTGGGAGATTATCTCCCCTATTGGAGAGAGTCTCCCATATTGGCCGTGCGCCTCTACTGATCGATATAGGCTATAAGGCCTAATCGTGGTAAGTGCATAATTTCTGTTTTCACAATTCATTTGGAGAAATATTTAGACCATAAATCACCCTAGTCCCGTGAGTATGGTAAAATACACGGTAAGCTCCTGGGCTCCCGCCCGCTGCGCGGGCGGGAGTTCCCTGGGCCTGGGTTAGACTCAGAGTCAGAGAGTCAGAGCTAGCCTAGCCCTAGGCTAGATGATCTAGGGTGTCTGGAGAAAAATATTATTTTTCTTATTTCAAGAAAACATCACATTTTCTTTGTGAATTTGAAGAGAAATGACCTTCAGACTGACAGAAATGTAACATTTTTGAAAAAAATCTGATTATTGGCTGCAAAAAAGAAGAATGAAATTAGGTCAATTTTCAGCATTTCTCTGCCATAGACTGTGTAGTTAAGAAATGGACACACACAAATCCAAATTTTTAGCTTCCGAGAGCTGTTATAAATTTATTATTAATGCCAAAAACTTGTCCATAAAGAGTCCAATAGGATTTTTTATGCTCTTTCTGATGGTATGATTTTTATAAAGATTTGGAAACCAGATCACAATGAAAAATTGTGACAAAGTGAAAAAAATTGTGCAAAACAGAAATTTCATTTTCCCATAGAAAACGCATGGGGAAATGGCAATCTCAACACACACACAAATAAGGGTTTGCAATTTATCTCTAAATCCTTATTTAAAATGATCATATAAACTTGTCCTTACTGTCAAAAGAAGCCCCTGAATTTTCTCTTTCCATACATCCCAAACACAAGTTAATAATCAATTCAGATCACATTTTTCTAGTAGCCTGAACTTCCCGAAAAAAATGTGCCACATTTTCCCCTAAATCAGCCTCTCTTATGCTGACAGTGACACTTTTCAGTTTGGCTTCAGACACCCTACTACTAGATCTTTTAGAAGGAAAGTAGAAATCTCGGGGGTGAAAGTTTCAGGTTTTGGCTTCCATTGTGTGGGTCTATGGGATAGAAGGCCTGGCTTCATGAGAGTGACCTTACGTTAGTAAATGATTTTTACTCTCCAAGACTCTAGAAGCCGCCTGGCTAGATCTAGACCGGCCGGCCGAGATCCCGCCGCGCCGGGTGGCAGTCCGGGGCCAGGCCAGAGCTGGCGGAGCGGTGCGATGCGGCGGTACTGTCTTCCAACGCAAACCCACTTAAAACTAGACAAAATAAAAACTTTTTTTTCTTTCACGTAATAATTATGAACGGAAACAACATCATTGTTTGACTCACTTGAAACGGGCTGTTCTCCCCCACGAACATGCATATTATTACCGGCTGGTTCTGTTAGCATTTGAAACCCTGTCAAAGTTGCCATTTTGAATTTCCCAGATATGGTTTGAATGGGAAATGGTGCGTTGCCTATTATTTATCGGTTCCGGGTTGTGTACACCACGGGCTTACACGTTCATACTGCTCCCGAGATAGGACACCATTCTCCCTTCTCGCTGAAAGCAAATTGCAAAGTGCACAGTGTAGAGTTGTTGACCCTGATTCAGACATGTCATGTCAGAACCGTACAGTGGTGGTTGATGCTGGAGAGGGGGGGGGGGGGGGGGGGGGGGTGGGGGGCTTTGACAAGAAAAAAGAGAATGGACCCTGAGATGGGAATGATTGTAGGATAGGCAGAGGGGTGATGAATGTTCGCGATCGCCCTTGCATTAGGTCTTTTTGTTGATTGAGATATATCATATCCAAGAATTTGTATAATGATCAGATCAAGCGCCTCAAGTGTCACTTTTGGGCATAGGGCCTACAGGGTATATGGTTCATGGTCACTTATTTCTTCTTTCACATTTGTATTGAACATTAATTAACAACGTCACATTAAAAAACATTTTCGTGAGTGCATCCAACAGCAAAAAAATAGACACAGAAAAATTGAGGAAAGAAAATAAAAACCCTTGTAGCTATAAATGCGGGCATTACAAGGAATTAATATCGAAAAAAAAGGAGTGAGAAAGATAAAGAGGAAAAAAATAATGAAAAGAATTAATTGCTTAGCAATAGAAAATAAAGTGGGCGAATGAATAAAGAAGAAATAGAGAAGTAGAGAGAGGGTGTGGGCGGGGCGGCATCCAAGTTTACGGGGCAAATTTCCCTTTATTTGCCGTAACTCATGACCCTTAATTTCTTCTTTCTGAAGACAAATTGCCCTTATATATTTTCGGAGGGCCCTTTCTTCTGTTAAAGGTTGCTCTATTCAAACTCGGTTCTCAAGGCTACCCCTCCAAGACGCAGATCCCGGGGAGATAACACTCCTTCTCCACCTATCTTCCTGTATACCTTTGTTTATTTATTTTTTTTTTGCTTACTTGCCTGTCAAAAATTACTATATGAAAGCCAGTGGTGATTCTTTTTTTTCAAGAAAAGTGTCCCCCCCCCCTTCTGATAAATCCTGGCCGTACGCCCCAGTGTCGATCCATCCCCCCTCCCTCCCACCCCCCCCCCCCCTTCCGCCCATCCCGCCTGCACTCCAGACACATTACTTCAAAACTTCAATCAACAAGTTTCTGAAACAAGTCTAGTATAATACCAGCATCTGAGAAAAGCTTAGAACATAAAAATGAAGGGAAAAGAAGAAAAGGAAATGAAATGAAAAAATAACGAAAAGATAGAAAAAAAGGGAAGAGAGATTTAAAAAAAAAGCATATACCGTTTTGCGAAAACATTTGTTATCTTTTTTTTTACACAATCTGACAATATATCTGACAAACCACTGTGACAGCTTATTCGTGCACGACATTCTTTCCCAATGGAATATCGCCAGTTAAACAAATCTTGGCAAATATGATTTATTATAAAAAAAAAAATCTTCGAAAGCAGATGACTTTTGCGCATACATCATGTATATAGTCACACCAATGAAAGCGATTCCAGACCGATCAAAGCTATTACGTTATTTCCAATGGCATACTAGTATCTTCGACCGGTTTGGAATCGGTTTCGGTTACAGTCACATAAACGAAACCGACTCCAGACCGATCAAAGCTAACACATTATTTCGAATGACATATCATCGGTCGGTTTCGGTTACAGTCACACCAACGAAACCGACTCCACGAAACCGATCAAAGCTATTACGTTATTTCCATCGGGCGGTTTGGAATCCTTTTCCATGAGGTGTGACCGCACTTTTTGACTGTAGCTTCAATACGGGAGAAGCAAAATTTGATCGAGCACATCTGTTTTCTGATTGACGTCAATATTCTATAAATTAATTCATGAATTATCCAAACTGTCATTCGAAATAAATCAAGCGAGATCAGGAAAAGTGCAACGTATGAAGCGATGGATATGGCGTTTTAAAGAGGAAGTCCAAATACCGGGTTTTGTAATTGAGTTCTTTTGAAATAAAATGAAAGCATTCACGGTACAAACAATGAGGAATAACCTTAGGGGTGACACGACATTTGCTCCTGCGACAATTGCTCCGGCCTTAATATATCAGAAAGCATATAAGATTAGAGTTAGAATTGTAATATAATTTTGGTTCAGAATGCTGTAAAAATTAATTAGGATAAGGGTTTATATAGTTTTGGAGGTGGGGTTTTATGTTTGGCTTAATAACGTGCAGATTTTCCATCGGAGCAATTGTCGCCGGAGAAAATGTCATGGAACCGGTATTAGGTCATCCGAAAAGAGCTGCTCGGAAGAATGACTGGAAATCCACTTCAATGAATTTGAGTATTGTTAGATGGACATGATTTTTGATATAATAATAATATTACCGAGAGAGGACGCCAATCAATAGTCAATCAATCAACCGAAGAAATGAAAATATTGACTGTCATATAATTTTTGTCCGATTTGAACAAGAGAATTATCTTCCAATGTTCGTCAAAGCTGAGCCTTTATTGACACTTCAAACTTGCTTTTAAACTGTGAAAACAATCTGGCTTCCTTTTTATAAATTCATGATTAAGTTTAAGATTTAAACCATGATGTTGGTTCAACAGTTACTGACGAAAGCATCGAAACTCCACCCACTGACAGGCGCCATAAACGTAATCAAGCAATGTCTCCTCTACTTGTCACTTAATCAAATTTCTTTAAATGTATTGATGGGGAAAGAAAAGCGTATGACTGTATGATGTGATTGTCTATTCTTTTTTTCGCGAACTTTTCACGTCTTTTTTATGTTGTGAAGTTATTTATTAGTGGCAGTATACACAAGTATTTTGTTAATAAACACTGAATTCTGCTTGGGGGAAACAAAATTCAAGTAAAACGATATAGTAGATTACACATAGATAAAATCCGGGGCGTAGCCTTTGAGATCGTAAAGTACGAAAGTGTCCACCCCCCAAAAAGAATTATCAAGTAAATACAAAAGAGTAAGAAACATGAACAAGAAAGAAAAAAAGGGGAGTTTGACGTCGTGATTACCGACGTCAGTTAAAAGTACAACGTCGTAACCTTTTTAGGTTTTGTTGCCACCCCCCCCCCCCTCCCCCATCAGAATACCGGGGCGGATCCCTG